>NC_052545.1:1374642-1716428 GCF_016699485.2 Gallus gallus
GAAAACAGGAAAAGCTGTTTAATTAATTTAAGGCAGTGCTTTTTTTGGAACCTAAATGAAGAGTGTCCAACCATTGCAGCGTTTGAAATTGAGTTTTCCCACGCTTGTAGTACTGATGGTTGGAATGAAGCAGTTGCCTCTAAGGATGCATTTTTAGCATTTATCAGCCCATGTGGAGCCAAACCCGTAAGCAGCAAGTTGTGCTGCAGCTGCAGAAATGATCTAACAGGTGATATTTGCATTTTAATTAACTTCTGCTCTTTAAAAATTTGCTATTTTGTGAATAAGTGTGCAACTCTACTGACTAATTATAGGAATGGTATTGTTTGAAAAACCTTTGAAGCCTAAAATAAGAACTCTGTTGCACGGTGTATTTTATACCTTGAGTTCAACCAGAATGAGATAGATCACATCTGGCAGGTTCTGGTTCTGGAAATGGATTTGAGTAGAAGCGACAACCACAAGGAGCTGCGGATGTGCTGTAGTGGCAGTTACACCAAGGGAGGTATTTTCAGTAGCGGGACCGTCACTAACTGACTCTGCAGGAGGTGCTGCCGAAGCCGTAAATGGAGCTTCTGTGGCTCCACCAGGATTCCCTTGAAAGCTGCGTCAGGACACGTGTTTGTATAAGTGTTGGGATGTGAAGGGTGGTGGATTCTGTGCTGCTGTACTCACTGCTCCAGTTTTGATGGTATTCTGTGGCTGTTCTTTAAAACTCGACTTTGAAAAACTTATTTTAAATGTACAATTATGTGAATCTCTGCAGTGATCCCTGGGTCAGGAGAGGGTCAGAAAAGATGGCAAATATGTATCAGCATTCATAAATCTCAGTGAAACGCTTTAAATAATCTACCTATTAAAGCTGAGCTATTAAAATACCATGTGGCCTTTGATAGGACCCAAGGCTCATTTCCATGTGCTCACATTGCCGTTGTGTTTAATGATCCAGTAGATAACGTAATAAAAAGGAGATGATTTTCACTGTGTAAGTGTAAGGTTGGTACCTGGCAGTTTCTCTTTGCAGTCTCAGGCGTAAAAGCCAATTGGGGATAAGCAGAAATAACAGTTGTAATGGTTAAGGTGCAGTACATCAACAGGAAGGTAACGTGGAGGGATTTCTGTAAAGCCAGGATTTCCTTGCTAGGCAGTTCAAGTGCTTTGCCATTTTTAGTTGCTGTTTTTTCTGCTGGTCTGAGATTTTTAAGAAAATGGTTTAAAATTGTGTTCTAATCATTTTAGCACTGCCGCCAGGCTCTGCACCTGAATTTAGAAATGGTTTTGATGTCGATGGGAAGGCGACGTGGAGATGATTTAAAAAGAACATCATCTGTTTATTCTGATAAACTTAGCAGGCAGTTAGGAAGTATAATGCTGGCATAATATGCTGACGGATAGGGATGGTATCCTTCTAAGTGAGAAGTTAATGTCCTTGTTCTGGAGCCCCTGAAGCATTTCGGAGGCAGTAGACTCTGCTGAGAAGCACTCGTTCTCCTGCAGGCTGAACTGGCTGGCGGTGAGCTTTGTGCTCCTCTTGCAGGACTGCTTTCAGCTTGCCCAGCTGTCTCAGCTGCACCTCGGCTGCCCGGTAGCGCACCCTGAGCAGGTTGTGTGCAGCACTTCTGCTCTTGTGCTCAGCTGGCAATTTCTTTGCTAGTATACCCTCACCAATAGTTGTTAGAGCCTGAGCCCCTCTTATGACAAATTGTGGTAACTTAGTCTGATATTTGTAGAAATTGGGCTGTTTTCTAAACAAAATACGGAACCCAAGTGTTCAAGAAGTCTTTAGAAAATACATCAGAAAAGTCTGGGTTTAAGCACGAGTGATCTTTACCAGACCTTCTTCCATTTCATTACCAGGTGGAGCTGAGTTGTCCAAAAGAGATGGCTTGGAAAGTGAACATGTACAGAGGATACTTAGCAATCTGCCACCCTGAGGAGCAGCAGCTGAACTTCATTGAGCGCCTGGTGGAGATGGCCAGCAGCCTGGCCATCCGGGAGTGGCGAAGGCTTCCCCACGTGGTGTCCCATGTTCACACTCCCCTTCTCCAGGTAAGAACTGAAAGCCTGTGTTATCAGTTGTGTTCTGATAGCAGGTTTCAGATGGTAACTGTGGGTATAAAATACTTTACTGTCTAATACTGATTGGTTTCTCCTAGTGGTATCTTTGTTAAAATTGCAGAATGTGCAGATTGAGAGGCATTAATTGGACAGTTTCTGGTTCAGCTGAATGTGTTCTGTTTGTGGTGTATTGATGTAGCTATTTAAGAACTGACAAATGGCTCAGCCTTCTCTGTGGGCTAATGCGTCATGCACTGCAGCACTTGGAAACCTTGACCATTTAGTGGCTTTTAAAGAGTGTTCCATTTGGAGTAGGTATAGTATTATAATATAATACTTGTGGGAATCTTCAAATATCTTCCAAAGTACAGTAGCAGGGAATGGCATTAGGAAGGAGTCTCATCTTTGTATTATGTGGTACTTCTGATTAGATATGGAGAGACTTGTGTAGGACTTCAGAAAGAGAATGGGGATTGTACCAGACAAACTAATGTGTACTTCAAAGCTTCAGGCTCTGGTCTTCAGCTTCATGGAACACCTGGCTAGGTCATTTGGCAGGTTCTGATCGGTATTGCCTTAAAATCCTTGCAGTTATGTTGTACAAAGAACTCTTGTGCTTAATATGTTGCTTCACAGATGGGAGGGCTTTGGGGTCACTGCTCCCTGCATCCCATCTGATGCCAGCTGCAGGAAAGAAAATGTCTTTGGTCTGGGTGGGAGACCATATTCCAGTAATTCCCCTTGTCTGCGTGTGGGTGCATACCTTCCAAATTTAGCTGTGCTGATTGAAAAGGTTACTGCTTCCAACTAATTGGCTCATTTCAATTCCAGTACGTTACAGAGCACTTGTGAG
Source organism: Gallus gallus (assembly GCF_016699485.2). Classification (NCBI taxonomy): domain Eukaryota; kingdom Metazoa; phylum Chordata; class Aves; order Galliformes; family Phasianidae; genus Gallus; species Gallus gallus. The sequence continues at coordinate 1,377,554 of NC_052545.1, forward strand.
AGTAAGTCAGCTGGAAGATGTGAGACAGCGGTAACCTTTGTCAGGGGCGTTTTGCTGCATTGAGAAGGAACAGATTGCTTACATCAGAAGAGGTTGGAGCCCTGTGGCCTTACTTTGGGATCTGAAAGAGATCCGTATGCTTTCTGGGCAAGAAAAATGGGCAAAGAAAGCATGAGGTTTTGAGAGGAGCTTAATCATGAAGTCAGGGCAGCATTCTGACAATGAAGCTGTGAGCTGTTCTCAGAATGAATGAGAGGCAGTCTGTTAATTTTGAGTTACAAGAACTTTGAAAAGAAACAATAATGAAACCGAACAGCAACACGAGAAGCACGCGGAGCAGAGCATCAGCTCATCCTTACCAGCCTCTTTCAGGATTATTTAAAATAGGAGAAGTTTGTAACTTCATACTAGCCTATAAAGTGACTGCATTGTGTTGCACTGGATCTTCTCCAGCACTGATGTCTAAAGAAAGCCTTGTGCACGTACTGGAATCCTCAGCTTAGACAGGATGAGGAACTTTCCAGCTGAGTAGCTCAGTGTGTGCAAAGAGGATGGGCAAAGCTAACATTTTTTTGTGCTGTTTTCTACTTATTTACTTTTTTCTTAACTCTACCATCCATTTCTATGGGAAGGCAGAGCTGATTGGCTACTTCTGAGTCCTAAGAACGTTTCTCTCTCATAAGAGGATGTGTTATGTTCTGTTTCTCTAAGCAAGTATGATTGGAATAAGGGAAGTAGAAGATGTCTTTTCTTTCATCCTTGCTGAACAGGTCCTTAGCGCTTGTTTAAATTTACCATATTACAAGACAAATAATGTACTTTTTGCAGCATTTAAGTGTAAATTGGTTTGCAGATACCATGCACCAGATAGATGTTTATTTTTGCTTTCAGTCTTACTTCTTCAGGCAGCACTGGCAATGCAGTTTAAAAAAGAGGTGTTCAAATTCTGTGTGCTTAGTCCTGCTCCTGGACACAGGGGTTACTGAGGATCCACTTAGAAAGTCAGGGGAAAAGACTTGGTTCTCATCCTGGCAGGAACAGCCTGGAAGACTTGAGACCTGCAGGGGTGTTTTTTGAAGCAGCTGGCACAACTTTGATCATACAGATTATGCAGTTTGTTTATTGTATGAGATGAAATAACACGTGTAACATGTGAGAAATGTATGGCTTGTGTCCTTCACAACTTTCACACATTTCTCTGTAACAAAAACGGACTTCTGCTTCCCTTTGAAATGTGTGAAATGTCAACACTTACCCTCCAGCTTTCCTTGGATTTAATTATGTAAGTAATTCAGAACTGTAAGAGGCGAACTTGTGAGAGTAGATGTTATTGCCAGGTGTAACTGAATGGAAGAGGTGTCCAAACTCATCTTTAAAAAATGGCATTTGGCCTCGAAATGCTTCCAGAAGCTTCTAGAGAGTGAACATCCTGTGTTGTGCAGCAGCACCCGGAGGCTGAGGGTGGGATTTGGGTTCACCTTCACACGCAGTGTGTGCTGTGCCAGCAGTCCGCCATCACTGGAAGGGCTGCAGTCCTCCTTGGGCCGTCTGATACACGGCAGCTGAGGCAGATCAGTGCTCACTGCTGGGGAGGAGCCTTTTGTCTCCGAGGGGGAAATTCTGCAATGTGTGAGTGTGGTGTGATCTGAGATTTGGTGTCAGGGATGCATTTCTTCATGGGTTGGTGCTCGGAGAACTGGACTAAATGGATTCCTTCCTGATAAGTTTGCTCTGATATTTCCAGTTTTTCTCCTCTGGATGCATAATATTTGTAGCATGAAAGGATTAGGATTGCTAAATAATCTAAATGCTTTCAGATATCAATTAAAACAAGCATTTAGAATCACCTGATGTGTGGACATCCCTCATGAAGAAATGATAAATTAGTCCATGAGTGACAGAGGTACAAATGCAGCCATGAATTTGCACTGCAGTAATTACTTTTTCCTTAATATCAGATAGTATGTGATTAAATACCTGTGAGAAAATTAAATTTATGTGATGAATGGGTGTAGGATGAAGGTTAAGCTGTTGTGAGAGCTGATACTGAGATGATTGTAGGAAAATATTACTTTGTTTAATTTATTTTGTTTCAAGAGATTTCACTGGGTAAATTTAGATGGCTTTTTTTTTAAAGTAGTTATCTTATTTGGTTGATTAACAACGAGTACAACTGCTGTCTGCCAGAGGTAGCTTAGAGAATACTACACTGGTTTTATTGTACTACGGGTAATTAAATTCCATTAAAGTTTGTGGGCCTTTTCTTGGGGTTGTTGAAGTTTAGCAGAATGTCTGCTGCCTTTAGCAGGATTGAGACTGCTGCCATCTCTTGTTTGCTGCTGTCATTAATCTGAGGACTGCGATGTCAGTATAAAAAACATTTTTAACCTAAATAACTTCTCCATGCTGAGGTTTTTGGGGGAATCTCTTATTACAGTGATAGGCTCAGGGATGTGTGGAGCCCAAATTTAGGCAGTGACCTTTTTGCAGGCATTCAGGAGGGAATTTTATGGCACCTTTGTGTACTTTATAAAACAATTGGGTTGTTTGTTTCTTGGGACTGGGTACCTGGTGATAGCAATTCTGTTCTGATGATCAGCAGTTGGGTATTACATTTCTGTTAATAGCTGAAGCACATGGTTTTGGTTGTCTTTTCTTAGTCTGGTTTGATAAGTACTGGCTATTGGTTATTCATGCGATTAACAGACAGGTTCCCAGGCAGCATAGCTGCTTCTTTACTTGATTTAAAGGTGAACTGATCAGCTGGATCTTGGCCAGTTTATTGTACGAACTTTTAGGATGATTTATACTGTTTACTGTTTTCTAGGCAGCACAGCAGATAATTGAACTTCAAGAAGCAGCCCAAATAAACGCAGGACTGCAGCCGACTAATCTAGGGCGGAACAACAGCTTACATGATATGAAGACTGTTGTAAAGACGTGGAGGAACAGGTTACCTATTGTGTCAGATGATTTATCCCACTGGAGCAGCATTTTCATGTGGAGACAGCATCATTACCAGGGTAAAACTGCCTGGTCCAGCATGCCTTCATCATGTAATTTTCCAGACAACACATCGCTTGAAATAAGTTCTTTGTTTTCTTTTTATTTAAATGTGCAGTAGTTTTGTTGGCTTGGACAGGATTGTTTTTATTTAGTTCCCATTCAAATGTTCCACTGAGTCGTAATTTCATATGTACTGTTGTGTGATTTTTTTTCTGTATGTATGGTTTCATTTATAGTGACAACATTTCATGTTTTGTCTTTAGCCATTGTAACTGCATACGAGAATAGTTCTCAGCATGATCCTAGTTCCAATAACGCGATGCTGGGGGTTCATGCTTCTGCATCAGCAATTATCCAGTATGGAAAGATAGCTCGAAAACAAGGGCTGGTCAACGTAGCTTTGGATATCCTGAGTCGAATTCATACAATTCCAACTGTGCCCATTGTGGACTGCTTCCAGAAGATACGCCAGCAAGTAAAATGCTACCTTCAGCTGGCAGGAGTTATGGGCAAAAATGAATGCATGCAGGTACAGTAGCTTTTTCTCTGATGCTGTTGTTAGAACTTTGAAGGTTATGAGGGCCGTTAGATGTATGGGTTTAAATAAATGGGATGTATACAGGACAGCATCGATTTCCTTGTCATGTTATACCATGCCTAGTGTTAAGTAACGTTCTAAGGGACAAAAGCAGTCATTGTCCTCTTTGACCCGTGAATGTTTTAAAAGTTAACCTAATAAATATTAAGTGGACATAGATATTTTGAAATCTTACGAAGTAGATAAATGGAAGGGACTTTGAAAATACATTATTTGCAAAAGGACAGTGCAATTGTAAGACATGATGGGGTTTTTGAGTGGCTTGCTCATGAGTGATGTTTGCTGGTGTACTGAAGTGAAAATGAGTTAAAAAGAAGGGAAAAAAGTGTGATTGTAGGCAGAAAACCTCGATGCATAATTATAAGGTAGGCAAACTTAAAGGTGGAAAATTTAACTGATCACCTGATTAGTGTTGTCTGTTGTATCGATCAGTTTTGCATGCACCAACAGAAACTTAAAATTATTGTCAGTCTAGACTAGTTTTAAATGAAAAATAAGTGGGAAATAACCAAAATGTTAGAAATTCATGCTGTTTCAAGAGGACATTTTGGCTGGTTTTTATGGTATTTTCGTTTTAATAGAAACATCCATTTTGGAAGGCTTTTTTTCACTATGACTTATTTAACAGGGTCTTGAAGTTATTGAATCTACCAATCTGAAGTACTTTACCAAGGAGATGACTGCTGAGTTCTACGCACTGAAGGGAATGTTCTTGGCACAGATTAACAAGTAAGTATGCTGGCTGGAGAAGGCGTTAGCACACATCTGAGAGAAGCATTTCAAAAGTTGTTCCCTATGTTTATACCAGCCTAAAATTTGGCACAGCTGTATACGGAGGTAGAATTTTACATGGTGGTTCCTTTTCAGTTTGAAGGTGGAATGATTGTTAATATCAAGAGCTGCTTGAAGCAAACATTACATCAGTCATTTTGTTTGTTTTTAGAGATATGCAGAAGGAAGAGGCAGGGAGAATATTTTTGTCCAAAGCTTTGCAGCATAAGATATCTTTTTTCCTGATTGTATGACTATTTAGTTAGACAGACTGATGTCTAACCGATATCTCAGTCTAACAAACCAATACATTAGTGTAGTTGACAAAAGGAAGCCACTTTAATTACAATCTCAGTGTAAGTATCACCTATAAAACCCAGGATAGAGCCCTGTGCAGTCTACAGGATTATAGCTACCTAAACAAAGCTAGTCTCCATCTTTATCTCTTTATTTTTCCTGTTCTGTTGTTCACTGTTTGTGTCTGTTAAGGGAAAGGAAAATGTGTGATGGCATAGTCCATAGAAAAATCTGATGCATGGTTCAAAATGAAAATGTTACGTAAACTCATTTAAGGCTGAACTGAAAAGGTTGATGTTTTACGTTTCAGAGACGGTTTGCTTTACAAAAATGTAACACTGAAGTGTAAGCTTTACTTTCACACTACCAGCTTTCCAGTGTTTTCACTTTAATGCTGACAGGCATCTTACTGTATGGAGGAGGGTCTCTAATTCAACAGACAAATATTTCAGCAGTCAAATTTTATTAAGTGATACTTCAAAGCAGCCCTTCAGATTTCAGCATTTTTTTGGTATATATGGTATTTAATGGCATATTGCTAAATGTTACATATAGATGGAATCATTCTTTTACCACTGCATTGCAGACACTTTCAAAATGAAGTCCATCGGCTTCTAAGTTGTACACCTCAACTCCATGTAGCACTTAAAGTCAGGAAATAATGAATATCTTCTGTGGGTACAAGAGAGACATTTAAATATGCAGAATGTAATTACTTCAATGGAAAGTGCAATGGGCTTTTTTATGGCCATAAATGAGCTTAGTTTCAGTTGAGGTTTGAAGGGAAGAAAGTCTGCCTTTCCTCCACCCCACTTTAAATAAATAAACAAAATTCATTCAGTTGGAATATAAAACAGCAAAAACTGTACCTACATCTTTCTTCAGGATACAACGGATAAGGGATTCTGTTAAGAACATGTATCTTCATCTTGCAAAACAACCCAAATGTGCATTTTTCAAGCACTGCAGCTGGAGTTGGGACGTTGGGAGGGTTACTCTTGAGAAGATGGGCATTCTTGATGCTGACAATGTGTGACTGCTGCTGACCTGTGTGCCAAGTACACTGCAAGCTGGAGGTCACCTCTGGTGTTGCATCTCCCTGTGCTGCCCATTTGCTGAGCAAGGTGGGAGAGAGCATTTTTAAAAAGTCGTTTCAGGTGTCAAGAATGATGGATAGCAGAGAGGTAGAAAAGAAGATCTGCTGAAAAGTCCTGTTTTTAGGAAGGGGAAGTAGTCATATGAAGCCATTTATCAGGCTGCTGCTTTGCTACGAGGCTTTAAACCTTCAGCATAAGGTGCAGAAAGCTTCTGAAAGAAAGCGACTTATTTGTGTAACAGCAATGAATGAGTATTTGACTGACCAAGTTACTTCCTTTTTATCATTTTGTCTCAACAGCTAATCATTTTAATTCACTGTAATCCTACAAGCTCATATTTTGATATAAAAAATACAGTCAAGCATTACTTTACTTTTCGTACTGCTGCTTACTATGCCTATTCTGTAAGAGAGAAGATTCCTGTTAAATAGGAATCCTGAAATGCTTTAAAAGTTCTTTGTTTCAGCTGTACATGTGAGTTTTCTCATTCTATAGCCTTATACCTGAAACAATGCCTAAGTCTGAGGGCTGTGTGTATATTGGGGCGCAATATGCCAAATCTTGAAATGGAAACGTGAGGAAACACAGAGAGGACTTCCCAATTTCCAAATGTTGCTTTGTTGCTTTTGTGAATCCAAGAATTGTATGATTAGATTTCTTTTGTTGTGTTGGTTCCCCCCCAACTTCCTAACTTTAGCTTTGAAGCTGAGGAGCTGATTTGTTCCAGGTAACATCAGTTGTAGATTGGGTGGGAGAACAGTTAAGTAAGATGGACTCCACCAAAAGATATCTAATGCCTTATCCTCTCAATCTCAGTTTTTCTCACTCCTTCTTCTGGTGTTTTTGTGCAATCATTTATTATTCATTTCTTCCCCAGAGTCTTATTCTGTTCCTTGTGTTGCAGTGCACTGGAACTTTTAGTTTTTCGGGGAGTATCTGGGGATCTGAAACATTTGCATAATTGTTTCCATTATGAACCATTTGCTTGCATAGCTGCTGAAATAAAGGAAAGCTAAGAGAAAGCAATCATAAGCCCTTACTGGAGAACTTAGTGGAAAAAATTCCATTCGATGTTAAGGACATAATTGAGTACCCTATCAGAAATCTGTTACGTGATTTAGTGATTTGTTTGTTAGTATGAAACTCACATTCATTCTTGTCACAATGCAGGTCTGAAGAAGCAAACAAAGCTTTTTCTGCAGCTGTACAGATGCACGATGTCCTAGTGAAGGCATGGGCAATGTGGGGTGATTACCTGGAGAATATCTTTGTGAAAGAACGTCAGCTTCATCTGGGTGTGTCTGCTATTACTTGCTATCTGCATGCCTGTCGTCATCAGAATGAGAGCAAATCAAGAAAATATTTAGCAAAGGTAAGGTCCTGATGTTCAAACGTTCATATGCCCAAGTTGGTGTAATTGGAGAAATACCAGATACTGATTAAAAGCTTTACTTGAGGCTGAAACTGTATGCATGGTTGCTGTACAGTCATTGCATAGAAGTCATTATGGATTCTTTTTTCTTCATAAGGATATATATATATAAGGGTGTGGAACCTCTTTCTTTGTGGGGAGCAGGAAGGAAGGGGACAAGTGAAATCCTTGCTTGCATAACTGTTAATGATTTTAACTTAATGTAAGATTTCCTGTGTCCTGCTGTGTAGTTTAGTCAGATACCTTGCCACGCCAAAGCCTTAGAATTAACAGTGCTTTTTTTTGTTTTTCCCACTTTTGCATTTCAGCTCTATTCAAATACCTCTTCCAGCTACTTAACTGGGATTGGTTTTGAAGGCGTTGCCCTTCTGACTCCATCAGGGATAGGAACTGTGGATTACTGCTGGTACAATGTCAGCTGCCATTAGTTTAATCTTTGTTCTCCCAAATGACCTTCTGAAGAAATTAGTGCTTTGTTTTCAGAATTTTTGTATTACTTTTATTCTTTTCAGTTCATTATCCAGGCACAGTTCTTACATTTGTGCTCTTCTGCTAGATGTCGTATTGTTGAGTCCACAAATACAGCTTCAGTTATTTGTGAGTGCTTAGGATAAGCAGGCAGTGCTTAATACGTTTCCAGTCAAATTTGGTGGTAAAAAAGTATCGTTAGGGTTGGACAGAAAAAGGAACATTCAAGTTAATGTATCTGAATATCACACCTATAGGCGGTATGAAACATGCCTCCGTTTCCACCCCAACCCCCTCACCGCAGCCATTAAATATATGTGTTTATTTTTGCATCTTTTTAATGTTATTTCTAGGGGAAAATCCTACAGTGGCCAGGTATGGTAAATACACATTCCTGTGTCCAAGTAGGCTTTGACAGATAAATTGTCTTTAGTACCATATCGGTAATTATCTGGATGGGTTTTTTTCCTGCATAGTCCAATTGACGTGTTGAATTTGTTGAAGCCCTTTTTGAAGAGATGTCTGCTTGAAACTCTGTTTCAGGTTCTGTGGCTGCTGAGTTTTGATGATGATAAGAACACACTGGCAGACGCAGTGGACAAGTACTGCATCGGTGTCCCTCCCATCCAGTGGTTGGCCTGGATTCCACAGCTGCTGACGTGCTTGGTTGGCTCCGAGGGCAAACTCCTTCTGAACCTCATCAGTCAGGTAGCTACAGAAGCTGGGCGCTAATTCGCTATGGTCTGTAATCCTTAGTTTCAAGATGAGATATATAAGAATTTTTAAAAGCAAATTAAGGAAGTTTAAAAAGCGTTATTTCTTGCAACTGTTGTTAATTTAATAAATGCTAATTTCTCCCTAGAAGCAGAATAATTTTTAAGTTCAAAGTGAGCAATGCTTAATGAGACTAAACCTAGTGTAATTGTATGCCATATTTGCTTAACATGTTTTAGATTTCCCTCTGGAATTCTCTTTATTACATTTTTGTGAACAGAACAGTACACATTTAGGAATGTATAGTTAAATGTTTGTCGTGTTAAGAGCAGAGGTAAAAAAGTGCTGGCTCTAGTGTGTAAATAGTGAGTAAAGGACAGATTTCCTTAGCTCCTTATTTTTCTTAGAGTTGATTTAAAAGTTAGCTCTGTCACCATCAGAAATCCTTACAGAGGTGCTGTGAATTTACGCTCGAAATTTAGAATGTCAGGTGACTGGAAAAGTAAGGGTGGAGCGTCAGGAGTCAGGTGAAGGATCGGCCTCCCTTCATTTGTACCTCTGAAAAGACAAAGGAGCTCTGATTAATCTTAAAATTCTGAGATTTTACTGCCCTCTGCTCTAAAACAGAATCGGAGCAGAACGTTGCCTGTATCTCAGGATAAAGGGGATTTACAGCATGCCTTTACACTAAGGGAGATTATTTTTAGATACTGTTTTGTTATTGCTTAATGTGAACAGGGCTCAGGAATGTTTTCAGGGATGGTAACTGCTCATGGTTTGGTTGAAGCTCTTTTTTTAGCACACGCAGAACCTGGAAGTGCCATTGTGAAACCTGTTGGACTTGCCAGGGCCATTTGGAGGGGAGAAAAATCCATGATTTAATGCAATTGTGGCTGGAGGAGTCTCTGGTCGTGTCTTAAGATGTGCTCCATTGTGGGTAGTACTTAGACACATCATTTCTTTCCTTTAATAGAAAAGATATATAGATTTCAGAGGAGGCTCTGGATGTTAATATCTCCTTCAGCTTTTTTTTATTATTGTTTTATTATGGAAGCTAAAATCTTTTTTTGGTGAAATTGGTATCCCCTTACATTAAGTGCTGCAATTAGCTGGAGTAAAGTTACTCTCTAATGGGCTTTCTTATCACTTACTATGGGGCTCACTGGGAATTGTGGCCTAATTTAAAGACTAACTGGTGTCATTATGTCTGTTTTTCTTCCATTATGTACATGAGTAAGATCGGTGAGCTCGTCCAGGTACACTGGCATTATGCTATTTTCAAATTTATTGAACAGTACTATCTGGAAGCACTAATTAGATAATGTCTTAACAGTGTGTGGAGGGAGTCACCATTTCATCCTCTTTGGTTTTCTGTTACTGAAATGATCTTCAATTTCCTAGTTTTCCATAAGCTGTTATTCAAAATAAGGATCTGATTATTACTGACTTGCACTCTTTTACACAGAGAATCTGTATGTGTTGATCTGATATGTAGTCAGTATTCCTTAAATGAGAAATGTGTGTATGTACATCTCCAAATAGGTGGGACGAGTCTATCCCCAAGCTGTCTACTTCCCTATCAGGACCCTCTATTTGACCTTGAAGATAGAACAGAGAGAGCGCTACAAAAGCGGTGAGTCTGACATGGATAGAATTGTTTGAATTCTTTAACTTGCCATTGGTTTTAGCTTTCCCTGAACCCCCTTGGGAAGGTAGCTGCTCTAGGAAACATAGCAACTTCTCAAGGCCAAGGAAAAAATTTCCAGTGAACTTTATTTAAATTCATTTCTATGGCATCGAGTCTACAGAAGCTTCGAGTATTGGTCTGTCTTGAATAACATGCTCACCAAGGAGAGTTCAATCTTCATTATTATGTAACTGTAATTATTCAAAATTACGCACTCTTTACTGGATGTTAAGTAGAAAAGTCTTGGATTTCAAATATGGAAGAGCAGTAAAAGTGCTTCATTTTTCTTTGTTCCTCCTTCAGAGGAGAAAGTTGATACGCTCACATGCCATAATACTTTACTACATTCCTGCCCAGCAAGAGAAATTTTTGTGCCAAATTCTTGATCTCACCACTTATGTGTTTAGTGGCAGCTGATAACATATCTTCTTATCGTTTCTGCCACAAACTACTGCTCTGGTGAGTTACGTGAGGTTTCTGATCACTGGGAGATGATGTTGTTTGAAGTAGTGCCACCATGTGATAAACTAAAACTCTGTGCAGTGGAGTTGTAACGCAGGAGATAAGTTGTACAAATGGGTAACACTGTGCAGCAGTATGTGTTGTTGGCATCAGTTGTATTTATTCCTGCAGTTGTGCAAGAGATCTCACCAAAAAAAGGAGGGGGCCAAAATGAAGAGTGTTTACTTAATTCGCTCCTGTATGAAATACTGTCCATTACTTCAAAAGCTCGATTTGGCATTGTAAAACTCAGGACTGTGTGATTTTGAAGACTGTTTGTATTGCTCTAGCTTTGAGAAGTCTGTAGTGCTGAACAGCACTGTGAGCAGTTTTCTTTCTTAACTGACGCAATTTCTGAAACTCAGTGGGTAATCCAAAATACAAAACCATTTATTTCATGCAGACACATTTCAAGTTTATAAAGAATAAAGTCTTTCTTGAATTTTTGTATTGATTTCACTTTTCTGCTTTCCAGATTCTGGGCAACAACAGCCAAGTTCAGTTGGAAATCAGTCCCACTCTGCCTCAGATCCTGGGCCAATCAGAGCCACAGCACCAATGTGGAGATGCAGCCGAATTATGCATATGCAGCGAGAATTACACCCAACACTTTTGTCTTCTCTGGAAGGCATTGTAGATCAGATGGTCTGGTTCAGAGAGAATTGGCATGAAGAGGTATTTGGCTTTTATACAGTTTCATATGTATGTATCCTCTAGGGAAAGCTTAGCTGCATAATATTTCTCTAGCATTACTTTCGAACAGTAAAACATAGCTTCTTTTTGATTAGAAAACTGATGTATTCCTGAACTGACTGCTCTGATTGGAGTTTTTAGAGCTTAGTTATTTATGGAAGCAATATATAAGTTTCCCAAAGATTGACGAATGCCTCTAGCATTAGGATTTAATCTGTTGCTTGTACTAACTGAAAAATGATGCTCTTATACTAAATTTCATAGATACCAGTTTTCTTCTTGATCTGGTGGTCTGTGACAGGTGGTAATTATTGTCCAAATTTGATTTAGAGAGCAGATGGACTTGCTAGTGGCGCACGCAGTTCTATCTACCTGGCAGTGACTTAATAGTGTTTCCTTATACCAAATCAGAAGACCTGATCTTTCTGACTTTTTGTCTTTATTATTTTGTCTTTAGGTTCTTAGACAACTGCAGCAGGGCCTGGCGAAGTGCTATTCGGTTGCCTTTGAGAAAAGTGGAGCTGTTTCAGATGCCAAAATCACTCCCCATACACTAAACTTCGTCAAGAAGTTAGTGAGCACTTTTGGAGTAGGACTTGAGAATGTGTCCAATGTGTCCACCATGTTTTCCAGTGCAGCCTCAGAGTCACTAGCCAGGAGAGCGCAGGCGACAGCTCAAGATCCTGTCTTCCAGAAGCTAAAAGGGCAATTCACAACAGGTAATTCTAAAGAAATCTTAATCTCCTGGGAAATTTTCCCCACAAAGCTCAACTGTGAAAGCATTCTGCCTTTTTATTCTTCCTGCCATTTGGCACAACCTGGAGTAGTTTGTATTATCTTTGTTGCTCCATACATTGTCAGATGAAAACCAGATCACAGCATAGAGAATGGGGGGTGTTATTGTATTTCTATTACCTAAATGTGTGGTCAAATCATATATGTGTTTAAAGATAAATTAGATTACTTCACTGCAGTCTTTTTGCAATTTGGATCAGACCTCCTGCTTTAGATGAAGGCAGTAATGATGACTGTTTTATGCTGAATGCTAGAATGTCATGCAATTATCACTGCAGGGCTCCCAGTTCACAATATTGTGTAAAATCTTTCAAAACAATTGACTTCTGATGAGTAAGATTGTTCCGGTGTTTTGGATAACTAGATTATGAAAAAAACAATTACAAAAACTCACATCATTGTTAGGTAAATTGAATCAATAACTTTAATCAGCTGTAATAAAAAAGGTACTTGAGAGGAGTAGCTTTATGCTTTATCAGTGGTGTTACGTTTGATGAGCATCCGAAGTTGATTTAAAATTTAAAAGTAGAGTGTGGGGATGCATTTGCTGAGAAGTGTTAAGGGCACGCAGCTGTATGAGACAGAAATTAAGAATTCAGAGTAATCAGTTGTCCTTTAGTGGACAGACAGAATTCCTGTGCAGACCTGAGCTTTCTTATTTTCTTGAATTTGCTTTTCAAATTACCCTGCTGGGATTCTGACTCAGATGATTCTGGCATGAGTTTAAGCTCAGTTTTGGCTTTATAGTGATTTAAAAATCACAGTCTTTCTGCATCAAGCTGATGCCTCTGCAGATGTGAATCTTGTGTTGACTGATTATTCTTTTTAGAATTCTCAGTTACATGAAGTTCCTTTAACATAAAATTGTTTCAGGTCTGCGCTGTTGCAGAGAGTTTACAGAGTTTGACAAGCAGATTTACAGTGGTTTTTTGTTGTTATTTTTCTTCTTTTTTTTTTTTCCCCAAACATTTTACTGCTAACGTTGAGAAAATAGGTGAACGGATGGGAGTCTTTTGAAAGCAACTCAGTTGTAGATATGACCTACATATCTCGTGCACGATACATTGCAGGGTGTCCTTTTTGGAGGCACAACAGTTGCATGACAGCAGATAATGAAAGTCCTGAACCATATGATTAGATTTTTAATGGATGAAAGCTGCTGGGAAGGGAAGTGAAAGCAGAACCATTTTGTGAGTCTTTGACTGAAGCTTACAAGGAAATGAAATGTTATATAAAAGTTTGGACTTGTTTTTGCTTTTTAGTAATGGTTTATATGTCTGCACTGCAGTAAGAGTCTAGTTGCTTTTTCATTGCTTCCTATGATGGTACGCTCAGTCTCAGGGTGCTTCTGAGTTACTTTAGGTCTTTTGTACTTTGCCTTCATGTCTTTCCTTTAAGATATGATGCTGGGGGGTCTGTGGTTTCAGGAGTAGCACAGCTGAAGGCTGAGCACAGCAGCAGGCTCATGTCTGCGAAACCTGAAGGGTTCTTTCAGAACATTTGTAGAAAAATCCTTAAAAATGGTTAATTACTGTTTAGTTACGTTTTTATTTAAAAGAAAGTAATAATAAAATTGTATGGGTGGGATTTCTGGTTTTTATGTGCTGTTTGCATATCTCTATTGTGTGTAAATAGCACGTAAAGTTTTCAGCTGTGCTTTCCAAGCACAACTTTTACACAGAATGATGTGGAACAACATATAGAAAAACAGGCCTGAACATAAAAACAACTGGAAGTGATTGAATGCAAAGCACCTCCACAGTAGGCCTGAGTTGAACAATAAGTACTCTGTTTTTTCAAGACTGTCAAGATTTCACGTTTCATTTTTCAGGTATAATCAAACATGAATGTCTGCAGGATTAATATACTTACTGCTCTTAGTGCTGGGTTTGATTTCATTCTCATCTGTTAAATTGGTTTGTTTGTTTCATAAATGAACCATGGGACAGTGGATGAAACTGAACGGATCGATATGCTTATGCATTTCTACAATTCATTATGTAGAAAATGAAAGTAAGTTTTTGATTAGGTTTGCAATAACAGTGGAAAGTACATAACTAAATGAATGCGACTGATTACTCCACAGAACGTTCCAAAAGCTGTTTTAACATAATGAGAAACCATCTGTAAATCATGCCTGCTGTGTCCATTTGTCACACTGGAAATTCAAGGTTTGTGTTTGTGATCCTCAGTACCGCCTGTGTTTAGATGGTGAACAGATAGTACAGAGCACACCTTCCATTTCACAGGTATCCACACTGAGCAGCTGCCTAGGAGAAAGGTGGTGTCTGTGCTTATTTCTGAATGGGTGTTGGTGGCTGTGTTGCAGACATGTGCAGCTCTGTGTGGTTGTGTCACCTCCTCCAGTGCTGTCAGAGCTGCACATGGACTCTGGTAGGAGCTGTCAGGGCTCTCTCACCATTTCTTGTAGTTGAAAGATTTTTGTTGGCATCCAACCAGACTGCTGGAGTTCTCAGAGGTCATCTTTTTCCATCCCAACATTATGCATTTTAAAACCAAATTTTACCTCGATTATTTCTCTTTCTGGAGCTTCAGATTCATAGCTCTTTGAGCATCTGTTCTTTGTTCCTTTGATCCTTCTCTGCAAACCTTTGGCATCAAAGAGCACCAAAAAAAAAGGCAAAGAGAGAGGAACGCTCCCCTTGAGAGCACTCAGCAGTGAAGGAGGAGAGAAATGGCCTCAGCTGTTCAGCCGAGAGCAGATGAGAGTTGTGAGGTTGGAGCCCTGCTTCTTTCTGCTGCCCTCTCTCCAGTCAAGCTGCGTACGGGTGGAAAACCCCGCAAGGTCCCTGAGGAGGCAGGGCAGTGTTGGTGGGAGTTGTGGCACCTGGCAGAGTTCTCTGCTGTGAATGGAAGCTGCAGTCAGAAGGAAGCTTCTTGAAGTCCTCAGTCACTGCTAAGCGTGGGGCAAAGGGAGGTGGAGCACTTCTGCTATTAGCTGCCAGCTTTTTCAAGTGTTAGCGTTACTCTGGTGTTCCCCCCGGCCTCTTTTCTCCTGAGAAAGCCTAGCACTGCTCAGGCACCTGTTCCATTACTTCTCTTGTAATTTTTAGGTATTAGGACAGTATGCAGAAAATGCAAATGAAGAGACTGGAGTCAGCATCCCATTTGACCTCAGTCTGGTCCTCCTGGCCTTGGTTTTCTGGAGCTGACTTATTCCTCTTCCCTAACTGTCACCGTGTGTTTTCTTGTTTGTTGGTGCTGTCCTAAAGTTCTTAGGAGATTAGAAAGAACCCTTCAGAAAGCACAAAGTAATTTCATAGCTGAACAGTAACAGACAGCTCTTGCCTTTGGACAATGCTCGGATCTTCTTCAGCATCACGTGTACGAGGGATTGAGCTTCTCTGCGGAGTTCAGCTTATATCTCATGCCCATGGAGGCTGTCCTGGCCCTTTGGATGATGCCCCTTGGCTCGTGGGCTTTCTTAAACAGAACCCTGTCATGTCCCTGGCAGAAGAACCTCTCAGGTCTTACAAATGAGCTATTGCTGGTGTTAAAAGCATTAATTACCTGTTGCGTAAGACCAAGGATGACTACTTTGTGCCTGTATAGCAGAAGGGTGTGTGTGTGTGTGTGTATATATAAATTTATCATTATTATTATTTTTAATTCAAGTAAACTAATTAAACTTTCTGTTCTTGTCCCATCTGCTGCTGGGAGACAAAATAACAAGATCCTAGAATGGGTGTTTTAACAAACCGGATCTATTTCTATGCTGAACTAAATGTCTTATTTATTATTCATTTAATCAACATAATGTTATTTAATTGCTATTTTGTTCTTATTAACTTAAAGAAATATATAATACTGATGCATATTTTTACTGCTTTGGTGGTGCACATTCGCACAGACTGGATGCAGTTTGGGATACTTTCTGTGCTGTGTGGAGTCAGGCGGTGGATGGCTGAGTGCTGCTGTTGTGCAGTGATGTGCTCGCAGTGCTCACTAGA
Organism: Gallus gallus; assembly: GCF_016699485.2. Lineage (NCBI taxonomy): Eukaryota > Metazoa > Chordata > Aves > Galliformes > Phasianidae > Gallus > Gallus gallus. Next base: position 1,393,584 of record NC_052545.1, read on the forward strand.
GGGTAGCCGTGGGATTCTAATGAGCATCGTGCTGTGCTTTGCAACACATGCACTGCCCGTACCAGGTAGAAAAAGATAAGGGAGGATTACTGAATACTCCTAATTTTTGTCATCCATACGTAAGGAGCTGCATCTTTCACCACAGGCTTTTTTCTTACACAAGTGGAATGGTGTTTGTGCTGCTGGCTGTTGGCTTTGGGCTGTAAGGCTCTCAGGGAAAACTGTTGGTGTCTCCGCATGGTGGCTGTGTGGGAAGGGGTGCTGGGCTGAATGTTCTCGGGGATTTTGTGCCACAGAGTGGTTTATCTTCTTACAGGCTGTCTTTAGTCTGTCAGTATTGTGATACCAAAGTGCTGAGCAACAGTTTCATTTGTTAACGTGGTATGTTCTCTGGAGAATTCCAGCTTGTTTATTTATTCACTTTATTTGCTCGCTGTGTTCTGAAACTAGCAAAGTGGTGTTTGGAAGCTGAACTCTGTAGGCCCAGGAGGTGGTGTGTACTGCAAGGATTTCAGTCAGAGACGTACCTGCATGGCTGCTGGCCCCGTGTGCTGCCATGACTCAGTGGGCTGCAGGAGGCAGTGCTGCACTGGCAGGCTGTTACGTTGGGCTGAGCTCCTTGAATGATGTCCTTTTGCTTAGGCCATCATATCTGTTCTGACTGCGGTGGCACACGGTTGGTATCCAAGCGAGGAAAGGCGGACTGGATTTTCTTGCAGCTCACAATAGGAGGATAACACTAACAGCAGTTTTACTTCTTGTCCTGAAGTTGCTCACAGATTCTACGTTGTATCCTCAGTTCAGGTTCTTCCATCCTTTCTAAAAGTAGAAGGGCTCCACTAACTTCAAATAAATAAATCACTGTTAATGAAACAGGCAGAAATCTGAAGTGCTAGACTCTAAATTAAGCTGAATGTGGCTGAAAGAATCTCATCTAAAGCACAAACTTCCAAATGTGGATGTTAAATATGCTATTTGGAATTCAAAATGCTAAGGATGTATGTGTATTTTTTCTTTAGACTTCGACTTCAGTGTACCGGGGTCAATGAAACTTCATAATCTTATCTCCAAACTGAAGAAGTGGATCAAAATTCTGGAGGCAAAAACTAAACAGCTTCCCAAGTTTTTCCTCATAGAGGAGAAGTGCCGCTTTCTAAGCAATTTCTCAGCTCAAACTGCTGAAGTAGAGATACCTGGAGAGTTCCTTATGCCGAAGCCAACACATTACTACATCAAGATAGCCAGGTAAACTCTAGTGGGGAAGGGGTAGTTGTAATTCTGCAAATGGAGAAGAAAGTGGAGATGTTCTCCCATCCATGCTGCAGAAAGTAGCTGCTGTGTGTATTTTGCGTATTGAAATAATGTATACAGAGTCATGCTTTGTTGTAACAGCCCACCTTTCTCCCTTATCCTCCTTTGGTGATGTCACACTGCCTCCCTGCACAGCTCGAGTGCTGTATGAGGATTATGTTGGGTTTGTTTAATGTTGGTGTTATTTGAGAGTGTTTCTACTGTTGTGGTCCACAGAGGAACAACTCTTCACAGCAGAGATCAGGATCTCATCTAATGATTAATTTTGCTTAAGAACTGTTCTCGTAATAGAAAGAAACAAAAACGCCTGAAATTTTTGACTATCAAATAGAAACTTTGTGTTAACTGGATAATAAAACTGTAAGCAATTGTTCATAATATAGCTTCACAGTTGCACTGTATTATTCCTTTGTTTGTTTTCTGTTTTTGAAATCGTTATTTGATATCAGAGGAGATGGGCTCAAGGGCTTTAATCTCTCTTTCCTCCTGGTAGGTTTATGCCCCGAGTGGAGATAGTTCAGAAACACAACACTGCAGCCAGGAGGCTCTATATCCGCGGGCACAATGGAAAGATCTACCCCTATCTGGTAATGAACGATGCTTGCCTGACAGAGTCTCGCAGAGAAGAGCGTGTCTTACAACTGCTTCGCCTTTTGAACCCCTGCTTAGAGAAGAGGAAGGAAACCACAAAAAGACATCTGTTTTTTACAGGTACTGGAAAGAGGGATTTTATCCTTTTTTTTCGTAATATACACTCAGATACTGTTACTGCTAATCATCCATATGAAGTTTTTGGATATTTAGAAGACTCATCTAAGTGGTGTTTTCTGGCATTGTAACACCTTGGTGAAGGTGTAAAGTTGATGTATGTGATGTAGGATGCTCTCAGAAGACATAATGCACATCGTTCATGGAATAAAGCTCACTAGTGAGTAACAAGCATGTGAGGCAGAGGCATTCCCACTGTTTCTTCTGTGGGAATGTACACATGTATTTCAGAACAAGAATTCAGAGACAGCTTGGGTAGGACGGAACAAAACTTTTTCTCCCCAGTTTATGTTATATGAATATTGAACTACTTCTCCCTCTTCCATTTAACACTGAATAATATTTTTTTAATTCAGAGCTGTGAATTCAGTGCAGAGTTTCTGAGTTCTGCCATTGAGAATTTTCGAAGCAACTTTATGTATTCATGATGATGTTTACTCTGAGGGGAGGATCCTAAAACATGCTGACTGATTAGTTGTTGCCAAATGAAATCAATTCATAATCTGGATATTGGATGCAGGCGTTGTGCTGAGTGTGCTTCCATCCTGTTTGAGGTTCCTTGTTCTGGAGAGCATGCTTTGCCAACAGCACCAGCTGGTAGTGCCTGCACATAGCCAAATTTACAACCTAACCTTAGGGAGGGCTTAATGAGGGGAGCTGAGGAGGGTTCCAGAATGATCTCTGTGTTAAAATAGCCAAAATAGTAACCTAATAAAAGTTCTCATATTTAAGCATTTCAAAACAGAAACAACGGATAAATGATGAGCGCAGCCTTAATTCTTTCTCTTTCTGTGTGCACATTGCCTTTCTCATGTGTTGATTATAAATAATTTATTGATGAAGTGAGAAGTACTCAGCAACATATTTGATCTGCTTGTGATTCAAGTGTAATGGGAATGCCTTCAAAGGGTTAAACACTCACGTTTTCCAGAAATTCAGGAATTCCAGCTTGTAGCTATGTAAAAACTTCATAAAAATATAAAATACTTCTCCGAATGTCATGGGATCACTTACTAACTTCATATAAATGAGTTCTGTACATTAGTCAATTCAAATAATCCTTAACTGGTGAGCAGAAAATATATTATGGATAGTGGGAACTTGAACTGAAGACACCAAGGCGTGCTGCTGCTTTGCTCTTGGCTTTTTACAGAATCCTTAGATCTAATTTTAACAGTCTGGCTTTATCAGTCTTTCCTTCTGTGCACACTGTATCTCTTAATGCTAACTTGCTCTCACAAGCAGTGGCGAATTACAGAGCTGGAAGTGCATAATTGTGATCTAGCTTTAATGAGTCTAAAATGTGCAAGTCAAAGGCTTTGTTGTAACAAGGGGTGGATGTAGTATCTATGTATGTGAAGACACTTTTACATCACTCCAAGGCCAAGATGTGAGAAATACAATAGATATGGCCTTGTTAGGTATGACTGAAAGGAAAAAGAAAAAAGCCACTGACACATCCTCTATATACCACAATTAGGAAAGTAACATTTTTCCTTCAAACTGCTGTTTTTAAACTGCAGTCCTTTTGGAAATAATTCCGTACGTTGTGGTTTGATACAATTTAAAAGAACCTGAAGAACATTCCTCTCCCTGCTGCCAGAGGGTAATGGAAGCAGGCCAGAAGAAAGAGCTCATTAACACTCTTTCTGTGGAATGCATTTGTTTCTTTACAATTGAAGAAATTGCATCAAACAGTTTAAAGGCATTTGAACAGCACTTTTTCCTGTATTCCTGAGGTTGGTTATTACAGCTTCTGAGGGAAACAATGGCAGAACGTTCTGCTGGCAGCCGGCGGCCACTCTGCAACAGTCCCACGGGTGTCACCAGCTGGTGCTGGAGAGGCCTCCTCTCTCTGGACATGGCGCACGTGTGATACATCTGTGAGGCACCATTTGTGTGCAGATAGGGTATTTGCAGGTTTATTGCTCCTGAAGTAAAAGCTCTTTTTAGTTTAAGTTTTCATGTTATTGAACAATTTACTTCATTTTCCCCTTGTTACTTTCAAGCACTGTCACTTTAAGCTTCTGTTCCTCAGCTACGTGTAGATTTTATCCCCGTTTTTATGAATTGCTTTAAACACCATACCGAGTTCAGTACTTCTCTCCTTCAGAGTAATGTGTTTTGAAATGATGCCAGTGTCATGTAGTCACATCGGAGCAAAACATTGCCCTCCTTCCTGCAGGTGAAGTAGGAAGGGTGGAGTGCTCATTCTGTTGGGTTTTTCCTCCTAAAATAATGAAGATGTTTTTGCTTAGTTAAGTTTAAAACAAAACAAAACTGTCTTGCTTTCTTTTTAACTGAGCTCATGAATTAGTAATGGGCACAGTCATAGCAGTTTCTCTTGATAGCCTTCAGCTCATTACCACAGTAGTGTTTGAAGGGCTGCTGGCTGCACGTTGCTGCTCTTCTCTGAGTCCTTGGGCTGGGAACTGACTGCTGTGTTTTGTTGCCCCCTGGCTGCCCGCAGTGCCGCGCGTCGTGGCCGTTTCTCCGCAGATGCGTCTGGTCGAAGACAACCCCTCATCTCTGTCTCTGGTGGAGATCTATAAGCAGCGCTGCGCCAAGAAGGGCATTGAGCACGACAACCCCATTTCTCGATACTATGACAGGCTGGCAACGGTGCAAGCGCGGGGGACGCAAGCTAGTCACCAGGTATTAGAACATAGAATGAGTTTTAATGAGGGTCATTTCCTGGGGACTTGGCCACAGTGTGTTCAGCTCCATCCCATTAGACAGGGGATGGAGGTGTTTCACTGAGGAGGTGGTTTGCATTTGTTGTTTTTACTATAAGTGTTCTTGGGAGTTCTTATACCTCACTGGCATTCTGGAGTATCTCTGAAAGCCTCCAAGAAGCTGTATTTGTTGTGCTGCAGGTTGTGTTGGGGACCTGCAGCTGGAAGCAGATGAAGGATTCATTACTTTTAGGCCCTTTTGTATAATGCTTTGCAAATAATGAATTGATAACATGGGAAAAACATTCCTCTTTCACGTTCCTAATTTGTGTAAGCAGAGCATGCCATGTGGTGCCATTTCCTCATCTTCTGATGTTCATCCTGAAACTGACAGTGGATTCATCCCACCCAAGTCAACTAGGAACAGAGACTAACCTACACCCTAATAAAGGGCAGTACTTGGAAAACAGCAACTTCTTCCTCTCTAACCTCCATCAAACATCTAATTCTGATAAATATGGTTACTTTACAGCTGTTAATCTCAGGGTTAATGCATATTCTTATATCAAATTCTAGTCCCACATCAAAAACAGCTGTTAGAAAATACACGGTATGTCACAGACATCATTTGGAGAATCTTTTCTGTTAGAAAATAAAACAAAGTGTTACGTAACATCTGCTTCTATTTTGGGGATTTTTTTCTTCAGGTCATGAAACTCTTTAACAGCCGTGGAACTGAAGTCACTTGGACTGTCACTCTTTCTGGTGCAATAAAACATATCCTAACTTTATTTCTTTTTCCGTTTAATTAGGCTAGGCTATGCTACAGTAATGAAATATTTTAGTAAACTGTGTATGTTTACATCAAGGGAAAAATTATTGCTTATTGTTCATTAGAAATATGAATACATCCATCAGTTTTTCTCTCCTTACATTTTTGAGGTACTTTTGCTGTAATAATACATAAAACTAATTACTTTACCCAGTGAGATTCCTTTCCTCCTGTAATAAAATCCTTTACCTTTTCCAGTAAACTATACAGTGTACAAAGAAACCACCCAGGTTTGGGGTTGCAGTCTTTGTAGATCCCAAGTGTAACTTCACATCTTGTCATTATGCTTTATGTTTATCAAATGCCTTCAAAAAAAATCTGCCTAATTGCTGCTGTATCTATGTGCATACTTTTCCTTCTGCCAGCTGTCTCCTCGTGCTGCCTATGGACTACCATCATCTGATAATGAGAACAAACCGAGGCTATTAGTAATCTTTTCAGTTGTTGCTGCAGACCAGTTATGGAAAGAATCCATGTCACTGTTCTTGGCCAGCGTTTTGCTCAGTAACGTGTTAGTCTGAGCAGCAACCTTTCTGACTTTATTTTATGTGGGGATTCTATCCCAGCCCCTTTGAAATTCAGAGAAATTAGGTAGGCTCCAGAGCGTTTGTCACTTAATGGCTGAGTGATGTTTACATCCTTCACTGCGGAAGGGGATCTTTCACTGAGAAGATGTTACCTGGAAAATGTGGATTTTCCTTTCAGGGCTGCTCACCTTCAGTGGTGTTCAGCATCCTGGTGCCTGAGGTTGGAAATAAGTATTACTATTAGCACATACAAATATTCAGATTTAGGCAGAGGGTTTTATTTTATTGCTGACAAATGCATATCTACCTTGCACTGAAGCTAAAAAATGAAAAAGAGTGGAGTGTGTTCCATTAGTTTGCCTTAAGGAAGTGCTGCATTGTGACTGAATGTCTCTTTAGTTTACTTCTGATTTTCTTGAAAGGTTTGAAGATACTTCAATCAGTGCATAACTTTTCTCATGTCAGACTGACTGTAGATCTACAGTTTATTTGGTTTCATTAAAATTTGAGTCTTGTAAGACAGAGGTTCTTTGGCAGCTGTGCAGGGGATGGGCTTACAAAGTCACGTGTATTTTGATAAGGAAATCAGGAAATGTTGTTGAGTTAAAAGTGTCGAAGTTTGGGATGTTTTCCTACAATGGGGTACAGCCGCTCAGTGAAGTTTGGTAGTTGCTTTTGGCATAATTGTCTGTTGCTACAAATTGCTAAAATGCTAAAAATAATCTCTTCCAAATATTTTTCATATATAGGTTCTCAGAGATATACTTAAAGAAGTGCAGAGTAACATGGTGCCACGCAGCATGCTTAAGGAGTGGGCTTTACATACATTCCCCAATGCCACGGATTACTGGACGTTTCGAAAGATGTTCACTATTCAGTTAGCCCTGATTGGCTTTGCAGAATTCATCTTTCATTTAAACAGACTCAACCCTGAAATGCTGCAGATAGCTCAGGTATGCTTTATTTTGTCCTAACTGCATGCTGGTTTTTTTTGATCAAATGGAAATTTGGGAGCTTGAATTGAGTCAAAATGGGAATTTGAGATATCTAATTAACAGCGTATTTCAGTAGGTTTTCATTTGATATGTGATTGCACATCATGTAGGTAGTGATTTATACTGCAGACCCAGATGCCATCAACTCTACCTACCTTCTGTGGTTAGCATTTAGAACATAGTCTGTAAAGTTGGTCGCAGATATTGGAATTGTTAATGTAGGTGACTGGTAAGTCTCTCTTTAGTCTTTCTTTATACATATTGCTTTGGATAGATGTGTGCCAAACAAAAAAACACCACCACAACAAAATAAAACTTTAGAGGTTAATTTTTTAAAAGGAGAATACCCTTTTTCAAATAATGCCCCCTTTTTTGCATTGACATCATGTCAAGCTACAACTCCTATTAATACTAAGTTCTCTGTTTTAACCCAATATTTAAAATGAGGCTTGCCACCTTTGTAGAGTAAAGGTGGTATATATTAAAGCCTTAATGCCATTTTGATGCATGGAGCGCTATGCTGTGTATGGCACTGTAGATTTTTAATGCCCACTGTGCAGCTGTGCCGTTCAGGTTCTTACCTGGAGTGAGCAGCACATAGAGAATCATAGAATCACTCAGGTTGGAAAAGGCCTTAAAGATCATCGAGTCCAACCACAACCTGACCATACTACCCTACCTCTAACAGCCCTCCGCTCAATCATGTCCCTGAGGACCACATCCAAATGGTTTTTAAACACATTCAGGGATGGTGACTCAACCACCTCCCTGGGCAGCCCATCCCAGCGCTTGACAACTCTTTCAGTGAAGAAGTTTTTCCTGATATCCAACCGAAACTTACCCTGGCGCAGTTTAAGGCCATTTTCCCTCGTCCTGTCACCCACCACCAGAGAGCTCTTACCCAGAGCTGAGATGCCTGGAGAGTGAAGGTCCATCTTTCAGCCCAGCTCCTTTCAGACCCCTGCTACAGGAGTATTGCTTCCTGAGGTTTAATACCGCAATCTGTGTTCATTACAGCTTTTTGGACACTCGCTTTGATAAAAATTACTTCAATCTGAGCTTTTGTACTCAAAAACTTCTGTGCATTTTGGTTTTCCATGCAGGATACTGGCAAGCTAAACGTAGCGTATTTCCGCTTTGACATCAACGATGCTACAGGAGATCTGGACGCCAATCGCCCGGTGCCATTCCGGCTCACACCAAACATCTCGGAATTCCTCACCACCATTGGGGTGTCCGGCCCGCTGACCGCCTCCATGATTGCAGTGGCTCGCTGCTTTGCACAGCCAAACTTCAAGGTTTGTGCACCTGTCCAAAAGTCGTTTACTTAATTTGCATTTATCATTTAGTAAACAGTGAGCTAAACAGCATTTTCTTGCTTGGGATAGAAACCCGGGCACCTCATATTTATATCTTGAAGTCTTACCCCAAGGTCATCACAAAAGCAGCTGAAGTCTTCGCCTTTCATGAAAGAATAGGAGGAAGATAGGTGTAATTGTACCCCGAATTTCTTTTTTGTTCTGTTGAAACATGTTAATTCAGGCTGATTGTTTCAGTGCTGTAGCCTCATAAATCCCTACCCGTTCTGGCAGTGGTAAGTAGTGAAATGACAAATGCAACATCATTTAGAATCTTCATAATATCCTGTGAATAGAAATGTGTTTGGCCTTTGTTAGCAGAGCAGAATGCTCAAGATACATTGTTCCTTTGATGGATTCTAGCTCTTAGCAGGGTGTAGTTTTCTAAAGAAATTGTCTAACTTCCTTTTAAATTCTAATGCGTTCCAAAAATGAGGCATCTTGCACTTAGGCAGCAATTTGCACCAGAACGGCATTGCACAGAACGTACTGTAGCTACAGTGTGAGCTGTTACTTTCTGGAAGACGGAAAATATCCTAAAATGATTTTTTTTTCTTTGTAATACAGAAAGTTTAGTTGTTTTTTTTTAAAATAATTCATCACTTTACCTTACGAAGCCATGTCTGTACATGCAAATGAGTTTGCAGACTTGGTCTGTAATTTGTGCCTCCGGATGATGTAAACCCAATTAGACTTCTCATATTGAATTAACAAGATGAGAGCACAGGTGCCCATTTATCCTTTTGGAATGATGGGTGCCCAGCTCATTTCAGGTGTGTGGCTATAATTGTGTTAGCTTGCCTGAATTCTGGACGTAAGAGGAATTCCTTTAACGTTTGATTCATCTTTTTTTTTTCTTTTACAGAAACCTATAAAATTTATTTAATATATGTACGTATATATTGGCCTAGTGTCTAGATATGCTAAAAGATGCTTATTTATTATATGCAAACAGAAGGCTTATCTCAGACCGGACGCCTGAAAATTTTAGAAGCTTGAGTAGACTAAGATTAGGTTAAAATCTGTCATGTAGTGATGTAGTGCTTGTTGAGGGTAAACGTAATAGTCTGATTTTTCTCCCTCATGTAGGTTGATGGTATCCTAAAAACTGTGCTGCGGGATGAAATAATTGCGTGGCACAAAAAAACACAGGAGGATACTTCCTCTCCGCTCTCAGCAGCCGGACAGCCTGAAAACATGGACAGCCAGCAGCTGGTTTCGCTCGTTCAGAAAGCCGTCACTGCTATCATGACTCGACTTCATAATCTTGCTCAGTTTGAAGGAGGAGAAAGCAAAGTGAACACGCTGGTAGCAGCTGCAAATAGCTTGGATAATCTCTGCCGGATGGATCCTGCCTGGCACCCCTGGCTGTAACTTGAAATTTGCAATAGCTTTTTTTGCTGCTGTCGGTGGTGTGAGCCATACATTGTGCTAAGAAAATGTGAAGAAGAAATCAGAGCTTGGCTTACCCGTCACACTGCATTTTGTCAGTCCGCGTTCGATTGTGTTTACAGGGATAGGACAGTTGTACTGTTTTTAATTTCGTGAGAGTGTGTTTCCTCCTGTAAAAAAAAAAAAAAGGAAAAGGTTGTTGAATTTGCAATGATGACTTTTGCAAATAGCTTAAAATTAGGGAAGGTAACTTAAAAATATACAGAAAAATCTTATTTTATGATGGGGACTGTAAAACTAGGACTGTTAGATTTAGGGTTTGCCATTCCTAATAATCTACGGCATATAAAGTTTTTATACAATAATAATTATTAAAACAGACAGAATTCCCAGTTGCTGGATTTTACTTTGTGAAGTTTTACTTAATCACTGTTCCTTCACGATACCAAATGGAAGGCTCGAATAAATACTCTTCCTTTAGTTTGCTTCAGAAATTCACATGAGCAAATCTGGCTTGTACAGAGAGTTTTGTACCAAATGTATAGAGGCATCTTTTTGTTAGGCACTGAGAAAAGGATGGTGAAACTGTGCGAGGTTTGCTTGGAGCACAAGCTGTGTACAGAAGAAGTGTAATCCATTTAGGGCATTTGGCTTAGTTGTGGACAGTGTTGGGGGGAAAGCTTATAAAAAGGATGGGAAGAGTCATCTATTGATACCTGTATTTGACTGCAATAGATAAAGAAGATAAATCTTATAAAGCTATCTCTTTTTTAATGTTTAGAATTACAATAGCTTCTTTAGAATGAATCTGTTTCTTTGTAATTTAAAAGAGAGGAGTTTAATGTTTCACTCGAGTCTTTCTGTTGTGTTAGCATTTTTATAACACCTCAGTGCTGAGAATGTTAAATTTGTACAGAGTGATTTTTTCAAAATAAATATTTTAAAGAACTCTCTCTGACATTCATTGGGCAGTTTGAATACAGCGCTGTGGCAGAAGTTGAAAAGACCCAACAGCAAGTGTGATCTTTAAACTGAAACAGCCTGAGACTTACCAGGTGAGAGCTGTGTTAATGAGACGTTGTGATGTGATGAGCAGTTTGTTTTTGGAAGAGCTGCACATAGGAAATAGGTGTAAGACAAGCATTTCTTCAGTGTACAGGCTTTCTTGCTAAGCCAGCCAGTGTGGTAACAGTCTGTTTATTAATCATCTGTCTTTAAACAGAACAGCCTATGTCATGCCTGTGAGAACTACGGCTTTTAAGTGATTGCTCAGAGGTCAGGATTACAGACGGAGACGAACTCTATTAGGGGTTTTCTGCAACTCCCATAGAAACATGGTTTTGAACCATAATAAAGGACGGATCTTTCTCTTTTTATATAATTTTTTTTTTTTTTAAATAAGATGTCAAAAGATTCTTCAGAGATTTTTCAGCAACATGAGTTGCATAATTGAAGTTAATCACCACTGTTCATCAGCTTGCTGTCTCTGAGGGAAGGGGAATTTCTACAAGGCAGTCTGATGACTTCTGGCTGGGAGAGCTCACAGTGATCATCATCTAACTTGGTGGCTACCTGCAGATCGAGGCCCACAGTAGGTAAGACAGAAATCAAGTCATTATTTGGGGGGAATACAAGCAACATATGCATTCCATAGGTCTCTTACAGAGATGCAAAATAACCTGTTCCTTTTATCTTTGCAGCCATGAGCAGAACCGATCAAGTGATATGGACTTGTGTCAGCGATGTGCAGGAGGTGCACGTCTCTATCTGCTACTCACCTTACACAAAGGTTCTGCTAACACCAAAGCAGCACTGAACCTGGCATGGAGAAGTGAAGGTGATGGACAGGAGGTGTCTGTGTGTGTGTGTGTGTGTACGTATGTGCGTTTATTTACACACACGTGTACGGAGTTGACAGCCATGAACTCAAAACTATTAATTTAATATCTTTAAACCTATCTGCAGGGTAAGCATTAAATAGGTTGGAAGGCTGCACTTCGTCATGTCAGAGCTCTGATAAAACGCAGTCTTCGTTCAGGTGGGATGTTCTGGAGTGCTGTTCTGGGCACAAAGCCTCTGGTGGTTCGTACAGAATGTTTTGCTGAGTGTTACTTATGCATAAACGCTAAGGTATGTGTCAATTAAACATAATATATAGGATCATGCCTAATTTTCATAGGTTAATTTATGCATTTGCACCTGTTCTTTACTTCTTGACTAATAATGAGTACATCAAGCGTTAGAAGTGAGGATACGTTGTGCTGCAGCATAGATACACTTCTTTTCCTTTGGAATACAGTTATAACATGGAGGGAAAAATACAGTTAAAATATAGCAGGACAAATGAAATGCAGTTTTGAAAAAGGAAATTCGGGTATTATTAACTTGTAAACCAAAAAAAAACTATTACTGTTAGCTCTGATAAGTGAATGTGTGATAAAGAGCTTATGGAAAAAAGTCATATTTTTAGGGAAAAGGCCTGGGAAATATATGAACATTCCGTTTTCTTCATAAAATACGGCACAGCTCGATAGTAAGTGATACATTTAGTTTATTCAGTGTAGGATTTCTACTAATTTAATTGTGGAAATTTTGGAAGTATTTGTTTCATTTGCTTAAACTGCAGCAATGTGCTGTGCATTGCTCTAAGACTGTTGCATTTAACGGATTTCCCATGCATGTTTCTTTTCAGTTTCTTCCCAGGTGAGATGCAGCAGGGCTCCTCCCAGCTGAACTGCTGCTGCCTTCAGGATGGCAGCCAACGTGCCGAGCTGGGCAGCAGGTAAGGCTGGTCAGGTTGTGTGCTCGAGCTGTGGGCGCTGAGATCAAATGGAGTGAGAGTTTTTGTGCACGCACAAATGGAAGGACTTAGTGTGACTCCAGCTGCGGGATTGGGCTGGACAAAGAGCTCATTACTTCTCACCAGATCTGTTTGCATTCTGGATTATGGTTCTGTTTGCTTGTGTGATGAATAAAGCTGCAGCCCCTTTATTCCCATCCGTGGTTTGTGCGCTCCTTACGTACGGAAGAGAGTGATAGGCTGAATCATGCAGTATGTCATTATTTACAGCTGAAGCTGAAATACACCAGTGATAAGGACTGTATAAGGATTTGGAAAACAAATGTATTCTTTTTGGCAAAGACTTGCTTCCTTATCAAAATCATGTTGGCAAGAATAAGCTGAACTTTCTTCTTATAAAACATAACACATCCTGCATGTGTCACAACATACTCTATATTCAGTCATTCACAACGAAGCTTAGTGCTTTTATGACTTGAAGGGAATCGTTGGCTTCCTTTTATTGAGGACTGTAATGTTTGTAGCTGTGAAATATGGCACTTGCTGCATCAGAGGAGTTGCAATATCTTTTTTTCCTTCATCATTTGCATGTCTCAGATATGTCCAACTGTGAGAAGAAACGTTCCCTGAAAGGAAACCATCCGAGAGCTCAGTGCGAATGCACGTTAAAGGGGGCAAACTTTGTACGTGTGTGTGTGGCATCTTTCTTGTTCATGGAAATACGCTCCTAGAAGAAAATGTGGGGCGTGATAAAATAGAGCAGATATGGAAAAGAGAATTGTTGTAATGAGGTCCCTGGTGGTGGTAATGTGCAAACAGTAATACTTGGCCCTTCTGTGTCATAAATATGTGCGATGGATTTACCTTACTTTGTGAGAGGGCTTACACAGCATTAACCCAGAGCTCCACCAGTGGCTCCAAGGGGGTAAAGCATGAAAGCTTTTTGGTGACACCTGAGCATTCCTTGGAGTCCAATGGAAATCTTCTGCTATACGTTGTATGATCAGGAACTGCCTGCCAGTGCATGAAGGTCTTCATGAACACCTGCCATTTCCGTTACCTCCGTTTATGATTTTTGCTAGGTCCCGTTCCTAAGCCTTCTACAACTGCTCTGTTAGTGAGATCCAGGTGTTGCTGGACGAACCCTTTGCACCTGTGCTCCCTCATCGGGCTGTTATGAGGCTCAGCTGGGAGCCGGCAGCAGCTGGGCGAGGAGGAGCCGCTCGTGGCTTTGAGTTGAGCTGTGCTCGTGGGCAGGGGCTGCTGTGTGGGCCTGGGCCGGTCCTGCCCTAACTGGAATGTTGCTAACTGAGAAGCAGCTCTGGCATGAAATACTGCAGGCAGAAACGTGACCTGGGGCTTTTAAACGGTGAGTAAATAGTTAATGGTTTTCTCAGATTTATACAGTGTGTTTTGGTCTCTGTAACTTTTGGCTCCTGTTCGGTGGTGTTTACACAACTTAACCATTTGTTATTATTGTCTGCTCTTGAAGAAGACTGTTAGAATTCATTTGCTTAAGTAGATTACGCTCTAAAGCAGAATCGTTTAACGTTAATTGAGTGTTTGAGTCCACCCTCTGCAAGTGGTGTGTCGCTGCCTCTCCTGCACTTGGGCTGTCCGTGAGCTGTCAGATGCACGCAGGGAGATCAGCGCCGGGGGAAGATGACTCAACGCGTTTCAGCAGCAAACAAAGAAAGCTGTGTTTCAGAATGGCAGTAGAATAAAGTTGCTTTTAAGGCTCCGATCTGATTCGGATAGGGTGGATGAAGCGTTCTGTTGTGGGGTAGAACCTATGCAGGGAGAATTCCCACCTGCGGTAGATTTAATCGGCTCCGTGTGGGTGCGCTTTGCAGGAGAGCGATGAACGAACGGCTGCGGCTCGCGGGCCGTTTCGCAGCACAGCTGTGCGGGGCTCTGCAGCCACGCGGCGGCATTTGGACAACGAAGTTCTGTTCTAAGGAGGTGGTGACATCCAGAAAAAACAGCCTGCGAAACGCTTGCCTCACCTCAGCGTTCTGTGTCTTGGCCGCGGCCTTTCCACGCGCTTTAAATTTGCATCGCTTTTCCTGTAAGAGAAGAGCAGGGGACGCCGCGCTGCGTGCACAATGCGCTGCGTGCACAATGCGCTGCGTGCACAATGCGCTGCGTGCACAATGCGCTGCGTGCACAATGCGCTGCGTGCACAATGCGCTGCGTGCACAATGCGCTGCGTGCACAATGCGCTGCGTGCACAATGCGCTGCGTGCACAATGCGCTGCGTGCACAATGCGCTGCGTGCACAATGCGCTGCGTGCACAATGCGCTGCGTGCACAATGCGCTGCGTGCACAATGCGCTGCGTGCACAATGCGCTGCGTGCACAATGCGCTGCGTGCACAATGCGCTGCGTGCACAATGCGCTGCGTGCACAATGCGCTGCCCACGTGCCGGGCCGACCCGCGCAGCCGGGGAGCGGCGCTGCGCCTCCGGGGGGGCGCGTGGAAGGGCGCGAGGCGGCCGCGGGGACACAACGGGCGCGTGCGGGGGGGCGGCCTGAGGGCTGTGGGGGTCGGAGGTGCGGAGGCGGGAAGGCGGGGACGGCTGTCTTTGTGGCTGCGGTTCCCGAGGAGCAGCCGGGGATGGTTCGTCCGCTTTCCGTGTTCTGGCAGCGCCGTCTCCTGGATTTATGAGTCCTTTGGGCTGAGGCTGTTTATTTTTTGTGGTGTTCAGCAATGTGAGCACCCTTAGCGCTGTGCAAAGCCCTCATGTGCTGTTTAGTTGGGTTTCTCAGGCTGTCCTGGCAGTTACCTGTCAGAACAAAGTGCCCCTAAAATCCTTTCCCAACCCACCCGGTCCTGTGCTTCTGCACGTGGAACAGACCCCGCTTATTTTCAGAAGCGGTTTTGCTGAGGCTTTGCAGCCCCGTGTGCCCCTGTGCTGACGGCCAGGCCTGCTTTCTCCTGCAGCCTCATTGAGTTTCGTAGGGCAGATCCGATCTATCAGAACTGGGCCTTAATCAGTCAGTGGTGCAGCTCCGTGAGCCGTCGCTGTGCCAGCTGTCCTGCAGAGTCTCCCTCAGTCGTTACCTGGGAAGGGGCAGAGACCCGTGCAGCCTCCTTGTCTCTCCTATCTCACACATTAATTGTTGTCTCTCTGCTCCGTGCTGCCGTTTGTAAGAACGTGCCACTAAAGAATCTGTTCTGCTTATTCAGCAAGAGTTCTCATCGGCAGCAATTCATGAGCTGCTTTAGAGCGGGTCAGTGCTGCTTTACCAGTGCCGGTGGTGCAGAACTTTGAGCCGAGGTCTGCTGGTGTCACTGCAGCTTTGTTTTGTGCTGCAATGCCCGTCTCCATTCCCTTCTGCAATAGGAGAGGTAACAATTACCATGTACAGATCCGTAGAGAAAGATACTGTAATTAAGCTTCCGTAAACTAAGTGCATGGGCTTTTTTAAACACTGTTTTTTCTTGTGCAATAAAGTAATATTATGTCCTCCACTCTTATTTATTTATTTGTTTTTCTCTTCAAAGCTTGAGTACCTGAGGGGACCGCTCTGCAGTGCCACGAGGTGCAGAGCTGCGGGTCAGACGTTGGGCCTCCTTGTCCCGCCCTGCCGGCGATGTGTGCTCTGCAGTGTGAAGTAAGTGGGGAAGGTGGGTCTGGTGCTTGGAGAGGTGGGTGTATAACAAGTTTGCTTTTTAGTCCATTGCTCTCAGTTAAAATATTCTGTACGTCTGTCTTGTTAAGGTACTGCAGTTTGGGCAGCCCAGCTGGAGTTCTATTGGAATTAAATGGGTTTTTAGACCTTGGTCTGCAAAACCCTGTGGTCTTCCATAGCCCCTTACTGCCTCCTTCCCCCTTCTGCTACATACTTGGCAGGAACTAGTAGGGGCTAAATGTATGGATAAGCACAGATACGTAGGGTATGGTGCTAGAGGGTGAGAAATGCATGACTGATTCCTTGGCGGAGGATTTACCTGTTCATGCAAATAGCATATCTTTAGTGTTCTTTTAACTTGAATTTGGGTATTGGCTATCTCCTCCAAGAAACCACATTTCCCTGTGGTGGAGGCACTTTCGGTTCAAGCTGGCTAGCTCCAGGATGTCAGTGGTGGAGTTTCAGTCACACGCAGACCTACTGCTGCACCTCAGAACAACCTGGCATTCCAATGAACTCGGTAAGTGTTACAGGAGTTGATCTGATAATAGGTAACCTGAATCAACCCTGCTGCAGAGATGTAGACTTAATTGCTGAATGTAGTTACTGATACAACCTTCAGCATTCTATGTACTGCTCGTGAGAAGTCCTTAATTGATTGCAGTGGGGCAGTAATTTGATCCTTAACCTGTGATTTAAAGACAGCACAGCACAAGAGCTACCGTGCAGGCTGGTGTAGGCTTCCACAGCTTTCACTTTCAGCTCTTTCAGCAGCAGATCAGAGTGATTTGGTCATAACATGAATTGTGATCGATTGTAGTTTGGAAATGGGCCTAAGATCATGAAATAGTGGGAACCCTTATTCTGACCATTGCTGTTTGCTTTTATTATGGTGATTCTGGATAAAAGCTCGGTCCTCCTGAACCTTTCACAGCTGTGCAAGAACACTGGTTTGGGGTGACATGATGACTTGTTTGGTTCCGCTTTGGCTCTTTCCTAACCCAGGAGAAGGTGAACAAGGTGACTGTTGAAAACTCCAAAGTCATAAGCTTCTTGAATTGTTCTTCTTGTGACAGCTGTGAGGCTGAAGGCAGATTTGGTGCAGAAACAGATTGCCGTACTTAGCTCACACGTAGGCTATTACTCACCCAGAGGAGGCTATCTAAGAGGTCCAGTTTAACTTTCATTCTGACCTATTTTGTAAAGGTGTGTACTATGTGATTCATCTCTTCTGTGACCTGAACAATGTCCTTAAAGTGGTGCTTTGCTGTGCTTTATCAGTGTTTGTGTACAGTGGCACTCAGCTCTGTGTGTTGCACGTTCTGCTCAGGAGATCCCAGCTGTGATAACTGTTCTTTCCACT
The DNA here is from genome assembly GCF_016699485.2 of Gallus gallus. NCBI lineage: Eukaryota > Metazoa > Chordata > Aves > Galliformes > Phasianidae > Gallus > Gallus gallus. The sequence goes on from NC_052545.1 coordinate 1,411,241, forward strand.
GGAAGATCTGCCTTCTTTATGAAGACGCATTTGTAGATTGATACAGTGGTTGTACTTCAGTGGGGTTGATGGAACTCAAATTAATGGCTGAAAACCCAGTTTTCAATGGGAAGTTTTATTCTAGATATCTCTTTGTAAAGTTTTAGGCTGTTGCTGAATACTTGGTGAAGTGCTGTATGTGGAGCTCGTGGTGTTTATGGCACTGTGAGAAGCGGTGCCACAGAAGGTTTGCACCAATTTTCAGCCCTGTTCTCTTTGGAAATAAAGAGAAACAGACTTCAGTGTTTTTGTTGACAGCACCTTACATACAGCTTAATGGCATAACCCTTCATTCCAGATTCCAATTAGCTTAAACACTGATAGATTCCCTCTGCAATGAAGATTATTGCAGTCAACTTGGCGTTTAAAAGCGAGAGAAGCACTGCCTTGTAGTCAAAGAAGGTCATGAATTTGCTAAAGAAGGGAATAATTTTGTCAGATCTCAACCTTAAAATTCTCCCTTTTATTGATGCAGGATTAAGTGTAGATGAAATAAAGAATGGTAAAATTGAATGCAGGCCATTCTGAGTGTAATGCAGCCGAATGAGTTGTAACTGAGTTTAAAACGTCTATGTGTAAGAACCTGAGGAAGCCCTGGTTTTATACATGTACGCTGTAATATAGCGTGCATTTGGTTAACAGTTACCTTCCTGTTTTGACTGAATCCATGGTAGGAAGTCATGGTAGGAGTTCAGAGCGCTGTGGGTCACCTGTGTGCACGCTCCTTGTGTTGTTCACAGGTATTGGGGATAAATGCTGCCAGTGGAAGCTGTATTACAGCTGAATTACAGAATGTGAGTCAGTGGCAGAGATGCACAAACGGACCTGCCATCGGTGCTGTAGCTGAAATGTTATTTCATGATTGCTTTTAGGAATTACGGAATCTGTCCCCCCCGTCTTTAACAGGCAGCTGTTCGTGAATCAGATGTCATTTCAGTCAAGAAGCAGCGTGCCAGTGGGAGGATATGTACGATCAGAAAGAATATAATTATTACTGCACTTGCTTTTATGCATTTAATAACAGAAGAGTGGAAGTTTGAGATGCAATATAAACCTTAAAGGCATAATAATCCTAAACAACAACAGTAACGCACCAATGCATGCCCTGTAAAATGATTAATTAAAGAGCGATAGGGACAATTATTCATTTACTTCCTCATTCGTGACCGTTAGGCAGTAATAGTAAGTTAGCTTACCGTGTTTGCTAATATGAAGTCATTTCTTGGAGCAAAAGTTGTAGAGAGCTGGGAACTTTGTGGGAAAAGGAGAAATGCTTCCCTTGAAAGAAGAAGGGAAAGAAAGGGGATTTGTTTCTGTGTTTTCTTGGAGGACTGTCGCAGTGTGATGGATATAACCCAATGCTGTGATGTCTGCCTGCATTTGCAGAGTGCCTGAAACAATAGATTTGAGGTGAAAACTGCTTCATCTCCTGTAACTGGCCACTAAAATGAGGGTCAGTCATGGATTTGTATCTATTTGAGGTGTCAGCTCTGTGAACTGTGTGCCCCTGTTTGAGGAAGAATCTTCTTTAAGTGACCCATAACGCATATGTTCAATAGGAAGCCCTTCCTACTGGGCATCTTAAACATCTGGCTGAGGAATTGACCTCACTTGAGGAAAAAGATCTGGGGATCTCGTTTTTGTTACTTTAATTCTGTAAACATCAGAAACAAACAAACAAACCGTAATGGAAAAACGGCCTTATCAATACACCATGTCAGATTACACAGAATGCTAGCAGAAGCACAGGATGTTGGCCAAAGCATTCCTATACAGTGTAATCCTTTAATCCACGTGGTAAGTAAAACAAATGTTTTTGATGTGAAACGCAGTCACTTTGATTGTAGCAGCTGAGGGGAATGTTTTTCTTCTGCTGCTTTACGTGGGATAAATCTGTCAGCTGAATTTGACAAGGTAAGTCCTCTCCTCTCTTCCTGCCCTCTAGGCAGCCTTATTCTCGAACAGGGGCAGTGTTACTAGCACAGTGCACCGTGCCTCCATTCCTTATCACTGAACTCCTATGGTAAGTATCCTTCCAGAAGAGGTTGGTTATTGATGTACAGTAATACAGCATTTTTCTGAAGCTCTGCTCTTTGGAGTATGAACTTGGTAAGCTCAGAGTTGTGTTTCTGAGCATTTCAGTGCTGCCTGCAGTTGGACGTGGTGTGCTGTGGTACCACCAGTGTGTCCTGTAGGAAGTTAAGAGTTCACCCATTCCCTGCTACATGCTAAAGTATTTGAGGATCATCTTCTATTACACAAGATAAACATGGGTCAAAATGTCAGCAGGAACTGATGCAGAATAGTCACTGACATCAGTACTTTTAACTCGTTTAAGTTTTATGCAATGATTTTGCACTCAGAAGGCAGTATAATAAATGTACTTTTTAACCATTTTCAAGTAAAATGTATTTTGATTTGTTTTTATTCCAGAAGAATTCATTTTGAAATATTCTTTATTTAAGCTTTAGCAGTAGTAAAAATCCAAGTGGTTTTTTTTATAATTGAACCAGGAATGAAGTGAATGGCAGTTCTTGTGTGCAGTGCAGTGAGGTGTTCTCCATTTCACATGAGTCCAATTTCATATCAGCCTAATTCCAAATCATGTATTTTTATTTGTGAAAACTACAGACAGAGAAGTCATGTTTTTCCTCACTAAGCAACTGATGGCCTCTGCTGCTGATTTGCAGCTGATATTTGAAGGAAGCTCAGGTTGTTACTGCGTGTCTTTGAGCTGCGCTGTGCTTTGGGTCCACTGCCTTGAGGCTGCCCAATGAGACGTGTAATTGTACTGTGATCCTACTGCGACCATAAGAGAGGAGATCACTGCCAAGTTAAAATTAAGGATAGCAAATTTGCTGTAATCAAACAACGCTTTCCAACTTAGATTCATTTAGCAAAGGCGAATTGATAGAATTGGGAAGGATTCATCCAGAATAGAGTGAGTCCTTGCACACACCAATGGCATTGTTAAGTGGACAAAGTCGTGTCCAGGACATTGGTTGTGATCCAGCAGTGTATGGGTGTATTTGTGTGGCGCACACGTGCAAAATGAAAAGAGATGAGATGCATTGTGACGATCTACTCTAAGCTTCTTAACACTTGCTATCAATTATCAGTGGTAACGCCATCTGAATTTCCTCTGGCAGAATTGCCTACCACCAGTTGCTGTACGGAACTGGGCCTTTGAAAATGGTTGGGATAGCACTGGTAGTTTAAAAGTGGAGGAGAAGTTAAATTGCATGGATTATAATAATGTAATTAAATTAATTGAGATTAAATGGGGTAGGGCTTTGAACATCTCCTGAGTAAATATTAGCAGGATTTAGGGAGAGCTGAGTTGTGTTTATCCTCCAAAATTATCTTTTGACATCTGTGTTTTATGTTGGTGGTGTGACTCCGTGAGAACTTCTGCTTATTAATTACCCCTTATTAAACATAGTGGTGCAGTTCTGATGTCTTCTGCGTATTAATTAGTTTTAGTCCATCTTATTAGAAAGGCTGTTGGATCTCTTATAACGTGTTTTCTTGTCTGTTGGCTGTGCGTGATTTCTTACTTGCTTGGTTTTGCTCACAAACTTCTTGTCCTTTCCCAGCATTTAGAAGACATTTTCCCTGATCAAATGTGGGTCCAGCCCTGATGGTCACAGGAAGATTATTTGAGTTCCAAATTGTTGTCCCTTTTCTTGAAATGTGTTAAACTAGAGAATTTCCATTTATTTTTCTCTAAAGAAGATTAAAAGATTGTGGATCTAATTGTATTTTTGATACAATCATTAATTCTACTTTGTTGCGTTTTCAGTCCCTTGTGATATGTCAGATGGATCGTGTAGAACCTGAGCTATTTGTGAAAGAAAGGGCTTCCTTGTCTTTCCCTGTACTCATGTGGCGCCCACCACAGTGAGCTCTGCATGCGCTGCTGTTCTGCGCCATCCCAATATAAACAGCAAAGCGGTGATGGATTTCCCTCAGAAATCCCAAGTACAACATTTCACTTAAAACGTAATATTTTAAGTCAGATTTTTTTCATCCTACAAGCTATAAATCATACCTGTTTACAGATATGTATGGAATCCTGTGGACTAATGACCTGAAAGTGCTAGCACATGAGAACAACAGTGTCTCACAATAGCTGAGTCCCTTTGCAAATTGCACAGCTATCTCTTAGTACTTGGGGGGTTGAAACTGCCAGTGCTCGGTAAGGATGAGTAATAGCAATCCGAGGTGTTCTCAGCCTTGAGTTCTAAAATTGTTTTCAACCCTCAATGCAAATGTCCCTTTCAAGGTGAGAAATGTCACACCAGAAAGGCTGAAAAGTTTCCAGGCAATTACACTGGTGAATAAGTGTGTGTGGATTCTTGATAACTTCTAAATAAGCTCTTTTAAAATAAATGATAATAGTGGGGGAAAAAAAAAAACAACAAACCAAAACCAAAAAATCCAGATGAGCCTTTTGTAGTTTAAGTTTGGGTTGACCGTGCTGCAGAAAATGAAGTACTGAGTGAGACTGTAGGGCTATTTACTGATTGCTGGAATCTGGAAATGATTTGCTTTGCAGTGCTGAGCCAACCTTCAGCACACAGATCCTGTTCTGCAGAGGCCATCAGGCTTTATGTCATGATCTTAATCGTGCCATTGACACGTGAGGATCTGACGGTACGTTGGAAGCTGATGCCATGGGCAGTAGAACACCTACAGACTCTCTGGCTAATTTTAGGAAATACACAAGAAGCAAATGTAGGTTGACTTTTGTGTTCCCCCTATAACTCTCATTGCTATAAGAAACAAAGCCTGTTACAGTAAATATTTTCATGTTCAGCTCGCAGCAGGAATTTGGCTGTCTGTGCAGCTGATACCAAATTTATGTATTTCTGGCAGTTCTGGGGGTTGAACAGCAGAGAGACAGAAGGTTGTTAAACCGAACAAATGAGGATCAGGAGCTCAGAGGAGAGAGGACTTTGTTCCATGTGGATTTTATCCTTTTCTGTTGATGTGTGGTTGATGTTTGCTGGACCCCCAAATGGCAACATGTTCATATTCAACACAACTAAAGTTCTGTGCCCTTGTTTCTCTTGTACAGTGGTCCCTGTATAGCACTTGCAGTCAAGGAGCATTTGGGTGAGATGTTATGTGACAAGCTCTTTGATAAGGTGGGGTTAGACCTCTGTACAGTGTGTGGGGCACTGAATTGCCTTTGGTTGCAGATGGAAGAAGCGTTTAAATGCTGCCTCTGCTGTGGAATCACTCAGCTGTGTTGGACCCATCTTCACCTCCATTCCTCGTCTGTCGCTACAACACGTAGAAGGGCTCAGGGAAGGTTCCCTGCCCCACAGCTCCTCTGCAGTTATCACGTTTGATGCATGGAAAACGTGCATATTGCTGGGGCTGCGTCAGGGGAGCAGGAAATGAGGGCGGCTGAAGCCTCTGTATCCTCAACGGTATCTCTGTCCCCTTGGCCATGAGGGAGAGCAGTTATGCTGTGCTAACGTAGAATGAATAGGTATCAGCGTGGCTGCCTGAGGTGAGGCTTAGCCTTTTCCCATGGGGAGGGCTGAGCGCAGTGCCCGGGCTGCTTCCGCCCTGCAGGCCATCCCTGAGCCCCTTCTCTGGCTGCACGGCTTCCTTGGAGTCCCTGGGGGATCTTCAGGGTGGTTCTGCGCTAAGCTGCGGGCACACCTGGGGGGAAGAGGGCAGGGCTTGTGAGATGGAGGAAAGCCTTCCAAAAACGAGCTGTGAGATTTTGGTGTGAGAATAACACAAGAACGCAAGGCTCCCCGTATGTGAGAGAATAAACACGCTTCCTTGGAACTGCTGTTTGCAGCCACTTTGAAACATGACCCAGTAAATCCCTGCTTCCCCTATGCAAAAGAGAATTGTCATTATTCCAACAATTATTATATGACATGAATTTGAATTGTAAATAACCCATTTACAAAGAAATGTGTAAACTTCATTCCAGTTCTCTTGCTTCTCATTATCCAGTAGGGAAATGCTGCCTGGGGAAACCAGAAGGCCCTCCTTGCAAACTGCCAGTTATGCCATGGAAGGAAAGGGAGCGTACTTAGGTGCTACATAAATGGCAGAAGCAAACCTAGTGCTGTTTGGTGTCTGGCATAGGTTTGTACATTGAATGGAAGGACTAAATATTATTTTAACGTTGTAACTACGAGCACAGCAGGTAAAAGAACTGAAAATCAAATCTGAAGCAATTTAACTTCAGGCAAAGAAGGATTAAAGGAGGTGAAGGAAGTACATACATGGATAACTGAGTAAAGAGTTCTGTGATCCATCTAGTACAGTCAACTGTCAAAGATACGAGGCTCCACGACTATTTTTATCATGTGCTTTGTGTCTGTGATCTGGAGAAATGCTTATGCTCATGTATAACAAGGAAGCAGTTCCATTGCTTTCAGTGGGTAAGAAAGAAATGGGACAGCCATATGTGAATACGTTTTCAAGCTTGGAGCCATCAGGCTCTCATTCTTTGTGCTCATTCAAAGCATGCACTGAAGTCAGTGGGAGTTTGGGCCAGTCAGATATTTCATCTGGAGTTTGTTTAGAGCAGTTTTGTAGCAGAGCTTGTATTTCCTTCCAGGATGTAGATCACAAAAGAAAAAAAAAGTAGGCTGTTATTTCACCCCTCCACGTGGTTTATTCGTAACAAAGCATATTCTGATTACTACTCATGGAGGCTAACATCAAGCAGACCTTTGCTTGGCTTGCAGACATGGAGCCTTAAGTAGGACAGCAGATTGCAGGGCCTGCCGGGACAGAGATACAGCCAGCAGAGCCTTGTGCTAGTGAGAGCAATAGTGTCTGCTGGGGGCAGGCTGAGGCTCTTCTCCGAAAGGCTAACCTTGGGGTTCTTGGCCATGTGGTGAGTGCTTTGATGTCGTGCTAGCTTAGATGCTGGTGTCCTGTGTCTGCCCTGCTTGGGGTGAATGCACTGTCCCTTTTTGTAGTAACAGCTGATGACCATCCACTCTGCCCTGAGTGTGGGTTGGGATGCACGAGCCCTGGATAAGCTTGGTATGGCATCGTAGCTGGAAGCAATGGGCCAAGCAGGGCAACTTGCTAAAATAAATGCAGTAACTTTTCAAGGAATTAATACATTGATGTCTGAGTATCTCTGCTGTGGTCTTAAAAGGGGTGTTTATGGTTTTAGTTATGACTTGACTTCAAGGTTCCTGTATAAAGCTGCAGACATATTCCACTGTAATTTTTCAACACAGTATGATTTCTCTTGTTCTTGGAAATTTCTTCTTTTTGACTGTAAGAAACAAAACACTTTAAAAATGTTTTTCTTCCCAGAGGAGTAGTCATCCATTACATACTAATATACAGTTGAAAAACAGCACCTACTGTACCAACATCATTCCTTACCCAGCAATTACCTTCAGTCATCCAGGTGAAAGCCCATTATATGCTTCTACAATGAACGGATCAACACCATGCATCTATGAAACAGTCCGTTGATATGGACATAATTAGATTTTTATCAGTTTCGGCTTGGTGTAACCATTTCATTATAATTGACCCAGATTAGTTTCTACATGTCTCCCTCATTAAAACGTATAGCACCTGTGCTAATGGGTTTTGTTTCTATCAAGACATAATGAGGACTGGCATATCTGCATATTCTCTGAGCACACCAAGAACAGAGACAAATACTCCATTTTATTACCATCTGACAGAGACATAATGATTGCTGAGAAACTCATTACCATCATATTATACGATGATTTAACTTGTAATCCTCGCCATGCTGCAGCCTGGCAGTGGTGGAGCACTTGGAAATGCGTGAGTTTCTGTTGGAACTGTGAGAGCGGAGCCGATTCCCCTCTCCCTGTGTGCCATGCACGGTCTATTTGCCTTGCAGATTTCTGACTGGTTTTGAGTGTATTTCATTACTGTGCTGTGAAATTAAGGAGTATCACTGAGAGATGGTTAGAAAATCACATGTAGAGAGGCTACACGCAGAGCAGGAAGTTTGTGCAAAACAGAATATTTTTTCTTCTCTGTCAATACTCCATTTGCACATCCCATAACACCCTGCTTCATGGATGAGACGTCCTGGTGCCTCCTTATTTGTGGCAACCAGGGAAAGAGCTTTTGCTGCTCTTGGTCAACTTTTCCGCAGCTTTGCAGGCACAGACATGCACACAACAGTTTGTGTGGTTAATGCTGGCTGCAGTCCCTCTGCCATCGTGCTAGACTGGGAAGAAAGGTGTGTGATATTTATTTGTCTCTGTCACCTTACGTGGAAGCTCCTTAAATATACAGAAAGCTATGTAGTAATCAGGAGCAGCAGTTTTAATCCTTTTTAGCTTGACAAATTCACCCCAGTTTAAACATTTCACTACATGTGAAGGGATGAGTGCTTTGGAGAGAGATCCTGCTGCCCGTGCTCATGTCAAATAGTAATACTTATGGAAGTAGCCATAATTATTGTATTCTGACAAGTGCTCATTAGCTCAAATTCAGTGTTTTATTGTTTCCATGGAACTCTGGAAATAAACATCCTTACTGTAAATTATTTCCTCGTTAGCAGTCTCAGCCACACTATTAGCACAGAGATGAGGACAGAACTTATATTCTGTCTGACCCAGAATGAGCATTTCTAGTGCAGGAATCATGTTATTAAAGAAGCATGCTACAAGTGCTCACACATGTCATTCAGTAGGTAAGCAACAGAACGTAAAACAGGTACTGATTTAACTTGAGCCATTTAATTTCGGTACTGTGTAGTCAATGAGTAGGGGCAAGTAGTCAAGGTAAATGTTGCAGGCTGCCCTTCCAAAGAAATGAGCTGTCATGTGTTGATACTGAGAGACAAGATATGGGTGCCTGGAATGAGACAGTGAGAGTACTGTGCTTTGTATAAGCAAGAAAAATGATGGGGCTGTTTCATCAGCCTGCTTTTATGCAGTCAGCAATGAACACTTTGCAATGGAGTGACTTTCCAAACTTAATTCAATCCTGGGCTTGTTTACCCATGTCTGGTGTTAAGAAATGAAGGGGATGGGGAAACTTCTTATCGTCTCCCTGTTTATCAGTGTTCTTGAGCAGGCTAACAGTCTCAAATGCTGGCTGAGAAAAGACAGTGTGAAATTGATAAAAATAGTCTATGTATACCTGAAAATAGATGGAAAGCTTTCTCCATATTCAGCCTTTGATTGGGTAAGTAATTTAGCTGTGCTATGTCATAGAATTATAAACACAATATTTCACCTGGGAGAACTGCTATTGGTCTGTAGAGCAGGTTTCCCAGTTAGAAAATGAACCATATGGTGCATATGTCAAACCAAGGAAAGGAGAGTTAACAGATTGACTCTTAATTAAGATCAGATGGTGCCTACTGTTAATCAGATACCCAGGAAAACTATCTATAGCTGCCTTGATCCTGGGTGTAAAGTTGTTATATGAACAAATTTCTCCACTTACCCAAAATCAATGGAGTTTCACTGATGAGAATGGATGTTGAACATGACCCCTAGTCTGTGTTGGGGAAATTCTTCTAAGTGGAGATAAGAACCTATCTGGACAAACCATCTGTCTGCTGCTCATGTTGTTGTAGGGCTCTCATTCTTGGAGGAAGATAAGCCAGCGAGCAGCAGAGAACTATAAAAATCTGTGTGTGATAGAACTTATTTCTAGACTGAAGAAAAGGTGAGATCCCTGTAGTTCTCCACCTGCTTACTTTTTCCATCTAGCTCTTCGGTTTTCATCATGCCTTTGTATTCTAGAAGGCACAAAGGCATTCCAGTCCGATGCAAAAAGCTTATCTGCTCTTAGAAATAAATTTTGCTGTAAAAAAAAACAACAGGTGGTGTGCATAAACCAGAGGTCTAAAAGTCCTTGGTGGTCTTTGGATGCCAGCAGCCCAGGCAATAGGATAGGGAAAACCAAGACGTGCCTTTTGCAAGATTTTCTTTATAGACCAATTTGCACAGCCCCACACAACTTCCCGTTGTACCTCTTGATTAGGGTTCATCAGTTGTGATACATTTGATTTTATAGATGCCTTTAGCATGCAGTTCTGCCCTGATGTTGCAAGTGAATGAAGACATTTGAGAGGAAAAGATATGGATTGTTATCAAGTTTCATTTTCTAGGTACATTTCAGTCAACCCCAACTGGCCCCTCTTGTATGTGGCACAAAGGCACTGGGCAATATTGTGTCCTTCCCAATAAGGGCTGGTATACTCTTCTCACCCAATAAACAGTGTCAGGCTGGTGTTCATTATCATACAATGCCATCAAAGAAATATTTCCACAGTCAATCTGACTTCTTTTGTAGTGCAACTGGCAATGGAAAGGAAGCACGTGCTCTTTCAGAAGGCTCTGTGTGGGTGACAGTTACAGCTATGTTGGGTGCTGGAGCTGTGGAACTACTTAGTGTGGATCAAAGCATTTCCTTTCTTTTCTTCATTTTGGATAAGGTGATTACGCTACCTGTGCTGTATATATATGCATATAGAATGTACAAGGAAGTGCCATTGTAAATTTTGAATGAAGAGAAGGAAACGTGTTTGCCATGGAATTCTATCTCATAAACTGTAGGACTGCTGTCACTTGGAACTCCAATGCTTTACTCTTAGTAGGATTGAATTCTTCCCCTAATGCATTATTCTCACACAAAGAATATTATGTTGATTGTATTGAGTAGAAAGAAGTAAGGTCATTGAACAGCGAGGCTTTGACTTTATTACTGAAGTTGGAAGGGATTGTTTTTCTTAGGTAAGTACAGGGATATTGATAGCTAAACTATTCAGTGTGTTTGTTTCAGGTAAACATTTTGCTGTAATTCAATTTGAGAGGGATCTTTCTCTTAAAAGCATTGGATGTGTCTGCATACTAATGAGAGATTGTGCTCTTTAGTCCTATATACTGGAGTGATTGAAAACAGGTCATTTAGTGCCAGCAGAAGCTTGTTTCCTGTGTAATTATGAAATGCAAAGGATAGTGCCCAAAACAGTAATCAGGATGCTGACTTTGAAAACATCCTCTTTTTGGAAACATGAGTTATGTTCGTTCTTGTGTTTCTTAGGATGGAAGATTAGCATACTTTAACTTATGAAGGAAAAAAAGAAGAATCTGCATGATTGAGAGAAGCAGTGAAAATAGCTGCAGTGCTGCAGACCCTAGAAGGGTGGAAATCCCTTTTCCCAAGCACAGGTTTGTGTTGACAGTGCGTGAAAAAGACCAAAAAGAGATTGTTGCTCTCTGCAGTCCCCTCTAGAGCTATAGGCAAAGCAGGAGGTTGCTTTGTAGGGAGCAGTGTTTGGTGTGGCAGTGGGGTACAGAAGAAACCAGTTGATGCTTAACCTGAAGGAAGTGCTCTTACATCATTAAGTATTCGATCTGTGTACCATGGTTTGGTTAGTACTTCTTTCAAGCAGACACAGCCAGTTATTTCTCCTGTCCAACACCATGTGAGGTGCTGTAAGTCCTATTACACCAAGTCTGACGTGAGCCCATCTCCCAGCCCCATGCACTGCCTGCCTGTGCAGCGTGTGAGCACACTGCCCCGCGGGGCTTCCTGCACATGGTAGAGCCAAGGGCTCATCTCATGGGCTCGTTTCCCCTGGCAGGTGTTACACTGTGAAAGGACGACCTTTTATGTGCTGAGTTTTCATTGTCTTTTTATTTAAGTGAGTCTTTTAATTTAAGTTCTGGAGGAACATCTTATAACCTAGCCAGAATCTGTATTTGTGAATCTGTGATAAAGCAAAAGTGCTGTACTTGCTGTGAAATATGAGCCTGGTTCAAAGCCCTCTCGAGCTCTTGGAAGTGTTTCCATTGATTGCAGCAGGCTTGGATCTATTCTTCTCTCTGTGAAAATTCGGTAATAAATGAAGCTGCTTTAGGCCTTTGGGAATGAAGGATAGCAGCTGCAGGTGGAGTGCTATTACTGTGGTGCCAATAATCTCCAATTGTATTAGGGCTGTTATAAGGTGTCTGTGGGAAATGGGCCTTTCCATGAGGGAGAGATGGTTGCAAAGTTCCATAGGGGGTGTTTTGGCATTTAACTGCTGGTTTGTACTGGTTTCTGTCATGTTCCCCCGTTGATCCCTTTGGTGAGCCAGCAACTCATTAGGTACCTCCCTGGATTCCAGAGTTTAGCTCCTAACCCAGTTTATTTGGACCACTGGTGTCTCGCAGAAGGGACTTTATCTTGCAGCAGTCTGAGTGTGTCAGCCCTGTGTGAGAGGCTGTGTTTGGGAGATAGTGCTCTGTAAAACACTGCCTGTGCCACGTTACTGGAAGGCACTTCCGGCTTCCCCTGAGTTGGTAAAAGGCTTTTGATGTGCCTCAAATGGAACCTTTCTTCTAGTTTATTTTTGCTCCTTGCTAAAACACCTTCTTCAGATTTCTAACTGAGCTTAAAGGAGTATGTTTTTCGTTTTTTGCCCTGGTCTTCTGTTTGTCCGGTCTTTTGTTTTTTAGTCTTTTAGCAGTGCTGTTGATGCAGCTCAGAACTGCTGCATCCTTAATTGCTGCTGCAGAACCATCAAAGAGGCAAAAAAGCAAACAGTGCTGAGCACAGAACCGTGGGCTGTTAGCAAGGCCTTAAGCATGACTTTGATTTCAAAAACCTCTTTTTCTCCTGTATTTCCTTTCCTTCCCTGTCTGGGGATTATGAAGAGGATTAAACTGAAAAATTATATTCTCTTCAGTTATCCAGAGCAAGGTGCATGTGGCAGTGATACTGGCCGTGCTGCCTTAGTTCTGAAGCAATAAAATGAGCTCAGGACAGTGAGGACTGTTCAGTTCGAGGCCTCTTCAATCTTCATCTTCTCTGTTGAGCTAGATGCCAATTACTGTCAAGAACAGTGGATGGCTTTGATGATGTGGAGTCTTCTAAGCCAGAAACTGGAATGAAACCTCTAACTCATTTTATGGCTGTTACTATACAGACATTCCAAAGCGTTCATTTGTCATCGTTACTGGCTGTCTGGGATTTGGGTCTGAGGATTGGAAGAGAAAGTCTGCGTCTTTTTGCTTCTCCTCTTACAGTCTTGATCATCAAAATAGGTATTTAATCTCTAAATCTAGGAAACTGGCAAAACCCAAAGCTGGACATCAAACTGTAAGCTGCAATCTCTGCCCTTGAGACGGGGCTAATATGGCTGCTGGGTGTGTTTGGCTTTTTGTTTGTTTAAATGCAAACAAAGTCATGCTTTGCAGAAGTGGGCTTTGTTTTGTCTCCTGTTTCAGAGAGATGTCTTCACATTCCACTTATTTATTTGCATTTTTTAATTACGTTATTACATTTTTCCTTCCCTTTCCTGAGGTTTATTTTGGGTCTCTGACAATATACAATACAATATACAAAATATAACCCAATATACAAAATACTGTCAGACAAATTAGAAGCAATAGGAATTGTCTTCACTGGTTTAAATCTGTCAAAAGCCAAACATAAGGCTTTCCAGGTGCTGAGCTATCTTCCTTTGCTGCTCATTGGAATAGTGCAACAATGTACTGCATGAAATGTCCAGCTATGTTTGTGTATTCACAAAGTAACTTTTGGACAGTAAAAATCTCTGAACTGAACTGAGAATGAGCAAACAATTACATTTCTTCCTCTGAATGAACTGAAGGATAAACTGCACTGAGTTAGCTGAGCAGCTCACTTGCAGGTAAATATACAGTGCTCTGAGTTTCCCAAAGTAACTAACCTGGGAACACACTGGAGTGTTTTGCCTTGGTTAGGTGGTGTCATTCAGCTTCCAGAAGCACTGCAGGCACGTCTGAGGTAGCATTAAGGAAAGGCAGTGACAACAGGAGAATCATTTATAGCTATGATACCATCAGCACTCCTGGAATTTAAACACACTGCCTCAGTCATTTTCCTTATCCCATACATCTTCTTTGCATTCGTCCCCACTGCTGATCTGTGCTTGCTTTACTTACATACAGCCTTTACTTACATACAGAATCAGCCTTGACATTTCTTTTTTGAAAGCCTCATGTTTCCTCATGTTCAAAGGTAAGAGGTGCAAATACGGTTACTTCCTAAATTGTCTCAATTTGACACATCCGAATAGGATCCTCTGAAATCTGTTGAACCCTGACCTCTGGCAGCATTTGGATTTGATGTTTGGGTGGCAAGTTTAGCAACCACAACATTTAATATTGATCTAGGTAAATAGATAAATGAAATATCATGGAAAATCAACAGCAAAACCACAAGCCTTCCTCCTTGTCCTGCCTCCTTGCTTCAGGTCTGTCTTCTCATTTGTGCAGATTCCCTTCTTAGCTGGGGTTGGAAAACTGTGTTTTTGATTCCTGCCTGCTCTGCCCAGTTTGAAAATCTAACCTTAATATATCAATAAAGATGAGAAATGCTGTTCCTTAGCAGAGCTTCCTGATGGCTACTTGGATGGAGTCCAAGCTCCTGTAGTGGTTGCCTGTGGTGACAGCCCAGCTGCTTTGCGTATGACAGACCTCTGGGCCTGGATGGAGCATGTTTGCATGGATCCAATTAGAGGATCAAAGCCCTCATTAGCTCTGCTCAGGCTTTTGTTTGAAGCCAGTCTTCTATTTGCACAGACCTCTGCTTTACCGCAATGGAGGCGTGTAGCTGTATCGCATGGATTTGCAAACAGGCTGAGCAGGGGCTGTAACCGCTGTGTTAATTCGAGCTCTTGTGCCACAGCCGGAGCTTTGCAGCCCACCCAGCTGCATCTGGCACAGCCGGCCCTACGTATACCTGTAGAAACAAAGCCCATCTGTCTCCTTCGGCTAAGGGTTTTGTACTGACCGTAATTAAAAAATGCCATTCTTCCTTCTTGTCACTGCTTTCTGCTCCTGAATGCGCCGTAGGATCTGCACCACTCGAGAACCTGCATTCTCCACAGTAGCTCTCCATGGATAGCTGGTGCACTGCTCAGTGGGGAACAGGCAGGACAAGAGGGGTTTTCCCAAGGGCTGACATTGCTGTAACAATACCAGTAATTGCCTGAATAATCCTAAGGGTAGTTTCATGTGCACTTTGAGCCAGAATAAGCAGACGTGACTGCCAAGAGAAGCAGTTCAACCCTCCCTATGCCCATGGTTGCTTTTTCCCATTTCAGAACTGTCCTCTCCAGTGAACTGTAATGTTTTCATCCAGATAAGTTTCCCAGTCTGCTTCCTGCTGGGCCACACAGCTGCTTGTCTGCACACATGGGAGTGGGGCTGGAAATGAACAGCTGGAACCTGGGGGGAGGGCAGGATCGTCTCCTCCGCTGGCTGTCCTAGCCTGTGCCAACTTGAAGTGTATGTGAAACTATTGCCTCACGTAAAATAATGTTTTCCATCTCGCTCTTTTAGTTCTTCATGGGGTTTCTACTTCAAAGTGCCTGTGCTGTGGCATCTGCTTAGAAGAACTGCAGTGGAGAAATTTTATGTATTAGAAGATGGACTCAGTTAATTGGGGTTTGAGAAAGAGCTGCATCTTCTCCCTCACATGTAGAAATCTGGAGTTTATTGTCAGGATGGAGTTGGAGGGATGGTGCTGGCAGCATTTTAAAAAGCCAACAACTGGGGACGTGGATTTTCATGGTCTAATGGTTTTCTTTTCCCAGCAGGTTTATTGGCTGGTTGGTCCTTTAGTTCTGTGGTAGTCAGTGCAAATTTAGGTAGATTATGGGCTGTTTGAATTTATACACGTGTGTTTCTTCTCTGGCATTGGATTTGAGAGAAGGAAGGGAGGTGGCATTAGGCTGCCTCAGCTGTCTGTGTGAACTGGACATGCGTTTGCTGCCATTGGGAGGTCTGGAACAACATCTGTCTCCAGCAGTGATCTCTGCCAGCTGGAGGAATGTGGTGGGCTGGGCAGGCTGACTGCATTGCCCCATGAGCGAGGTGACAGGTTTGGGCATTTTTGGTTTTGTGTTGGGCATCCTGCATGGTTAACTGGGCAGGAGAGAACCTGTTCCTTCTTATGCACGGCCAACTTTCCTCAGCCTTACCAGTAAAGTCACTGCAACTCAGATTTAAGTGGCCAATTTTTTAAGGGCTGTTACGGTCCTTAGGCTGCTAATGAGTCCTAAAACACACAGTGAATTCCTATTCACTGAGACTGAAACAAAAATAAGAGAGCTTAGTGCTTCTTCTACTGGCTGTTTTTCTTGCCTTTTCATGGGTGAATTATTATAAGGAAAGCTACATATCCTCAGAGATATACATTGTAATGATGATAACTGGAAGGGAGCTTCCTGTTGAGGAAATAAGTGCATTCTAGGTTGAATAAACTCCCAAGAGAGGAAACTCTCTCCTGTCTGTCCCAGCATGGAGCCCATCTATGGGAACCCTGCTGATTTCTGCACCGAGCACGAGGGAGAGGCCGCTTCTCACAGCACCCACCTCTGGCTGTGCTGGGATCTCCAAATGGAAGTCCACGTGGGAGGAAATAGAGCTGGGGTGTGCGTTTAGCCCCCTCCAGGTCCCCTCTGCCATGGCCTCTCACTGCTCCTGCCAGCAGTGAGGTGGTTGTGCTGTCGCAGCAGTGGGGAGGTATGAGGGGATGCTATCCGTGGGCTGCAGGTGAGCGCCTCGTGCTGTGGGAGGAGAGGTCCTCTCGAGGGAGATGTGGGGCCCAGGAGTTTCATAGAAGCAGAGCTCCTGAAATAACAACTACTCAAATCTTTTTCTCTGTCAAGAGCTGTTTCAGGGGAAGGAATGAGAGGGAAGCCTTGGAAGGTTCTTCTTTGCTTTCATAACTTCTGTAGCAGCAGGCAGCTCGTCCTTCAGTCTGCTTGGGCAGCTTGTCTGGCAAAGGCCTGTAAATGGGAGAGGCTGGGAGGTAAGGCAGGAAGGATTCATGTGAAAACTGTTCCGCTGAAGGCTTTCTCCTTTCTGTGCCCACTTCGTTCTCCTGTGCACCCTTTGGGGAACTGAGGTCATTTGCTGAGTTGTATTTACCCAGAGTTGTTCGGCAGTATTAAACTTTGTTTTTGTGAGAGGCTGGGAAGGTATAGCAGCTCTGGCCAGACAGCAGAGAACCACGGTCATGTTTGTCTGATGAAACAAAATAAAATTGCAGTCATTAAAGCAAGTTGCTGACCTTGGATTAAAGGTTGCTGTCAGCTGCTCAGAGCGTGGAGCTTTGCTTAGCTGTGGAGCGATTATGCAGATCAGATGCACACCCAACCAGAAAAGGGTTTTTTGTGAAAAGCCAGGATCGTGCAGCAGCACCGTGACAGCATCCCTGCAGTGTGGCTGGGAGGACTCCTTCAGGCAGTATCAATAAAGCATGCACACAGGCCAGTCAAAATTCTCCTTCATTCAAAACGCTTTTATTCCAGATAGTAATAATAAAAGAAATTCACAGTTAATCATTATCATCTTGTTCCCATGCTAGGTAATTAGTATTGCATTGTTGCTTTGTGCCGTTCCCTATGTTCCCTTCATGTCAGAAAAGTTTAATTGACATTAAAAGAAGAGGAAATTAAAGGGATTTTAATCAGTTGGTCTGTCCTATCAGCTTCAAAAAGAAAAGCTGGAGTAATAGAAAAATAGACTGGTGTCTATGCTCTCTTATCATCCATTTTGCTATTCATTACTGAATTGATGAGACTATCTGCTTTGCATTTTTAATCATATAATTGATTAAAGTGAAATTAAAGTACTCTGCGTTTTCTTCCTGTTACTGAGGCTTTTGACTAACCATGATCCCAATTTTTTTCAGCTTTCACTCAGAAACCAGCACTAGGAGTAAGAAGTGGGCGTTTACATCATTGTTCTTAAGGCATCTATCAGTGTCTACAGCAAGATCCCATCTGATAAAGGAGTAAGTAAGAAACTAATGTTCTTATCTATGCAAACTCCTAAGTATGTACTGCAACATTAATAACGTGCTTTAAGTTAAGTTATTCACTTAAATATGTTCTGGATTGAAACTTTAATGCATTACGCTTGCATGGTCAGCAAATACTCTGCGTCTTGGTTATAAAATGACTGCACTGAACACAGCAAGAGAGTGATATAGGTTACAAAAATACTTTAAACTACATCAGATATTCAAACTCTGAGGAAATTCCAAACCAATCCAAACAATAACTCCTTTGTGTAATTTGTTCTGACAAATAAAATCAGTTTCATATATTTTAATGACCTCGGTGAAAATTTAAGAATAAGGACTCATTTTACTTCACTAAAGACACTGAAGAACTGTTATTCACATTCAGATTTCCTTAGAGTGAAGAGCAAACATGGTTTATAAATACAGTATTATTAGGCCCTCTTCTTTTCTGGTGTTTGCAATAACAAAGAAAATCAGAGAATGTTATTTAAATAGCCTTGAATAAGTCTGCTTAAAGAAGGTGATTTCTGCAGTTTATTGTGTAACACTCAGAGGTGAACTCAAACATGCTTGTACAAGTCAATTAATACAAAGCAAATTGTTAAGGACTTCAGGCTGTATGCACTGGAGTGAGCAGGAGGGCTCCTGCTGCCTTCAGTATGCTTGGAGTCAGGCAGTGGAAATGAGATCCTGGCAGATCTCCAGTGCAAGCTGGTGGCATCCCACTGACTTGTTAGGGGCAGGATTCCATGCTAAGTTTTGAAAGATTTCATTCCCACAAAGCGTTTATCCTCGAAAGAAAGAAAAGCCAGAGATGCATCTCACCAGGTCCTTGCTATTGCTACTTAAATGGGAAGCACTTAAATGCAGCGGTCACATCTGGATTTATCATCCAGACTGATGATGGGAGATGGTCTTCAAGAGCTTAATTCGCCATCATTAGGAGATGGGGATCTGTTCTGAGGAGGTGCTTACAAGCTCTGGCCCTACAGAATCTGCAGAGTGACACTGTGTGAATGACGTAAGTGAAGAGGGAGCTTCCTTGCTTAGATTTTCCTACTGGCTGTGCTCAATCTCCTTCTTCTCCAAATCACTGACATGGGTAGATGTGTTCTGAATCCCCAGTGACAGTGTTTCTATTTGTGTTTTGCTCCTTCGTATTCTTGATGGGCAACAGGGAGTTGGACAAATTGGTTGTAAACAGCAAAACTCTCCCTAGGATTTTGTAGATTCCTGAGCTAAGCCTTCTGGGTCTCAGAGCAGCTAACGATGTGTCCGTGTGCCCTGAACACCAGGGGCTCTCTGTGCTGGATGTATTAGAGAAGATTCCAGCCTCTTCTGCAAAAAGGGCTTAAAGGAGGAGTTTTGCATAGTGTCTCTTATAACTTTCTGTGCACAGATGAATGCTTGAGACATTTGGGGAACTAATTGAAGATAAGTATCAATTTTTCTGTCTCTTCATTTTGGGATTGGCTGTCCAAATGTGGTATCTGAGCTGGTTCTGATTCCATTGAAATAAACATTGGGGTTTTTTTTATTTTATTTTGGTGAGCTGTGAGTTGGTTCCTTTGTCTACAGATTAGCAATTAAAAGAATAATCATGACTGCAGTTACTTCTATGCTTAATTGTTATCGTGGTTAAAGGCAGGAAGAGTTTATCAAAACACAAATGGAAGTGGTTTGCTCCCAGGAACGGAGTCGTGTTCTTGCATGTAAGAAGCTGACTGACAGACCACCTCAAGTGTGGGTCTCTTCTAAGCAGCCTTTAAGCTTTGTGTACCTAAAAGCAAATGTGTTTGCAAGCTAATATAGATTCTTTTCAGGTTTTATTTTGGGTGTATTTTTCAGAAGATTTCTTTGCCTTTTGAGGTTCATCATCTGCATGAAAATCACATACTCCTAGGAACATCTGTTCCTTCACATGAGAAGAATGTCTGTAGATGTAAAAGAAAGAAAGCAAGGACAGGTGTGCTGTGGTTCTCTTGGGTGTGGGATGATGCTTTGTCTGTAACAGCAACCATTTTAACTGAAAGGAGAAAATGTATTATTTATTGCTGCTTCCTTTTCTGAAGCCTTTAATGTGGGGAGTTCCTTGGACTGATTTAATTTCAGGGTCTCTTCATAAATAGCTGCCCTGGTATGAGAAAGGCTGGAGATCATTTCAAAATGTCTTCTGTGTCTTACGTTATACTGCTAAAGTAGTGTAGATGTTGTCTAAGCTGCCTTCAGGCTAGCTGATGTGTCTGAAGAAGTGCAGTGGTGGCAGTGCAGGTGTAGTTACCTGCTCCTACAGAGCCATCTGAAAGGCAAGGGTAAAAAGCTAGCAACGGAATTTTTTGCAATCCTTCAAAATGCCCTTTATCACCTATTTTATTAAACACGATGCTCTAGGCAGCCCAGAAGGGAGAATATACTTCCATGTTATCTATCTGCCTTTGTCAGACTGCTGTTAAAAGGCTCTTTGGGATGGGTGTGGGGGAGGAGCCCTTCATTTTTAATCAAAAAGACCAATGCTAGAATACAAACAGAAGGTTTTCCGATTCTTTTTCTTTCTTTCCAATCGTAGTCTTTAAAGGGAACATGGATGCCAACATTAGCAGGGAATAAAGTGAGAAATGTGTTGCTTTTCAACAAGTGGGCAAGTAGAACGTCTCAGAAAGGAAGTTTGGAGGGACAGGAGGCTCAGACCTGTGCACCTTTGGTTAACAAGTCATCTCAGTCCTGTAATAGTCCCACTAATAAATCCCAAATAGGTCTGTTACCTAGCAGTGAAGTGGAAGGACAAGGACGTTACACATCTCCAGTCTTCTCCGGATTCCCTTCTTGTCCCTATCTTGTTTCTGCACTTGATTTGCCAAAAGCTTGGCTGCAAATTGACAAAAGTCCCAGTGGTTTCATAGCAATAAACAGCTTCGTGCAGGCTTTGCAGGGTGACCTGACGTGAAGGCTGCAATGATGAGCGATGCAGTCTGTGCCCATTGCTGTCTGTGGTTGCTGCCTGAGAGCACTGAGAAAATCAGTAGCATCTCCTGTTGGACTTCAGGTGTGATTTCCCTGTGGAGATGCTTATTCTCTGAAGCTCTACTCATTTTGACTACAGTTCTCTTTATTTGTTCTGACCTAAGAGCCTCATAATAAGGACTCTAGATTTATTTTAATGAATGAGACCTGTAAGAAGCTGTTAACAGGAGTGTGCTGCGATAAGGCCATTTTTGTTACGCGGCATGGCTTCTTCTGCCTTTTCATAGAACCTGAAGGGCAACTTGGTATCATGACAGGGAGACAGTGAGCCAAGAGTGATTGCCATACACAGCTAAAAGTTGGAGAGAATATCATTCTGTCTCTGGGTTTGGACTGGGAGTGCACAGCTGCCAGTGCACGGCAGTAGAAGCTCTGACTATTGTTCCTGTTTCTGGCAATTGCAGTATTTGCAATCACCATTGGGCTAATTGTTATGAGAAGTGTCACTCTGCTTCACACATCTGATGCGTACTGATTGTAGTTGTGTAACAGCAGTTTATAACCACCTGCTTCTTGTCTGCCTGAAAAGGTTGTTTCTTTTCACCCTTGAGAAGTGAGAAGCTGCCTCAGTTGGGGCTCTGCAGGATCTGCGGCTCAGGTCTGTCTTTCTGTCATGCAGTTCTATTTACTCCTTTTGAGTTTGCTTGAGTGAATAAGCATGTTGGGTTGTGCCTTTAGATTGCATGGATGATGGTTTGAATTCCTAAGATTTCAGAATGCATGTGTAGTTTTCCAAGCTCTGAAGGTGCACATCATTTCACATAAAACCTACTTAATGTGGTTTGGAATGAGTACATGCCCTGCAGAAGTCAGCTGTTAGCGAGCTCAGCTGGCCACTGACCTGTGCTGAGAGCACTGCCATCACTGGGAGTGCCTGGGGACAGAATTTTCTCCTATGGCCAAGCTTTAAGAAAATAGGGAGGATGCTTCTGGCTACTTTGTGGTTTTCAGGCCTCACAAACATGCCTGTACGTGTGGATATGAAGAGTGAAGCTTATGATTTGTTCTTAAGTCTCACGCAGGATATTTGTTTAGGAGAACTCCTTATGGTTTCCTTGTTCCATGCATTGCTTTTCGGCCTTGGTGAATTCCAAATCCTTGCTGTGCACTGCCTGGGTGTGTTGCTTGGCTGCCAGTCGGGCAGGCTGGGCTTGGGGCTGCCAGCCCTGGTATCCTGCTCCAGCCTTTTCTCCCTGAGAGTTACCTCCTGCTTTCTGATTGTTTTTCATCCTGAGTTTGATCAAATGTTTATATATAACAAAGCTTATGTGCAACAAGAAGACAAACGGTATGAGGAGTTGGTTCTCCTTATGCCTGTAAAAAGACCAGGAGATGGTCAGTAAGGTTTTCTTAATGTAAAAGAAAGCTCCTATCCGTTGCCAGGGCTGTATTTGTGGCTGTACTGTGTGCGTGTTCTGAGCTGAGTGAGGGTTTCCTGTGGGCCTGCTGCACTCCACGTTTACTTTTCCCACTGGAATGTCTGCTCTCTGGTATAAATGCTTTTTTGGATTGATCTGTGTCTAATCTGAAGGGTTCATCTCCTGTTTTGATCATTTCTCTCTTTTTTTATTTTTACATTTTGGCCTTAGTCTGGACAAGAGCAATCTTGCCTTGAAAACCCATTGTCAGATCTTTGGAGAGGAGCATGGTTATTGAGGGCTTAAACAGCAATATTGGGGCGTATCCTTTCCTCCCGAGAGGAGGAAGCAATGTCTGTAGTTTTCTGTCAGACTGCTGAACTCTGCCTTTTCAGGTCAAGACTGTGCCTCTGTCTCATTTTGTTATTTCAGATGCTTCTTTTCCAGACTCCTTTAGTACTGCCCAGTATTTTCTTATTCAAAATTTGTTGTCAAGCCTTTAGGAATGAAGCTTTGCCATTTAATCGCTAGTGATGGCCCCTGCAGTGAGAGCAACGGTGAAACTCATTGCCTGCTTGTTTGCATGTCGGCTCTGCTCGCTGTGATCCCAGGCCTCGTGGGTGCCGAGCGAGGGAGCACGACCCTCTCTGCTCAGCGAGAAGTCTGAAGCAGAAGGCTGGTGTCAGTGGCCTTTAGCAGCCTTCAGCACGCGTTAACAGGCTGCTCTCTCTCTGAAGGCTGATCCAGGCTGACCTTGCTGGCACGCTCTCTATGCCCCGCAGGCAGTGCCAGGCCGCGCGCTTTGCACCAGTGAGCCCCTTGCTCGTGTGCATGGGGACAGATCCACAAGCAGTTGCCCCTTGACAGGGGTAAGGGCATCTTTTCTAGCCATTTAACCTTGTCCCAGCTCAGCCACGTGTGGCACCAGGGTGCTTTCTGCTTATGGAGCTGCGGGGAGGGAAATGCCTCTCGGAGGTACACTGTGAGATGAGCAACCGGTGTCCAAGCAGCCACTGAACCTTAAATACGAGTGAATCTGGTTTTAAAAATTCCAGCAGGAACTTAAAAATACCTTTGGGAATTTGATTACAAGGAGTCTGAGTTTTCCCTGAAAGTCCCTGAGGCTTAATTCAGTCTAGGCAGGCTTCTCAGGTGCTAGAGCCACGTGTTCATGCCTGTGCAAGTTTTACAAGACTTCCCGCCTAAGCAGAGTGTAGCATTAAGAACAATAAGAGGAATGCATGTTTGAATAAGAATACTGTCAGAAAGCACACTAGGAAGCTCAGCAGGTGTATGAAAGGATGTGGTGGGCAACATCACGACATGCTTCTGGGAAAAGACTTGAAATGGCATGCAGCAACATCTTCTAATTCTTCAGGAGCAGAGCAGAGGCTTTCAGCTCACTGCCTTTAGCACTTATTTGTCATGGGCTGGCTTTATTCTAAAATTCCATGGATTTAATATTTAGCAGAGAGTGAATGTCCTTGGAAAAAATGGGTGGGAATAGCAGGCTTCATTGTTGAAGGCTTGGTGGTTTAGATCTGATTCTGGCTTGCTTTTAAATATAATGAAAATGCTCTTGATACATCTGTAACTATTAGGTTATGTGAGTTATGAAATAAGGACCAGTAGATGTTCTCCAGAAGGACGTCTTGTGCGTGTAAAACTTCTGCTTCAATGGCTTTGCCCTTTGTCATTCGTATTTCATGTGGTTGGCTGAAGTGCTGCCTTTGTTTTGGTAGGTGAGGATTTTTTTCCTTCCAAATTATTCCTGCTTATGCTGTCTTTCTTAATTTTCATTAAACAGATCAGCCTTTTGACTTACAAACTGTGTTGTTGGTAAGAAGAGGGGCTGATGTCTCGAACACCAGCTGATAAATCTATTCGGCAGAGAGATGGGACTTTGTGTTTGGAGGAAGTATGTTCAAAGGAAGACTTGTCTCAAAACTCAGAAGTGTGTATGTATATTTTCCCTTAAGAGTCATCCAGTGCTTGCCCTGAGTGAGCCATACACAAGCGCGCCTTGCAGAGCACCGGGCCAAGGTCTGTGCATGTGGTTGGTGTGGGCTCCTGGTCTGCAGCTCATTGGCTTCCAGTGGAAATCCTAATTATTAAACCTGAGATACTCTGTCCTGTCTTGTCCAAACCAGAGGAAAAGAACAGCAGTGGGTAGTAGTATTTCCAGGATGACTAACTAGCTTAGCAAGTTCCTATTAATCATTCCAAAACCTTCTAAGTTGACCCTTTTCATAATCTCAAAGTAACAAAGAGTTCCTGTCTCCATTCCAAACCCATGTTACTCGATGGTGCCTTGTGGAAATGCTGAACGCAGTGGGCAGGGTTTCTTGAAAGGATTTACTTTGAAAATTTCTGCAAAGTAAAATCACAGCTCTGACGCTCCTGATGTGGTGTTATGGGGCTGGGGAGCTGTTTTCTCTTTTACTGTAGTTGTGATGCTGCTTTGTGGCAATAGCTTTTGGTATGTTGTCTTGAAGTATCCCACAATTGAAGACTCTAGTTAAAAATCCATTCACCTTTCCTGTTGAATGTTTCCAGCTGAGATACAAGTGGGGCCTGTATCGTTTCCATTCAGTTGCTATCAATGTTGTTTTCCTCCCAGGCAAACTTACCGTGGCAGTTTTGTAGCCATCGATTTCAGACATGCCACGTATCTGTCAAAACCAGGAAGTATGTCTTAGTCTAATTATGGTGTTTGTGAGGAACAAACTGATCAACTGAGTTCTAGTTAGTGATTTCCAAAGATAGACTTAAATAGATGTATGTACATAATGTGGTGGCTGTGTTGTGTGGTCAGGAAAGTCCGCAGAGAAACCTGGGTGAGAGGAAGTGGCATGTGGGTATTGTAGCCTGCTGCTGGTTTGTTCCAGGCACTGACCAAAGGAAATGGGTGAAGGATATTTGATGTTTTGCCTCCACTTTACTTAACCAGACGTGTTTTGACCTGTGGCTTTTTTGAGATGATGAAACTGCAGCTCTCTGCGCAGACAAGGTTCCTATAGTTAAAGTGCTATAGACACAAATATTGACAAAGCTTTGGTTTTAATCATAAAGGTGGGCTGCCTTCTGGAGGTTGATTTTTATTTTTATTTTTTCCTGATTCTCCTCAGAAATCTTGTCCTAATTGTCAGATTGCTCTGTTCATGAGCTGCCTGCCTGGTGCTTTACCTTGTGCACAGTACTGTGAAACTAATAGCACTACTTAGTGAATAAAGTGTTATTCGTTGTGTCTGAGTGGTGGGGTTGGAATAGTCTTTGGTCATGTGCTTCATAACGCTCCATGCACATCTCTGGGGTTTGGTCCCTGCATCCTTTGGTGTCACAGAACCTCCTCTTCCTGGTAAATCATGAGGAACAAGTGGAATGTCTCGCTTGGGTGACCTTTTTCCCAGTATAAGAGAATAAAGAAAATCCATGGAGAGTGTTGTCTAAGTCTGGTGAGGAGAACGTCGTAGCGTGGGGAAGTGAGCTGGGCTGAAGTCCCACGGCTCTGAGTTGGTTTCTGTAAGTTCCCTACTGAGAGCTCATTGTAAAGAAGTACAGTGTATTGTGGATAGTGATGAAGACCCAACCATCAATTTAGTAAATTAAATAAATAATCTCCAGCAAATGAAACCCAATACATGTGTTCAATGGAGTATAACTAATAGAAAATGTTTGATGGTTTCGATTTATCTTTCAGTAAGCTCTTTAATGAAATTACCTTTTTGTGGAAGTGATGCAGTGTATGTCTTCATACACGGTGGCAGTTTACTAAGATAGAGTTTAGGGCCTTCTCAGGCTTTCTGGTCTTTTCTGGAAAAGCTGGCACAAGGGTGAGTTGCCTTACCAAGAAAACACTGGCCACCTGCGTGGCTTTCAGTTCTGTACAGGGAGCTCTTAGATGCAAGAATGACATACGTGTATACAAGTACAAACTTATTCCCAACGTAAGTGTTTCTCAGTGGATGCTTCTAGTCTGCAGTGTGTCTGAGGGTGGGGAGAGCTGTTAGCAAAGTTCTGCAGTCTGTACTTTGTCTTTTGATAATTAATGAGAACTTTTTCACCAATGTGTGCAAAATGGATTAGCATAGGGCTCCCTCTGTGGCAGGGCAGAATCCTGGGGTCTGCAGTATGGCAGTGTATGCCTCGGGACAGAAATGGCCTTTGGAAAAGGAGAGAAATAAAATAACGGTGTATATGCTGCTTACCCAGGGAAAAGCAAATCCAATCTGTTCAGGAATAAGAGCTTCTCATGTTGGGACTTCAGTTATTTCAGAGCAAAGCTCCAATCTGAAATGAAGAGCTGCAATAGCAAGACACCCTGTGGTTTGGAAATTAAATACATATATTTATATAGAGATAAATTTCTTCAGTTCTTGTTATTATGACAATACCAGAATAATTATTTGAATAAAAAAGCTTTAATTTAAACGCTCATTTTCAATTTGTAATTTTAGTTGTGGTGTTTCACGTTTATGTTTGAATATTCATTTTTGAGTCTATGCTGGAATGTGTCCAAATGGAATGGATTTCCCTTACTTAAGTATAGTCGCTTGGATATTCTCACACCAAAATAAATTAAGAATGACTAGTTTGATGAAACCTAACTTCACAAGCTCCCTTCTTTAGAGACAGAATATGAAGCTTGTACAAGTCTTCATTCTAAACTGGTGTCCTTGAACCCAGATAAGATGATTTGCTGGTCTGGGGGTTTATTTTGGTGCCAGATGTGCAGATCTGGTTCTTCCTTTTGTCCTCTGTAGTTAATAGTACCTTGAATACCTCAGTGTGAGCCTTATGGAGCCCTGTGCGCAGCGCAGGTGCGTGGAGCAGCAGTCTGACGCCTTGGCTCTCAGTGACTGCGGAGCAATGTCACCAGCCTTGCCTCTGTGCTGGAAACAGCCGGGTTTGATGTGGAACTATGAAGTTGTGGGCAGTTTTTAAGAAATCAGTGACTTTAACTGGAAGGGTTGATACTCGCATGGAAACTGCTCTTTTTTCCCACCAGGATAATTTGATTTCCCTTTCTTTATGACTATTTTACCAAATCTCTTCCACTGGCTCATCTTGACCTCTCAAGGGCTTGGGATTACAGCTTTCCTCGCCCCTTAATAAATCTTGCTGTGGTTTTGAGCAATAGGAGAGCAGTGGTAGCCAAGACAGCTTGGACCATTAGAGTGATCACCTGTCGTATTTTATCACCAGTAATTTTTCTCAAGCCTAGCTGCTGCTGTTTGTCCTTTTACTGCTCCCAGAGTACAAATATAATCAGTGGTTTGGAAGATTTTCAGGGACGGTGGCTGTATTGAGTAGGAACATCCTGCTTGCTTCAGGCTCCCGTATAGGCTAAGTGGGACATCTTTGTGGCCGATGTCATTTTACAAATGCAAAGGGATTAATAGTGAACGGAGTCTCTCTGTGTATAGCTTTCCTGCTGCTTCTTTTCAGAAAACAAATCTGCAAATAACAGCTTTGTTGTGTCACGTCTGGGGTCCTTGTAGATTATTCAACCAGAACTACCGTCCTTTTTGATTCCTGCCATTTTAGGGTGTGGGCAGCCAGACTTGGTACACGTTCTGCTTTCTGCAACGTACCTAATGGCGTTAATGATCTGTTCAGCGTAATTTGAAGTCCACTGGGTTATAGCACGAGGCATAACAGATTGAGCTGTTCTGTGTGGTGACATATCTCAATTCATCCTTATTGTCTTTTCACTTTGGTTTTTGTTTTTAAATAAATATAACTAAGCAGGAAACATACGATAATTCATCTTTGCCCACTGAATCTGTTCATCAAAGGCTATGGTCATAGGTCAGCAGTTGTCAGTGGCAATTTCTTGGGAGCTGCGTGGCTTGGGGCACGTGTACAGAGTGTTCAGGCTGATGCAAGTAAATCTCAGAATGGTTCCCAGAGGGCTGGAGAGGCTTCTCCCATGCTATGATTACTGCCAGGCAATAGTCTGTCCATCTCAGCTTGTATACTGAGTTCAGTCTTGTTCTTCTCATTGTTTACTTGGTGGTGCTTAAAAAATTCTAAGCTGAATAACTTATGTGACATGTTTTGTTGTGGAAGACTGTTTTTGATGAATGCAGTAGTTCAGGGATGTGGTGCCTGGTGTGGTTATGACCTCTGGGAGGAAGAACATAAGAACTTGGCCTTCTGGCTCCATACGACACACGTCCACTTCAGGACAATTATATTTGTGTTCCAGGCAAAAGGAAAAGCAGTAATTTCCAACTAACTAAATGCTGCTTTGGGCCATTCCCCACTGCCATTATAGCTGCACTTGCAGCTTGACCTTCATACGAGGCAGCTGCCTGCCAGCACTTAACATGAAATCTTTACAAACAACTCCTTTCATAAATAAGTTTGTGTTTGGTACAGTTGAGCCAGGAAGTTTCCCTTTGTGGTTTTCTCCATCTCTTTGTTCTCTTTCTCCTTAGTCAGAGGAGCCTTGAGTCGTGTTCCTATTTGGCAGTTCTGCTTCCAGCTCAAATGGAACAGATTATTACTCCTTAGCATTGGGTATTTGCTAAATAAGTTTCAAGTAATTCCACCCTAGGAACCAGGAGAATGTCTGCAGAGAGTGATGGTGTAATTAAAAAAAAAAAACACAGCAGTTCAGAACGCTGCAGTAAAAAGAGTGCACTGAGAGCGAGCTCTGGGACTGAGAGCTGGCTGGGTCTGGTGCAGTATGGCTGGGTACGACGAGCTGGCTGTGCCAGGCCATACCCAGCCATACCAGTGTGTGCCGTGCTGTACCCGGCCATACCAGGCATTGGGTACCGTGACCTGCCCTTCAAAGCAAGGCTCTGACAGACTTCATTACCTCTGCTGCTTCTTTCCCTCAGTCTGCTGTCACAGGAGTGGGATACTTCAGCTCTCTGCTGAGACGTGGCAGGGCTTGATTGTTTTGAACTTTTTAACAGAGAAATGATAGTACAAGGCTAAAGCAATGGCAGGAAACAGGAGACGGGGGATGTAATTTACGGCTATGTCACAGAGTACTGGTGAGCTTGGTCAGCTCATTTGACCGGTCTGTGTCATGGTACTCAGCTGTAAAACAGGCAGATCTTACCTTTCACACAGCCAGCTCCCTTCTGGTTTGGATTTGCATGTCTCTGTACCGGAGGACTATTTCTTGGCATGGCTTCAGTGCCTCGTGCTGCCTGGATGTAGCTCTTCGGCATTGTCTGAAGAGCAAACGGTTACACAGTGGCTGGAGAACTTGGGTCTCGCTTTTCTGCCATTTAAGTTTGTAGAAGTTTTCCCTCTGTATTAACAGAAGACTTTGTCCGTGCCTTGCTGGAAAGTGTTTGAGAAGCATAAAAAATGAGCCTGCTTCTGTGATGTGTATAAAATCTTCAGTAGCGCTTTTCTCTCCTGTTGGTTGATTCTCCATAACTGCTCTGCAATAGCCTCTCCATGCTTTTCTGAAGCCCCTTTATTTTTTGGCTATTATTTACTTCTTCCAGGCTTTTCTCAAGTTCAGAACAGTGCTCTTAATCAAATCAGACTTTCATGCATGCTGATGACCATGGTAAGTGTGTTTAATTATAAAGACCAGCTTTTTTGCTGGCAATGGCTTCCTGACTTATTCCCAACTCAATATTTTCCGAGACAATATTTTATTTACAGAAGCTACATAAATAATTCACTTTGCTTTTGTATTTTCCAGCTATCTAAAAGAAAGCCACCTCTTGAATATTTTTCAGTGGGTGCTTTTGTGTCAGGGGACTCCTTTTTCTGCCTATATGGTTTATGATGATATTTCATTTAGTCAGAACGTTGCTTTTTTCCAAGTTAGGAAAAAGAATCACTTATTGACCTGACTTTTATTGCTGCTCTGAGCCAAAAATCACCCATAAATTGAGCATCCTCTAACTTTTATCTGAATGAAACGCTGTAAATTTTATTAAGCATTTTATCATTTCTCCCTCTTGGAGTGTCATCCAACACAGAGGAATAGTTCCATTTTTGTATTAAATACTCCGGTTAAGTTCTTTATCAAGCTGTATTTTAAATGAGTTTGGTTAAATGGCTCTTTATAGTGGCTGGCAAGGCAGAGTGGTTTAGCACTGTGGCCTTTTATCTCTGGAGACCTCAAGACCCATCCTTGTGGTGCAGATAAGGCTGCTCTGCACTTCTGAAGCAGTATGGAGTGACATTCAGCTGGCCTCAGAGGACCCGCAGCAGAATCCTTTACAGCTTGAGAGCGCTGCATAGAGACTTAAGAAAATTTCTTCCTACTCATGGCACTGACCCAGTATAGGGTAAAATGCTGGATGGAAAACTCTCTTGACTTCTGCTCAGGGACCGTGTCTTGTACTGATTTCCTGCTTCAGGTCACAGGCGATCAGTCCATGGTTGAACCCAACCAAGTCTAGCGAGTGCTGGCTGTGTCACAGGGACATGCGTTGTGATCCAAGTGTGCCGTGCCTGCTTGCTGCCTCCTGGCATGGCCAGACCTGCAGCCTGGGGCTGTGCCTGCAAATCCTGAGCAAGTCCAGAACTATCTGTTGGTTTTTATTACTTTGCACCACCTCAGATCCCCAAGGATTCATTTAACATAGCAGGTCATGGATTTGTTTCTTGGACCCAGTTGAGCATTCTCTAGTGGTGTTGAGGGTTCTTGGCTTCCAGACCAGACTTGTGTTGGGACATTTACAGCACAGACCTGCAGAGGTGATGTACAAAGGTTTCTCGCATGCATGGAAAACTTGGGTGATAGGAAGAGCTGCATTGCTCAACCCCAGAGCCTCCATGTTTTGACTATCCACCTTGCTGGAAATTTGATCTCCTGAAATTGTCTTAACAGCCCAGTGGCTTGCATGAAAAGAGTTACTTTCAGGACTTTCCTTGGGGGAAGTTGTTTCAGTGATGTAGAAATAGAAAAACTTCAAGTATGAATGGGAATTGCCTGGCAAAGAAAAATAGGCCTTCAACAATCTCAGGGGGGATGCGCTATAATTGGCAGAGATGCATAAAGTGATTTCTACCTTTGAATGCTATTGTACGGATAAGTGCATTTGGTTGCAGAACAGGCAGGTAGCAATGTGTCTCTGAGAAGCCTTTCAAACCCATACCTTTGGCAGCTTCCATGGTGAGCTGTTTTTATTCTAACGTTTGAATAAGCTCTGTTGCAATTTAAGAGCTTGGGTACTGAATTTTACGTGGCTTAGTGTTATTCATGAAGAAACTTCTACCATTTTCCTCTCCCTCCAATGTCAGTTACAGAAGTTACACATGCAAACGTAGCAGAATTGCCTCAGATGACACTGCAGTAGGCGAACGTTTGCTGCAAAAGGACTGTGTAAGGGAGCAATGGGATTTATACTGTGCTGATATAGCAGCATATCACAGGGACTGGAGAAAGCCCCAGATCTGCAAACCTAGAGGTCTGAGGGAAGTTGGGATCCTTCGCCTTCTTTCCTTCAGTTTGCTGTCTGTGCGTTTTTCTGTGCTGAACTCTGCTGAAGTCAGCCGAGGCGGCAGCGCTGTGGTTCCTCCAGCAGCAGCTACAGACACAAGGCTTTCGTGGCCAGTCTCTGATTTGATGGAAAAAAAAAAGGAAGTTGACTTACTGAGCAGCCTCAATGAACTTTCTAGGCGTCATTGTAATAACTCCTATTGCATTATATTTGGAATTTCATTATGCTCTGCTCTGGTACTTATTCACCTAGATAGAGGGGGGATAGAGGGATAGAGGACTGACTTGTCAGGCAGCTGCAGTAATGCAGTACTTCTGCCTTTCTTTGGAGAGCTTTATAGAATGAGGGAAAAGGTGGGGGTGCAGCTGCTGAGGGCTTCGTGATGCTCCATACTCTTAAGTGCTTTTTGTGTGTTTCTATTTCACAGTTTGAATCCGATTTTATAGATAAAAGACTAATTTTGTTGCTTTTTTATTTTTTTATTTTTTGCTTAATTTGTTTTGTCTGCTTCATGCAACTAGGTGATTTAAATGGTCCACGAGTGAGAGATACCTTGGGGACAAAACTTAGTTTTATGCTTCCTATTATTCAGACTCTAAAGCTCAAAGTAATTGAATCTCTACTCATAGAAACCAAGATGGAGTATTTTTATTTTAAATTTAAGTGTCTATATAAACATGATGCCTCAGGGCTTTGCTTGATTTATCATATACGTGATCTGAAGGGCGCTTTAGTGGCTTCAGCAGAACCCTTTTCATTATATTAGTCTTCTGGAAAAAAATATGCAGCCCGTAATTCTTTCCTTTCTATACAATAATATTGCTCATGCTCTTTTCTGTTGTGATCCTGTATAATGCTATTAGCCAACAGCTGTTCTGTACCTCAGACACGCAGCAGAACACCATGCAGCGTTGGTTCCCTCAGGCTCTGATGATAACCCCTGGCAGCTGCTCCTCTCCTCGTGTGTCTGTGTCCTTTCCTTGCCATCGCTCAGCCAGGTGCCCTCAGCCAATGGCCCTGATGGAGGGGAGCTCCTGGAGCCCGCTCATGTCAGACCTGTGTTCTTCTGACGTTCAGTTTTTACTTTTGAGACCCAAAGCAAAGCTTAAAAGCTGCAGAACCGGTCACTTGTGTGTGAGAGCCAGCTCAGCCAGACCCTGTGATAAGATCTGATGGGCCTGAACTTCCCTGTGAGGACCAGTTGCCTCTTTCACTGCGCCAATGGGCAGCAGCCCATCCTTTGCAAGGCAGACCAGAGTTGGCATTGGGACTGACTACAGGTTTGAGTGGTGATTTTGTAAATGCAACAATTCTTGTACTGTAACCTGATGGTGAGACCGTAGTGTTCCTCAAAGAACTGTTGTCTTTCTCAGGGTGCAGTAGCAAATTTGCTACAGGTTTGGATTGGCTTTTTGGTAATGCAGAGAGTTTGGGAGTTAGATGGGGTTAAGAGCTTCAAGGGGCACTTTTTATTGAGAGTATATTTTTGTCCATCTGGCAAAGAGAATGGACAGAATCATCTGCTGCTGGGGCTAAGCCTCTTGCCTTCCACAGAAATGCAGCAGATATTATTCAATTTTATTTAAATTCTTTCCTCTTACAGATTCTTCTTGGCTATTGAGATGTGAGCTGGTCTCCTTGCATGTGTGAAAGGCAGGAGTTCTTTTGCACAGCATATACTCCAAGATTTTTTTTTAAGAATAATTTTTCCATGGGCTCTGTAGAAGAATACGCATTTTGTATAGAAGTGGCAAGAAAATTGGATTTAAAATTGTTCAAATTGTTTGACAGTGGCATTTTCATTGCTGGTACTTAGATAGCAGTGTAATAGATCCCTTGCAAAAACCTGAGATAGTGCGACTTAGCTGTAGGCAGGGTAGTAATAACACTTCCTTTGTCATTTATCAGCGTGGATGAAAAATGCTCGTGCTTTAAGGAGTTGTAATTTTGCATATTTGCTGGTAAACTTTTATTCAGACCTCTTTTCAAGCTGTGTGCGGGATTCCACATCTGTGAGCATATGAAATAATTCATATTTTTGTCTTCTCTTTTCTGGGACAAAGTTGTTTTCCAGAGTCTGTTTGGATTTCTATCGCAGGAACATGTTGGGACCAGTGCGTTCTGATGACGCAGGAATCCTATTTCAAGGGACAAGTGCTGGTTAATGCTGATACGTGCAAGCACAGGCTCTTGTGGTGGGCAGGGCAGTGTGCACACACAGCTTGTAATGGGCAGAAGTAAATGCTAACATTTGAAAGATGAGGTCTGAAGATGGCATTTTAATTGAACTCTTTTTCTGTGTATGACACATCTGGCAAGCAACTGGCTACAAATTATCCCACACAGCCTATTCTTATCTTTGGGCTTTCCTCTTCTTCCTATTTGTGTAATTACATGTGTTACCAAAATACACTGTCTGCCTCAGGAAGAATGTTTATTTTTTTCTGTGGCTGCTGTTTCATTTCCCTTGCTTGTTTCCTCAGGAGCCACGCAGTAGCAGCTGGGGCACAATGTGTACTCCCAGCCCATTACAAGGGGTATGTGTGGCTTTAAGTCATGAGAAAACAAACATTTTGTTTACCATTTCTATGAGAATCATCTTTTCGACTGAGAACAAAGGTAATAGATCAAGCTAGGAATAGTCCTCTCATGTCTAGCTAAACAAAACAAAACTCAGATGCTTAGGGAGGACCTTTGGACAATCATTTAGGAGACAGCATCCCAGTTCTGCCTACATAACAGATGGAAAAAACGAGGAAAAAAATGGAAATCCTGTCAATTAAGGAGTCATTATTGTGTTTGGAATGAGTGGGATTAATGAAAAAAACGTAAAACCCCCCTTTGCATTATTTATTTGAGTTTCTCACTTTGCTGTGAGTTTTAGTCTCAGTTCTGAGTTCCAGGAAGATGTGTTCATCCACTCTTTTTGATGCAGTGATCTGTGGAGCTGACTCACAAGGAACATAGGTGGTATTTCCAGACCTTTATGCCTACCTTCTTACGCTCTTTTGTGACATCTGTGAGCTGGGCATCACTGCATTAGGTAACCTGTTTGTAAGAAATAGTGGTGGCTGCTTTGGGTGAACAGTAGGGAAAGAGATAGTATGGTGGAAAGGAATGTATAGTAGTCATGGAACGAAGAAGTGGATAGGTGAGTGTGACTTGACCAAGTCACAAGGAGGTCTGTGGCAGAGCAGGGAACTGCCTCACATTTGGTGGGCTCCAGAATTTGGTGATCCCTTCTGGTACTCTTTTCTTTTTTTTTTCTTTTCCTTTTTGTAATTGTTATTCTTTCTTGGCCAATTTTCTTTGGTGGTTTGGCAGCATCTCAATTGTCCTCTGAC
This sequence comes from Gallus gallus, assembly GCF_016699485.2. Lineage (NCBI taxonomy): Eukaryota > Metazoa > Chordata > Aves > Galliformes > Phasianidae > Gallus > Gallus gallus. Next base: position 1,446,227 of record NC_052545.1, read on the forward strand.
AGGCATCTAAGAAATGAATAAGAAATTATATAATGGAAAAAGCAGTCAACCATTTCAATGACAATAAAAAAAGGTGTGAAATTGAAGGAAGAAAAAAAAAAAGCCAAATAAAACCCCTCTCCTATAATAAAAACATCATTATTCATGAGCCACAACTAAACTTTTCTTTTTAACATCTGATTTTTTTAATGGCCTCTGTGAGAAAGAAAGGAAATAGGATCAGAAGTGCAATGCAAAATGACAAGTGTTTCGTTTGTTATTGGTTCCAGCTAATAAATATGAGTATTGCTGTGAGCCTCTTTCAGGCTGGTGGGCATAACAACAGAAATTCCATTCAAGCTAAATGAGGGAGCAGTTAAAAACATCTTTGTTTAGTGAGGGCTGAAACAATGGAGGCTGCTGCCAAAAGCATGAAGTGGTAAAGCACAGCAAATAAATTAGTCTGCTTGGACTGAGGCATTGCTTGGATTAATAAGGCAAAGTGAGAGATTTGGGTGCTGGGAATAAGGAGCAGGACCAGAAAAGTTGAGGGCATGGTCAGAACAAGCATATAACCATTGGCATTGAGTATGGCCGTGAGTAATGAGTGATTTCCATTCTTCTTGGAAGGAAATTCAGTGTTACTCCGTAGTTATTTAGAAGAAAAAGGAAAGAAACTGTAACATCCAGACTGCATGAAAGAAGGTCTTGCCTCTGTCATCTGTTGCTCTTTTCCATGTGAGTAACAGCTCAGGTTTGCCTCAGTGATGAGGTATGTCTTTTGGGCTGGATTCTCAGCTAGGACAAGTTAACAGAACTCTCTGTTTTTGACTCTTTATAAGGACAAGAAGTACAGAAGGTGAGCAAATTCCCTTCTCCTTTGTTTAGGACAAATGAGATGTCGTTTGACACAGAACGGTTTCCAATTTTGATATATTTTGCAGGCAAAAAAAAAAAAAAAGAAAAAAAGAAAAAAGAAAAAAAGAAAAAAAGATGGTTGGATGAAAATAGAACTATTGGAAAGAGCTAACGTTTATCCCCCATCTGATCAAACTGCAGAAAACAGGATAATTATGGATGTGTGGGGGTTGAGGAACCTTCTGAACTTTGCCATTTCTCTATAAACATTGAGCTCACTGAGACTCATCCAAGCTCTGGCTGGAAGTAAACAGTGGGAATCCACAGCCCTGGTGAGGCTGAAGTGTAAAAGGTATTTCTGTGGCTTGTTTTCAGTTCTCACATGGGGACATTAAAACAGGGTGTATGGTTCCCAGCTCACACCCATATACCATGGCTATGATGAGCCCCACTGCTGGGCTTGGCTAGCTAGATTTTTTGCAGGCAACTGCTGTTAGAAATGAGCACCCTGGTGTGTGCTTAGAGATGGTTTTGTGTCTTCTGAAATATTTTGAAATATTTCTGAATTTTCCTTGGCACTGACGGGGAGGAAACCTTGCTGGCAGCCTCTGCTGGAAGGGCCTGCTTATGGAGCTGAACCCCCAGCAGCAGGAGATGGGGCTGTGTGGTGGCACTCCATTATAAATAGTTCCCACATTTTCCATTTACTACTTTCCTATGAGTCTTAAAATATGTGCCAAATACCAAGGGAAAAAACCTTGTTTCAGCTGTAACACCATCCATTGGTTTTACACACTGCGTCTGTCATCTGTATGGGAAGGCAGATGAGGGACCAAAACATCTCTCAGATTTTTCTCCTTTTTGCTGTTTAAGGCTTGAAGAAACCATGCCCATCACTTCATTGAAATCACATCAATGGGATGGTCTGGTAGCATCTTACAGGGAGCATTTCCAGTGGGTAAAAGAACATAGGAGGAAGTATGGAGATGTATTTACAGCCAAGTGAGAGATAATGATATTCATGTTTGGTTTTTGAGGCTAAGATGTTCTGTTTGACTCTTTCTCCTTGTTGATTGTATGTCTGTGTGTAGGTGTATGAAAAAAAAGCCATGCATCAAAGATACCAGTTCTGTAATGTCAGGCCTGCAGTTAACCACATCTCATCTCTAGGGAAAGGATGGTTTTCCTCATCTTTCTTGTTCGTAGCCACAGAAGAACAACTGCTCTGCTTCTGTGGGGCAGAATGTTTGGCAAGGCTTTGTTTATTATAAACACGATATGTTGAGTTTAAACAAATGGTGTTGCAACATCCAATTCCACTCAAATACAGTAAGTAAAACAGTGGGAAGTTACCTAGCTAGTGGTTTGCTGGCAGATTTTAGTTTGTTGGTTGCTCTTTCACTCTGCTTTAGTGGCTATAAATTCCCCCTCCTCCCCCAAAAAAAGAACAAAAGGCAAAAAATAGTTCCAAAACCGTGAAACATATCTGCAGGATATGTAATTAGCTCCAGACTGCAGAGAGACCCTCAGAGAAGGTGCTGTGCAGCTTACCCCTCCCTGTTGTCACTTCTCACTCGGTATGTGCCATGTGGGAGCACTCCACAGAGATCTGTGTGGAGGTGAGCAGCATCGTTTTGCAGAAGCTCACCCACTGAGCAAGATTTGACAGAAAACAATGCTTAGATTTGCCTGCAGAGTTCCATCTCAATCAGGAAATCTTCCTGGGTATTTAGCATTCTACTCATCGTTATTTGCTTCACTGAACATTCGAGTTTTGGGGAATAGGGAGATAAAATAAGCTCTGCTCCGACTTTAACCGTCAAAGTCTGTTAAAATGAAGCTGTCATGTCGGAAGACCTACTTGGTTAACTGTAGCTAACTTTCCATCCGTTTACAGCATGATCTGTGGTATAACTGAAGCACGGCCACACTGCCTGTTCTTGTGAACGTCCTGGAGATCTTGAAAGCTTCAGTGCTCCTGAGAGGAATGCCTTCTGCAAGGCAGGCTTATTTGGTGAAGAGTTGCTCTGTGTTTGAAGGTTTATGTGTAACTTCACAGTGCATCTTGTTGTAAGGGAGTGCACAGGGAGACAGAACTGACTGCCTTGCCTTCGCTCAACAGGTTGTGGCTTGCTGGCTGACATGGCTTGTGTCTGATCTGCTTGCTGGTTGAAAACATGAAGTAAGATGCATCAGTTGACATCAGCAGAGTATGAGCTCGGGGTGGGTGTCACGCACGTGTCATCCTCTGTCCTGAAATCTAATTTGCTTTACCTAAATCAGAAAATTGGTGATATTTATTTTTAAAATAGCATATTATGGAGGCCTCACTGAAGTCTTCCTGCAGAATTAAAGTGCAAGTTTACTTTCACTGAGATGAGAAACACATTCTTTTACAGCCTGAAATGCTAACTGCTGTTGGCTATTTAGATATATTTTCATACTTACTTCCTCCTACTGCATTTACAGTTTGAAAGATGCTGATCCCCACTGTAGCTGCAAATTCTGTTACTGCATTTCTTTAATAGCTATCCTCATTGGAGCGTTCCTCATTCCACTGCTCATAATAAGGCATGAAGGATGGTGCTAAAGGACCACGGGGAGGGCCTCGTTTTAATGTCTGAAACTCAGGTGGTTTCACCTCACACAGGGAGAAAAACGTCACATAGCATCTGATCATTTGATGACAACAAACTGCCGGGATAGGTCTGGTGGTTGAACAAGCTTGTTAAACCAGCATTTCTGCCTAAGAAATTGCATTGACTGTTTTACCTTGATTTATGACGAGATGGCAAATGTGTGGGGACATTTGTAAGTTAGAAGAATGTTGTGATTGAGCTTGATCTGCTTTCTGACCAGTTCTTGGCTTGTCCTGATGAGTTTATAATGCACAAACCTTTCTAACAAATGCTCCCCTCGTTTTTCTTGTGTTATTCGCACTGTTTCTAAAGTGCTCTCTGCAAATCCCATTAAATCACCTCCTATGTGCTAACATTCTTTTTCTTGATCTTCTGACCTTTTTCAAACAATTTAAAAAGACACTCGTATACATCTCTTTAGCTGCATTTTTCCATTGATAAGAATTTTGAGTGCTCTTCTAACGCTTTTCAACTTCAAAGCTCTTCAGAAATGAAGGGTCTGATCCAAAGGCTCTGCTGAAATAAATGAACAGTCTTTCTGCTAGCTTCACAGGGGCTTTAACTCTAAATTGTGCCCCTATTCTTGTCGTTTTCCCCAGTCTGTTCTCTGAAGACCTGCTGTGTTTTCCACCTCCTGAAGTTTTAGGCTCCTGTAGCAGTAACTCTTACCATGCTCCCATTTGGCCATGGTGCAGTGAGATTGTTTCTGACAGCACCTTTCTGAGATGCTCAGAATTGGGGTGTAAATACAGTCCCAGCAGCAGGCCTTTGTAACTAAAAGGTGTCTCTGTGTGTGAGCACTAGCCTGTCATTCGCAGTAATTTCTTCTGATGAGATGGCATGGAGGCCTCTATTTTGGTAAGAAAACAAGCTCTCCTTGAGTTTCCCGTGACGGAACCTTAAGGCCCTCTCATGGGTAGATAACTCCTCCTTTTCCCCTATCAACAAACTGTAATTTGACTTCTTTAAGTACTAAGGGAGACATTATCCTTGTAATGCTATGGCACCAAGCCTGAAAGCTCACTGCTTGCAGCCTGGTTAACAGCACTGCTTCAACTGTAACAGTGCCTCTGCTTTAGCATCTTCTATAGCTCCTGGTTTTCCCACGTTTGCAATGTTGCTGCTTCCTTTGTGGCATATTTTGCTTTTCCTGTGCTGGCAAAACATTCCTGCTTTAGGAACATCACTTGGTCACATTCTCTTTCCCTCCTCTGCCACGGGCTTTGCTTTTGTTTCATCAGCTTTCCTGTCTGTTCATTTGTTTGTTTATTTATTTGCTCCCAGTATTTGTTTTTGTCTTCTCCCTGCTTCTGTGGAGGCAGCCTGCATTGCCAGCCAGCACCGTGCAGGCAGGTGGTCAGGAGGGACTGCTGATACCAGAAATAGTCCTCCGTCAATCTTTCACCGGTGTGCTGCTGCTGTTATTGTTGCTTTTTCTGCAAGTCAGCTGGAGCTGTTTAGATTGCAGTGTGGCACAAGGTGACAGTCAGTGTTTGCAACTTACATGTCAGAGAGCTTCAGTTCCAATTTACCTTGCTGCTGCTGGGGTTTTAGTGCACCATGAAGCATGCCTCCAGCACAGTGCACAAGCAGTGCTTTGGTGTGCCTGTGTAATCTTCTCTTCCTACCACTCATAGGCTCTTCAGCACTCCATTTATCTGTCTGTTCATTGGGTTGAGGCTCACATTAAAGTAGCTCTCAGTTCTGTTTATTCTAGCACTTTCTGGACCCTACTCAATTCACATTTTCCTTTCCCCTTGAACAGCACGACCACTTAGATCTGGTACAGCAAATGTTTGTAAGCTGACCTTGTATTGCCATTGCAATTAGACAACGCTGCAACTGAATTCCGTCTACCTCTGTATTTAATGTAAGAAGAATAGATTCCACTGAGGCAGCCAGATTGCCTCTTTTTTAAGATAAGAGGCCTCTTTTTTAAGATTAATAAGAATATTTCACTAAAGAAGTCCATTTTCAAAACTTCTCGCCTATTTGTTGAACACAGAGTATTGTATGAGAGGCTAAGGTGCTTGGAAAGAGTTCAATATAGTATTTTGGTTTCTTGCAGCTGCCAGCTGTTTAAGGCCTGTGAGTGGAGAGCTGGTTGTTATGCATTAATTCTTTGGTAGCTGAGGTTGGCAGGGAGATAATCTACATGTGAGGATGGCAGTTCCCGGTGTAATTGTTGGATGCTGAATGATCATAGACCACGGATGTGTTTTACAGCCTTCACCTTTTCTCCAATTCATCATAGTGATTAATCTCAAAAGCCATACTTCTCATTCCTTGACCACTTTGTTCCTTGATATTCCAGCAAAGAAACAGGATTTTTCTGAAGGTAATTTTCTTCCAAGAAACAACACAGACCATTCCCTTTTGGACTTCATTGCAGGCAGACATTTTTTACCCGGTAATCTCCACAGCAATTTGGAGTTTTCGTAATAGAAAAATGAAAGCAATTAGTTTTCTGATTAAATTCACCTTGCCATCAAGGAGCAGGTAAATGTTTTCAGTTTTCACATGCATTCAGTTGAAATGGACCTGGTAGAACAATGGAAGAAGCCTTTGTGTAAAAACAATAATATAAAGATAATTGGTTCTTGTATGTTTTTAATAACTGTCTCGGGTTACTACTTCCTTTGAGGAAATAAACCCATTTATCTTATACAAATGTCATTGGACTTGCAGGGCTCACTCTGTGTGTGTTATATATGATTTGTTTGGTTTTGCCCACTTTGAGTTGATGACTGGTGTTGCATTTTCATACGTCCCGTTATTGATACTTTTGCCAACATCACTGTTGGAAGGCATTGGCTTTATGGTGTGTAGTTTTGTGCAAACTTGAGCAAGAATTTCCTCTGTTATTATGGAGGGTTAATAGGACCAAAGGAAATACTGTACATCAGATCATACCTGGAATAAGGAGATGTGTCCAGCAGCACCTTGACAGGGTATCTCTTTGTGCTCTCCAACACTCTTTTCACCAACAATTATTGGCTCTCCCTTTTCTCCGGGAGAATGAGCAGGATGATGAATGTCCTGTCACAGTCCCAAATGTGAATGTATCTCTACATGTCTTGTGAAAAGATGTATATAATCTAGTGTCTACCTTTCCACTGACCTTGTCAACCTCTCCCCCAGGGCTGCTGACCCATGAAAAGGATGTGAACAGGGAATTTCAGGCTCTTGACTCCTGTGCAGGTGTATTATCCATGTTAAAACCTAGTCTTAAAGTGTGGTACGTCTAAGATAGGGAGCAGTAATGGTTTGACCTGTAACAGAGGTAATGGCTGGTAAGATGGTGCTTTGTCTTGGCAACGTCATCGTGTTAGAGTGAGTGATGACCAAGTATATAGCACTGAGTGAGAAGCACTTACTTGAGCTGCAGCCCTTGTTCCTTCAGTGTTTTATCAGGCCGAATTTCCTTTTCTCAGACATCAGCCTTATGCTTGTGTTCCTCTCATGAAATGAAAACTGATTTTCCCCAATTAAAAGAGCTTACCATTTCCAGTGGGTGGGAGACAACCGGCTGTTGATGCACAGAACACGAAGAGGATGTTGCCCTTGTGTACTGAAATGGAAAGAGAGAGATGCTAATTTTTAGAAAAACTTTTAATTCAGTTGGCATGGCTCTGGAAGTTAAAACAGGCCAGGTGCTTGTTAGGTCATAGCAGGAAAAAAAGCCACTGCTTGTTGCTGACTGTTTGGAAGTTAATGGTATTCATATGCATGCAAACCTGACTGGCTGGTTGAAATAAACTTTTGAAGGACAGGATGCTCTGGGGCTCGGAAGGAATGGAGGGTTTGCTGGGAGTCTGAATCGCTGAAGAAGGAAGCCTTGCTTCTGGAAACTTCTGTTCTTTTCAAACGGCGTTTGTCTAATGAAAACAGACCAACTTCCTACAGACTGCCCTACTTCTGCAGCTTGTCTGTGGTGTGAAGGGTATGACCGTAGGCTGTTCTTCTGGCACTCTTCTCCTACAATTGTTTGTTAATACTTAGATAAAATGTTCTTTGTTTGGGCTCAAGTCGAAGTGAGGAGTAAGGACAGGCGTTTTCTTTTTCAATGACTTGTATGATTGCTCCTGAAATTTTGTGCCACTTTTGAACATTTATGGATATAGTGGCATGCTTGATAGAGGAATGGAAAAGGCATCTCATCTCGTCACGCATTTCTTACTCTGTTGAAAATAGCCCTTCTCTGTAATCCCAGCTTTACCTGCAGCGTGCTGCTTCCTGAGAGGCTCATCCATCATCTGACATGTGGCTTTGTAGGGTCATGTGTGAAGCAGCCCTGCAAAACACATCTGACCTGTTAGGATGTGATGTGACATCAGTCATAACAACTGCTACTTTCTCGCTGCCGTGCAGTGATCTGGAGGGCACTTTACCGGCCTTCCTCGAGAAGCAGCAGTTTAGGCTGCTTGCTGACAGCATGCATTACTTTGGGGATTTTAAACATATCTCTCATTTCCACCCTACTTCAGGAAATCTGAAGGATTCTTATGAATGTATTTGCAGTGTGATTTTTAGGGATTTTGTTGCACACCTATTTCTGCCAAGGGAGGTTGTGTTTGTGTCAGCACATTTATCTCGTGGCAGGCGAGCCAATGTTCACTAGACAGCATTATATGCCAGCATTTGCTTTCAGACTCCTTAAAAGCGGTAAGGTAGGTGGGCAGATGGGGAAAACAAAACCATCCCCTCAAAAAAAACCCAAACCCTGCAGCACCTCTTTTTCAAAATGAATTTTACTTACATTACTTATATACTTTTTTTTTCCTTTAACAAACTCTTATGCACTGAACAATCAGAGCAGTGTGCAGCAAAGCTTTGGAAGGAGAAAGGAGCAAAACACAGCAAGCTGTGTGCTTACGCTGCGAGTTTTCTGCTGCAAATTAAGAACTTTGGAACTCTCCCACGTACAAAACACTAAACAGGTGTACAGTGTCAGTTTTTAACCTAATGGAGAGTCATCAAAATGCCCACTTATTCAGCATCACTCATTCAAAAAGATGTCCAGTTCTTAGGCAAATCATAAATTTAAACTGGGGCTCACAGTGGTGTTTTTGCAGTGCCTGAAGCAGTAGAATCCTGCCCTGTTACTCTGAGACACTGCAGTATAGATAAAAATTAATATCTTCAACAGGAAAATACAAAGAAGCCCCTGCATTACCAGCACTATCTGCCTTCAGGGCCTTATGGCTGTATAAATATATTTAGAACAATGATGTGCAAGTAAATATCAAATAATTTCACTACCATCTTTGAACACTTCAAACCATATGTAACTCAGTTTCACTAAAATTTAGACACAAACTCATCCATCAGCTCAGGGTCCTTTGATACTGGGTCCAGGGGTTCTCAAATACACTGGGGCTTTCAATCAATCTTGGCTGAGTTATGACTTTGTAGCAAAACTGCAAATCCAGATGAGCTTTGGGAAAGCTTTGGTTTCACCGTGAACATTTTATTCAAGCCTGAAATCTGATGAGATGAAGCTTAGTGGGGAGTGTTTTCCTTCTAAAGCTTCTGATAAAAGTTATTTACTTGATCTCTTTGCAAAATCCCAATAGGTTCTATACTGTTATGTTCCTTTATTATTGCTCATCTCTCACCTGCAATGCAACCAGAGAGGCTGCAGATTGCCTGGAGACTCCTGGAGTCAGAGATGATGCCCTAGGCATTGGTACATGTCCTGCTTGTTGAAGTCAGATGGTGAAGGGGAAGAGCAAGAAAGAAAAGCAAGTGTAGTGTTCTCGTCAGGCAGCAATTGTGCAAGATACTTCAGGGGAATTTGTAAGTGAGAAGGCAGGCCTATGTCTTTAAGCAGTTTGATTATGTCTGTGTTAATAAAGGATTTGAACAGAACTAGAGGTGGTTTTTACGTTTGCAGGTCCACTTCTGGGATTGTGTTGGTGCAGTGCTTTGGATGGCTGCAAAGCCTGAACGGACACTTTCGAGTAGAGGTCCAAACCAGCTTGTCTCCCCTTGGGCTTGAGTGCTGTAGGTGGGGGCTCTGGGGTACGTGGGGTGAGGGCATCTCTGCAGCTACAGCAGTATTTTGGTAGTTGCTGCAATGCGTATGTTCAAAGAAGAGCTTTTGGCAAATGTTGTTCTTCTAGGCTCTGATCTCTGTGCAGCCACGATTTATTCTGGCTTCATCTCCATTTCTGGACAGCCGCTCAGGTGGTAGGTACTGGGTACCCCATAGTCAGGTACCTATTTCCCTTGATCTGTACAGGCTGGAAAAGGTGAAACTTTGTCTCCTTTTAATTGCAAAACTGAACAGTGCTGGTTCTTGTTCTGTAGTGCATTGCTGGGCACATTTCTCTTATAATGAGCTCTGTATCAGAAATAGCATACGTATCACATAACCAGATGCTTCTTTTGAACTTGGCTTTCACTGAATAGCAATGTCTTACAAAATCCAACGTGAATGTCTGGAATTTGTATCCGAAGTGACTCAAGGCAATAGTCTTTGAAATACCCCCGCTTTGAAATTTATAATAATGTAGCCTCTTTTTGAGGTCAGTCCATCCTTTGTTGACATCAAGAAGGTGAACAAAGGTGCTGTATGCAGTGGATGAATATGGCTTTAATGAAAAGGAGAAAAGTCGATGATACTTATTATCCTTTGAGATGTTTTTGAGCAAAGTCCTTGGAAACCATATGCAAATAAAGGAACTATTTTATTGAAAGAGCTGCTTTGTGTCGACTACAAAAAAAAAAAGGTGGACAAAGCTGATGTTTATGTCCTTAAGAGTAAATTCTTTGAAACAGTGAGCCTGTTCCTGGGGGAGGGTACAGTAATCCTGGGTAGGAGCCTGGAAGGTCAAGACAATTTGCAGTATGAAAATCAGGAAGGCTTTGTCAGTGTAAACACTATTTTATGGTAAACTTCCTAACCTTAGCAACTGATTGCTCTGGTGCTCTCAAGTTGTGCTCTGTAATTGTCTCCATTAATACTTTGATCTTTGGCCTTGTGCTTGAAAAGCCTTTTAAATGACCACCAACCCAAAATGTTATTGAGCAAAAGGACTGCTTTTATTTCGTATCCTTAGGCATGTAGAAACATTGGGCTTCCTATGAAGTTTCTTTTCAATGTGAGTTTCTCAGCAGATTTTTTTACATGAGAAACCATTTGAAACTAACTGTAGTTTGTACTTGATAAATTATTAATGTGGTAGCGTTTGCTTGTTAAACAACTCCCTCTCACATTAAAAGAAGTGTTATTCTGCAGTGTAGTGCAGTGTTATTTTGAGCTCGTTCTTGGAGACAATGAGTTCTTATCAAATTCAGAATTAATGCATGTGATAATCCTTTCCCTGTAGCAATTTAAGTGCATCTCCACCGACTGGTTCATTCCTGTCCACTTTGTTTTGGTGGTGGTTAAAATGAGGGTGGAATATACTGTGATATCTGCATACTTGTTTTCTGTATGTGATCTTCGACTCCTTGAGCCTTGCTGAGGAGTTTGCACTTCTCACACTCAGCTGCTGGGAACAACTGACTGACATTCGTTTGTCTTTGGAAGACTTAATGGAAGACCTTCATTTTAAAATGGGACTTGAAGACCTCTGAAGCTCTAAGGCTGAAACCAACTCAACTGTTAATACCACTGGACTGAAGTCAGCCCTACAGATAACCAGTAGGACTTCTGTACGAAGCTATAGTCATGTGTTTTGCATAAGGTCACATTAATTATTTCAGCAACGCTAATCCTAAATTAACAAGGCTTATATATGGCAAATGACTTATCTATATTAAAGAGGGCATACATTTCACCCCGCAAAATTAGGATGTTTGAAAGTGATATGCTGTCAATAGAAAGGCTTGGGAAAGAAAAGATCTTATTATACATTTCCTTCCAGTGAATATTTGAAAGTCATCCTTCCTGCTACAAATCCATGAAGTATCACAATATTTTTCTCTAAGCAGAAGTTTCTGTCTCGGCTCTTTGAATCTCTTTTTATGCCATTGGTCCCTACGGCTTCTGTACCCTAGACCCAGTTAAACATAGTTAATGCAGGTTTGGGCTGTCAGTTCTGAGCTGGAAGGAAGAGAGAGTATCCTCAAAGGTGAGCTTGCTCTCTAATCTCCCTTTGTAGGATGGAGGCTGAATGCAGGCAGGTAAGGACAGTACTGAGGGGTGGATTTCAGGAGCAGGAACACAGTTCCTTTTCTTCTATTTTTGGGAGAAGTATATAGAGACCTGTATAGAGACCAGTCACCCTGCCATGGAGCCGTAGGAAACTGGAAAGTGTATGGCCTAGTTGAGCAGGAGCTCAAGTCCAGGGTGAAGGCGTAATGATTGCGTGTCTGATGGATGAAAGCTCAAAGCAGAGGTTGTAATGGAGACTTCACTTGTAACTCAGGATTTGGCCTCTTTCACCTGGTAAAACAGAGATCTGGGAGAACTACATCTTATCATTAAGAATAACACAGGCAAAAACAGTAGAGAAGACCTCAGTGGCGTAAGAGTGGATGGGTGAGTGCTGTCATGCATTTGGGTTTGTAATTAGAAGAGTTTTTCTCAGACCAGTGGAGCAGCAACTTCTGTAACAGCCTTCCAGAGGAATAGTCAGGGTGAAAAACCAAGCTTTTAACTTTTATTGAAGCTGACTAGAGTTAAGATGAGCTTCCTGTTGTAAAGGTGAACTTACACGTGTGCTTTAATAAGTTACCGAACACTTGTAAGGCAGAATATTAGAATTGGGTGGCATCACTTGTAAATTGTTGTCATGGTTATTACTTATTACCGTTGTATCCAAGTGAGGTCAGCACCCTATTGGCTGGATGTGCTGACGGTGCAAAGAGCACTGCTGCTTTAGATTTCTTTAATTAGACAAGACAGACCAAAGGTAGCAAGGAAAACAGCAGCAGAGAGAAACAAGGAAGTGAAGTGTCTTGCCCAAGGTCGCCCAGCATCCCTCATTTCTGTCTCCTGGTGTGCACCTTCTTCTCTTCCTGGAATAAAAAAGGTGAATTCTGCAAGGCTTGTCGTGTTTGTTATGAGTAGTCAGGTGAGAATCCTTATCTTGCAGTTTCAGGAGCTGCTGGTCTGCTGCTACTTCTGTGAAAGAAGCATTTTCCTTAACATGTAACAGAGGCTGTAGAAGGTGAAGTGAAAAATGGTTAGGATGCTGTAACGTGCACAATTAAAATCCAGCACTGAACAATAGGAGGCAGAGAATTTGCTGAATGGTGGGAAACCTCCCCTCTTGTTTTCATGCATCTGAACTTGCGTGCAGTAACAAAGCTTGTCCTACCTGCCAAATAATTAGCACAAACTGTAAAAGTAGAGAAAGGAATATTTAAGGTAATGTCTCTGATTTTAGCTGAGGAAAAAACACAGCATACCTTGTTCACACTCCTCCAATAAGAAATCAGCTCCTCTTTTCTCTCTTCATCACTGTTAGTGTCCCAAATGATCTTTCTTCTCAGTTCTTCCCACCTATAAATGAAGGAAATCCTATAGCCTTAAAAATAAAATCTTATTTGTCTAGTAGTGATATAATGCTTCCTAATATACAGCATTCCTTCACAGAGCACCTGAGCGCAGTCTTAACACAGGGACTGGGGACACCTAAATATTAAAAGACTTAACAAATTCCACTTCTCTGGTGCAAGTGCAGACAGAGGATACAACCTTTTGGTATGGAGGAGTAATGTGGACTCCAGTACTAGCGTTACGTGACAAGCACAATGCAGTGGAAGAAGCTGATAAATATCACACTATTTTTTTGGTTTAACTTGCAAAGAAAGATCCCCATTTATTCCTTCCAGGTCAAGAAATGTTTTGTCTGGATGCCATCATTAGCTTACGGTGGGTTCGTGGAATTTTTCCATTTTTTTTAAATGATGGGTACTTTGCCTGGAGCATTTCCTAAGCTGATGAGTAGAAATAAAGCATCCTGTCCTCTGAGATACAGAGAAGACTCTTCAGCTTTAAAAGATAGGCTCTCCCTCCTGCTTAATTACCATTATTCTTTTGGTCCCAAGTTATTTCCCACACAGGTCAGAAAAATTTCATGACTTCTTCAGTGCTTGAAGCAGCTGCACCTCCTCACAACCTGTCTTACACCTCTTTTAATCAGTCTTTGAATTTGATTTTGCTTGTAAAGCCTTTTAACAAGCAGCAGTGGGAGTATGCAAGGACCTGATCTGGCAAAATGCACTGTGGGGTCACCAGAGATGCAATCCTAAACAATTGGGGCTAAAAGAATGAGCTTGCTTCGTTAAGAAAATGACTCTTCAAGGTTGTGAAGGGGTGGGCTCATTTGTGCTGCAGCCCTGGCGTTAGGGGCTGACACAGTGTGCGCTGTGCCTTGGGAGGTCTCTGGGACACACCTGAATGGAATGGCTTTTACCACTGAGAGTGCATTCTACTTCCTGATCCTTTGACTTCACAGTCTTGCACTGTGACATGAATTGATGGAGTTTTAGTCTGGATTTCTCTGTATTGCCATTGTTTTTTCTTTTTTTTTTTCTTTATTTTTTGGGGGGGTGATTGTTAACTTGTAAAGTAGTCCAGTTTGAATTCCAGGTTTAGCCTGGTACCACTGTCATTAATCTCTCTCATAGGAGTAATCATTTCAATGCTGTGCACTGGTTTACTGATGAAATTCTGCTACAAGAGTGGTGTGTGCTGTGAGCTGCCAGGTGGGATGAGCAGCAGGTTGTACCTGAAAGGCTGCCTTGGTTGTTTCTTCTGTGAAGTGGGAAGAATGAAGTTGCTTAATGCTATTTCAGTGCTTTTGATCATATTTTTCTTTTGCTTTTTTGGGGTGTTGTCTTCAAACAAATGTGTTAGAGAGCTCTAAGTGGAGGATTTGAGAAAACTCACATGCGTTCTGTAGGTGGGCAGTTCTTTACAAGCTGGGCAAGTGAAGGAGGGAAGGAGAGGAAGTTTTGTGAGGGTTTATTCCATCACACTGAGATGCTCTGCCTACCTGAGCTGCTGAAGTGAGATGTTACATCACAGTACAGGCGTTCAGAACACCCTCGTGCAGCTTTCTGTGCCCACGAACGTGGCTCTTTTCTCTTTTCATGTCCTCGAGCTCTGCCAAACTGCTGAGCTTGCCCAGGGCTGCACTCAGTGTTAACGCAATGGCAAACAATCTCCCATTTTGTTTTCAGTGCCAATTTGTGTTACTGGAGCCATGAATGGTTGCTTGTCAGGACTTCCTGACTGTCATTTCTAGGTCTCATGATATCTGAGTTTCTTTCCCTTTGCTGCACAAGAAATGGAATGACTGGGAGTACTGACATATAATTTATCATCGTTGGATACCTCACTGAGTTGAACAGGGCACCTTGTTTCTGAGTGCCATTCCAGACCTGCTCTCAGCACCTCAGAATTGTTATTCTTGGTTGCTACCTTTGCTGATGATCATCAGAATTTGTAAAGATACAACCTTTTTTTTTTTTTTTTTAATTAAATGAAAAGGAGCTCTGGAGAGGGCTGAGAGGCTGAGCTGCTGGTCTTCTTCATTTTAATGCTAAATGCAGACTTGGTAGAACAGGGATCAGAAGTTCCTTGTCTATCCCCACGTAAGGGATCGTGCTGTTAGTACACCCAGGCTCCTGTCAGACCCTTTTCACTGGGGTTTCGGTTCAGAAGTGATTGGCAAATCGTGGCTCTGATGTGGAACTCAATGAAATCAAACATCTGGCAGTGAGTATTTCAAGAATTCCTTGGTTTGGGTAGTGCTTCAATGTGAGGACCTCATTATGCTGCCTTCGTACTCACTGTGATGCGTGTGAGAATAGATCAGTGAACAGAAGAGTGGCCGTCCTTCTCCTGTTATTGCATCATGAGGGTTTGCTGCAGGTTTCACTGGGGGAGAATAGCAGTGTGTGCCCCAGATAGCGGCTGTGAGGTTTGGGGAGCGCTTGGATCCCTTTGCTTGCTGTTATGCTGGGCCTCAAACTACAAAGCCCATGAGTGAGGGCCCAGTAAATTCAAAAAGAGGCTGTCCTTTTGGGAGTAAGTTAGTGTGTGCCTGGCTGAAGTTAGCTGCTATCTCTGTGTAGGGGGTAGCCTCTCAGCAATCTGCTTATTGTGCACAAGTTCCTCTTCATTTAACAGGGAGAATCAATTATAAAGGCAGCCAAAAGTATTACCATGTGTCATATTAATTTAAACATTGTTTTCTGCAGTTGAAAACTTTATATTCATCAGTAACTTGTTAGATTTATCCCCCCCCATCCTCCCGGTCTCTGATGCACAAAATTATTAAACTTAATTGGGTTTCTCTGGACACTGTTCATTTCTCAAAATTTATTGCAATTATACAATGCCCATAGCTCATTTATTTTTTGTTTCTCGGTGATTAAAATTTAAGACACTGAAAAATGTTACGTATGTTTTCCTTTTCCTCAGTAATTCTTTTTTCTCCCCTGCATTCAAGCTGCATTCTGTAGTCATGAATTATTGAAGTAGCAAAATCTGCAGGCGTTGTTAATTCATAACTGACTATAGGCAGACCATGGCACAGGTTGGAAATCTTGAAGCATTCTTAGATGCTACCTTGAGATTCAGGGACTGAGCTATAGGGCTTTTGGTGTGAACCAGGGAGCATGGTCAGAGATTCTTACGCCAGAAGATGTTTGGGGGACCATCAGAGATCCCATCCTGCATAGGCCAGGTGTGTTCTGTGCTGAAATGCTGCTGTGCCGTGTTTGGGGGAGAGTGTTGGAGGTGAAGAGGGAGTAATTAATGCCTATAAAACAAATACTGGTCGTGTTAGCATTAGCAGTAAGTAGGAAGCAAGGATGTTTCTTCAGGCAGACGCTCCTTGGGGATGTGGCAGAACAGTGCCTCTGACGGGGCAGTATTGTCTGGTCAGGACAATGCACGGTGTGTTAATGCGATGTGTACTCAAATACAGAGAGTCCTTCCCAGCTGAAGCAGCAGCAAAGCTATTCCAAGCAAACAAATGTGGTGGCTGAGCTTCCTTTAGCGCTTAGTGGATGGAGATCAAGTACTGAGAGCTTGGCCTGCTTCCAGAAAGCTTCGCTTCTGCTTTCAGTGCTGGCAGAACGATGGCTGCAAGATAAACTTGCATCTGAAATGTAAACATAACCTGTAGTTCAGCAGGCTTCTGAAACCAGCTAGGGTGAGTTAAAATGATTAAGAGAAGTGAAAGTGTGGTACATGAGGATACCACAGGGAAGTGATTGGGAACATTCATCTCTCAGGAGCTGGGGAGCTGCAGGCAGAGGTGGGTCAGCCAGTGCTGTTTTCTTCCTGAAACTGATGGAGAAGCCCACAAAATTCAGTCCACAAAACTGCTGGTTGTTCTTACTGTCAGCATTAATGGAGGAAAACAAGTGAGTATGCAAACACTTATCTGTGGAGAGGGTCATGATCTTTCTCCTCCTCTCCTCATCTACGTAGTGAAAGATGGGGGGAAAGTCAAAGCAAATAGCCGTAATCTATTTGTGAATTGTATAGGGACCTTGTAAGTAAGTCCCTGGTGGAAAGAGCTTGTAAGTAATTCCTGGTGGAAAGGTTTGTTTGGGGCCTTTTGTGTGAAAGCTCACTCACATAGCATCCACTGGAAGACATTCCTTTAGGTCCGGATGGTAAATGAGTCAGGTATCTCATGTTTTTTAAGTTCTACAAAAATGTTGGCTTTCTTCTCAGGTATTTCTTTGAGTGAGTGAGAAAAATAATAAAAATGTGTTTCATTTCTGTCATGCCTTGCAGCTGAAGCCCTTTAAGTGCCTTAGAGCCTGTGCGGATTTAGCTTCGCGGCATCCCTTTAGTGCTGCTAACACTCATTTCGGCATTATAGATGAGGAGGTGAGAAGCTACTTGACATTCCCAGACCAAATCCATACGAGTGCCAATCTCCTCTCCTGGCACCATTCCCACAAGACTATTTTTCTCCTTAGCTATAATGGGCCTTTAGTGGTGAGCTGGGTTTCTACCCTCCAGCCAGAGCACTCAGAACGGCGGAATAAAAAGCATATCAAAATTGTGGCTAGGCCTGAGCTGCACAGAGTTCAGCACTCGAGCTGTAGGTGCTGTCAGTGACTCCTGCAGAAGAAGGCGATCTGCTCACCTGTCAGGCAGCTTTGCAACAGGAAAGGAAACAGGTGGATTTTGGTGATTACTTGATATGCCACATCCCGCCCACGTTGTAGTTAAGACCCCACTGCAAATACACATTATGTCTGTGTTCTGCCTGAAAACTCCCTCCAAGTCCTGTATTTGAAACCCAACATTCATTGAGTGTTGTCTTTAGGAGAATAAAAAAAAAGGAGCTTGTCCCGATAGCCCTTCCCAACAGCACATCAGCTTATGCTGGTATGTTTCAGAGTCTCCAAAGGTCTCTGCTATTCTAAACGCGAAGCAATATCCCTTGCTAGTCTAAGAAAAGATCAAGCCTACAGTATGCAACACCTACTTGGTTTCAAACATTTCCTTGTGTGTATAAGGGATAATTCAGCTCTTGTAAGGCTTTTTCCCCCTCCTGCTCTCCAGTGGGGATTTTCTTTAACATGTAAGGCAATGAAAGACCTGCGCTCTTAAGTCAGGTTATTTGGTGTCATTAAGGTGATGGTCTCCTGATTTACCACAATGGCTGAGCTGAATCGTGGTCTCATTTCATCTATTGGCAACACAAATATTGACTGCTGTGGGAAAGGTGGGATATATCTGACTGAAAGCCTGAGTTTCCAGACCATGAACTAGCTGTGGATATAATTGCCTGCAGCGATTTCAAGAAGTGGATGCTTGCAACAAGTTGCAGGTAGTCTTATCCAAATGTATTCCATGAACCAAAGAGGCTAGGGGACACTCTCCCCACCTTTCTCTCTCGTTACTGTGATAACAGCTTTGTTAGCCCTGATTCTGATCACCGCTTCCTGCTGACTGCAAGGGAGAAAGAAATCCAGCTGCATTTTATGCATGAGCTGTCTGAGGAGCTTCAGGTGAGCTTGTCCACAGCCGGGGCTCCATTCCCTCTGAGATGGAATTTCCAAACACTGGCTTTTCATCCAGCGTCAAAATGCCAAATACGCTCTGTAAGTGGCATCCTTGTTCCCTTTCTGTGGCTATACAAAGCAGCACATGAGCTCTCCAGCTGGAAAGTAGAGGAGCTAATATCATAGGGCCGAAAATAATAGGGCCCATTTAATTAAGAGGTGAATGACACATGGAATGCATGATTACGGTCACTGTTGCATTTCTATTCCTGAAAGTAGCTAGAATCAAATAACACATAATTTATTACAGCTTATGAAAGGCCTCTGGAATTTACAATGATCTTTGTTTTGTAAAGCTGGTGATGAATTTGTTCATCAGTCATTTCATTACAATTTAGCTTGCATGCTCCATAGTCTCATGATTCTTATGAAAAAAACAAAACAACGTTTAGGGTGCATTTCATCAAGGCAGTCTACCCATGCTTGAGTCATGGGGGAAGCTTTCATGTACCTGCATAGCTTTAAACGTACAGGAGAGGTTTTGCTTCAGAGGGACTGTAAAATCCTCTTCATGTTTGGGGAAAGATGCTGACATAGGGACAAAACTGTGTCTGAACACAGAACAAAAACACTTCTTGAGTTTCAGTTGTTGTTAAACTGAAAATAGCAATGAAGGGAGAATTGCTCCTGGTCAGCTGTGTGCTTTGTTTCCATTCCGAGATTTTATTATTGAGTCTTCAGTTGTGTTTTGTCTTTTTTTTTTTTTTCTGTACATAACAACTTTCTAAACAGAAATTCACACTGAAATAAAGAAGCAGAAGCTTTCGGATATGTCAGAGTGAGTGCTGTGGCACGCAGAGCCTCTGGCAGAGCAAGCACTCTTGAGCTGCACTCTCTTCAGCTGGGAATCGGCATATCTGTGTGCACGCAAACGCTGAAGTGATGTGAAAGGGTTTAAGCAGACAGGAAACAAAAGAGAATTTCAGCTTGGGCTCATGCTTCTGGAGGAAAGAAATGGAAGATGTCCTCCAGCACAGGTCTGTAAAGCCAGTTGATTTCCATGCAAGGAGTGCCACCTTTTGTATTGGAGTAGTGAACGTGCACAGAAGGGAGGGCAGATAAGGGCGGATGAGGTGTCCCTCTGAGCTGGATCCTGCTGTGACACAGTGAGGGTGCTCTGTCCCTCGTCTTCCCTCTGAGCAAGGAGAACTCACGGGATTACAGGAGCAAAACATCTGGTAAAGGGAATGGTGTCAACATGCGTGCAAATGTGAGGCAATGTCCTTAAAAAGGAAAAGGAGGTATTGCCTCAGTTCTGTGCACCTACAGCTTGATGTGATGTGGTTCTGTAGAGGTGACCGTAGCCCTGTGACAGCTTGTGGCTGCTCTGTTTGGTTGTCACTGGTGAGATAAAAAGAAGGAAGTGTGGTTTTGTTTTTCTTCTGTTGAAGTGAGCTTTCCTGTCTGGAAAGATAACAAAATGAGGTTAGAAGAATGTCCTGAAAATGAGTCTGTGAAGCAACTTATGAGATGCTCTGCAGCTCCTGGACGGGTGAGTTCCATTATCCCGAAGCTCAGTGCCGGGTCGCTCCCTCCTGCACGGCGCTCAGCAGCAGCAGATGGCCCTGAGTTAGTGATGGAAACGTTCTCACTGTAAGTGTGTTTGGGAAAAATGCTGCTTCAGTGGTGTTACAGAAAAACCCTGTTGAGTTTCAGAGCCTCCTACAGCTGATGTACACAGGTATTACACATGCTAATTACAAGCGTGGTCTTTGGTATCCTTAGGTAAATGAGATTACAGCCACATTCAGAGTGTGTCTGTGAGAGACTACACCTTGCCTCGACTACAGCTTTTGAAGCGAGGCATTGATTTCTGCCACATTTGATGGAGAAATGAACACAGTTAGTGCAGCGCGTTTAAGTTCTTACGTGCTTAGTGAAAACAAATGCAGGTGGAAGGGGAAAAACGTAAAGGTATTCTTTCTGTGTGCCCTATCAATGGTTGACTTGCAAGCAAGAAAATCCCCCCAGAAAAGGGTGACTCAATAGGCACTCCGGTAGGTATAGCTGAGCAGTTGGTTTGTTGGAAGAACGGGAGGAAAGCGGTGTCAGCTCCCCAAAGCAGAGCCCTACCTGAGCTCGTGCCCTGACTATTGATTGCTCCTTATATTTTATTTCTCTATCAGTTGATAAAATGGTCTGATTAGGAGATGATGAAAAATTGAAATAGGTGGGCATACAGTAAGTTCTTGTCAAGGTAATTGGGAGATGAAAGTGAAACACAAGAAGCCAACCCTTCTCAACATTGGCATATGTCTTCTAAAATACAGGAAATCCATTAAATCCCTCCAAATCGTGTTGGCTGCCGGAGGTCAGATCAGTCACTGTACATCTGAGGTGTGCCTGTGTTGGTTTTTTTCAGCTGTAGGTTGATAAAGGACCTGTCAGTTAGTGAAATGCAGTTGATTCATTGTTCTTGTACTTTTATAGCTAATTCTTTTTTAACACCACGTGTGTTTCTGAAGGAGAAACCTTCAAAAACGGCAGGACTTATTTTATCTGCCTCTCAGTGGCTTTTGGGAGGATACAGCACATGCCATCCCTTTTTGTGCCTTTGTACAAACGCTGCTGAAGTAACAGGCAGGTCACCCTTTCCCGTGTGCTGCCTTCCTTCAAGCTGCTGGCATTAGGAGGGTGCTGGTTAATAGCTCTGCCTTTAAGCTTTAATTAATTCAGTTCCTTCGGCTGCTACATGCCCTTCTTAAAACTTGGCACCGCTTGAATCTTTTAGCAAACCTGATATGAGACGGGCAGTGTACGAATAGCAGAATTTGAGCACAGCTCCTCGTGACCTCATGGTCAGTTCTGGGTAAAAAAAGAAATCTCAAATGGGAATATTTTCTCTGTCATTGAACACTTTTTTTTTTTTTTTTTGGCTGTGCAATGCTTTTGCCAAGAAATAAAGCATAAAACCTCACCCTGGAAATGCTTAGAAAAACAAATCAGTTGCACTTGCTGCTTGCACTAATGAATGAAGGGCTGCCAAATCGCTGCTAGAGCAGAGGCCCCACTGCACAGAGGCACAGCGCTGGAAGCAGTGCTTGAGGACACTGTGAGGGTGTGCCTCAAAGGAAGTGACAGTGCCCACAGAACTGAGGGCAGGGCCTCAATGCAGGGACAGTCTGCTTAGCTTTCTCCTTAGCAGTGAAGTGCGTAATGAATCTAAGCAGGAAGACGATCCCAGTTAGCTGTGCAGCAGTAGTATAATTTCTTGTACTTAATTATTTAAAGGAAACTGTATAATGGGTCTTCGGTATCATGTGACCCACTAATCAATCCATTCACTTTTGCATAATGCATGGGGCATCAATGTTATTCCACTCCAAGATCTCTTAGGAAAAACTTGCCAGTCTGCTTACTGCTCCTCTGCAGTGCGAACACAAACACACAGCTTGCTGTGCCATTTGCCTTCTGTGTGTACTCAGAGCCAGCTGAAAGTGTTCCCAGCAATTAGCATGGAAAGAACAAAAAAGAAGGCTGCATGCTGCTACCTGCCAGCCACATCTGAAGGGGTGCCCGACCTCTGGGTGTGTGGGGGGCTCCTTTGGCAGTGTAAGGAACGTTAGACCCTGACTGTGAGGTCCTAAGGAGGATATCAAGGGCAGATGGAGTGTTTTTCATTACTGGTGGTGCTGTTTGATTATGAATTTGTATTACTTTTCATGAAGGCATACTGGAAATAGGTAAATAAACATATTTGACTGGATATACATTACTTGATGTTTGTGAAGCACTGACCAAACTTTCTGTACTCGCTGGTTAGCTTGAAATAGTCAAAATCACGTTTAAGGGTCTGAAGCAGAGAACCGCTACCTCATCCTGACTGTCCTGGCCTTGGACAACCATTCCTCATATCGTGGGTGCATCTGCTTTGCTGCTTTGTATGAGCCTTTGTGGGGAGGCAGCGGTTCTGCTTCTAAGTGGATTTTTATTGCCTCTGCATGTACTGCCCAAATTCTCAGTCAGAATAGCACTGCTCCCTTCAACATCTGTCATTTTTTACCAGTTGAAAGATGGATGTCCTGCCTACCGTGGCATGTACACTTAAACTTACATCTGCTTGAAAAAGAGCGTGTGAAAGTGTTACAGAGAAGGGAGGAGACCCAATAAAAACAGACTGTTAAATCATTATCAGTCAGCTCTAACCAAGAGCCCTGGGCAGTGTGGAATTGAAGATATTTCATCTTTGAGAGAATGACAGTAGGTCAAGGGAAGGGTTAACCTCGAGGTCTGTTGTGTAGGTCAGCTGGACAGTGATCAGTGCTCAAAAAAGGGACTTCAGGAGGTTTCCAAACTGGCTTTGAGAGGCTGTTTTCACATTCCTTCTCGACTATTTACATTCTATCCAGGAACACAAATGCTTGGATAGTTCCCAAATAGGCCACCGGAACACTTGGATGCCCTCCAGGAGGCAAAAACTCTCAGCTGCTCAAGTGGGGTAAATCAGTACGGCATCACTGTAGCCAGTCTCAGTCTCCTTCCTTAAAGTACCTTGGAACTGACATTGTAACAAGGTAGGAAATAATGCCAGTGGGCAGTGATGAGCACTCTCAGTTTCTGTTGGAGAACATTGTGTCTGTTTGCTGTGGTGGTTTCCTGCTGTCAGAGTTTCCCAAAGTTTCATTCTAATTCAGCTTTATCTTCCATCAAGAAATTACATTTGAAAGCAATCAGCATCTCTGATACCTTCCCATAATATATAACTCTGGAAATTACAGTGAGACACCAGCAGAACTGCACAGTGCCTTGTTTTCCTTGTTGTGTCGTGTCCAAAACACTGATAGTCTGGAAGCAGCAGTGAATTAAGCTGTACAAGTGCGATGTGGGATCATGTGCTAGCTAATGTCTGCTCATCTGAATGTTCTTCCTGGGAACTCTTCTTTTTCTGTGTGGACTTGAATCAGCATCAAATGTTGGTCAGGACTTAGTAATACGTAGTTCTGGTTGAGGCTGGGTGAACATCTGTCTCTCACACAGACACTGCATGCTTCTGGGTTTATGCTGTTACCATTTTGCTGTTTTCTTCCTGATCAGTAACTGCTTATCAAATAAGAAGTCTCTATTACATACATTAATGCACTGCCATTATTTAATCAATGATAACCTCATAAGCGTATCAGTGATAATTTTCACCTCTGAAAATGTGCAGTGGGTTTAGTGGCTGCAAAGGAAAAGTGAAGAGAAAGGATAGAAGAAGGATGGATTTCTCTGCATTCTTTTTTAATAATGATAATGAAGGAGAAATCTTTCCTACATCATACAAAGATATTCAGCTCAGAAAAGAGGTGAATTAAACAGTTTTATTGAGGTTGCTTACAGTCTTCTGTGGCAGCAGTTGTACCAGAAGTGTTGTCTTTAAAATAAAGTTGGTAAGGCATCCCTTATAAGAAGAAAAACAGATTAATGACAATGGCTGAGTGTAAGGATCAGGTTTTTGTCATGGCCCCTCCAGCAAAACTGCCCTATTTTGTGTTGCAGAAAGCAATTCTTGAGAATTCTGACAAATGGGCCTCTGATGGCTTTTGTGAAAAATAGTCTGGAAATAACCATTTGTGCACTGTGTCAGAGTACATTTTCTGACTGAGATCTGCATGAGCAGTGGTAGAAAGTCTGTTAATTTAGTAATAGGCTTGAATGAACGGCGCTCCAGCAGAGAGGCATTGTGCATGGTGTGGCTGGCAGGGAGCACGAAGATATCCTCTTCAGTTCTTACCCCCTCCGTGCAGGGCTGACTCAGCCTGCCATTGGGCAGAGAAGTACAGTGCAGTTGTTACCCTCCTGACACTGCAGTTCTGTGTAATGTTTTGTATGCTTTCATTCAAGAGGAAGTGAGGGTACTGCCTGAGCATACACAGCAGGGGAAGATGCTGAGCTGCTCTTCCTATGAGCTGTCACAATATTTGCATTGCAGCTCAATAGCTTTCCTATTGTACTGGAAATTTCACTCTTTAGTAAGAGAGGAAAAATTGCAAAAGTGACTCTATACTAACAGCATTAGTCTTGCAGATGTAAGCTGTACGAGGTCTCTCATTTTGAGATGTGCATTTAGGATTGGGGCAGAGACAGTTTTTGACAGCTCTATGGAATTAATTCTTCTTTATGACAGTGTGTTTTACTACTTGCTGTACGTAATAGTTTCTTTCATTGCCACTTATGTCCTTTGCAGTGAATGAAATTCGCCTCTGTATGACAGTACACTTTGAGTGTCGGTGGCTTTCATTTTGTCTATTAAAGAAGATAATTGTGAGGAGCAGATCAGACCTGAAGGAGGGCTTCTGAACTGAACCCATTTCAGAGAGGGAAAACAGAGCTGTCAAAACTTTGACTTTCTAATTCCTAAAGAGCCGTTAATTCAGTCGGCTGCATGATCTACTGGGAGTAGAAATGAAACTCCACTTGCATGACCTCTGGTGTCAATCATTGTGGGAGGCATCTGCATTCATATTGTCAATGCACAAACTTTCTTTACTTCCTGAAGCATGAAATCACCTTTCAGATGGAGTAAGAAATATAATTGCCCATTCTTGAGAGGTGTAGCAGTTTGGTCCAGGGCTTCAGTTATACAGAGAGATATTTGAACGCTCTATCCTGACTTGAGCATCAAGCAGTCTCTTGGAAGCCGCCTGCTTTGCAGGCCAAAGTTTCACCACTTGTCTATCCCTAGGAACACACTTAAGGGACATGGATATAATTAGAGCTTGAAGCCTTGAAGAAAATTTATTCACTGTTTTTCAAACCAGAAACTACAGCCCACAGTTAGGTTTGCAGGGAGGCTCTGGTACTGGGGGGCACGACCTGGTTACCTGTTGTTTGACAGAACATGGAGATGGTTGAGCTTAACCCTTTACATGCAGAGATGGCATGACAGAGAAAGTGAGCCCCAAAGAATCTGAACTGCAGGATATGTTTTTACTGTTTTTCCTATAAATGTTGTTCCTTCCTATGCCAGTTGCTTACATGGGTTTTCGCCATGTTGCACTGCAGTTATGCTGATCAGGCTTTATGCCAGGTGTAGGATGGCGTGCATCTCGCATGACATGTTTGTTAGGTCTTGCTGTATTTCTGAATTGATAGCACAGCTTCTGTTGTCGTCTTGACATACTGAAGATGCTGGCATGCTACCCAGCCCTCCTCAAATATCTCCGTATGTGTCTTAGAGTAATATATGTCAAGTTTAGTGTGATGACATGTTCTGCATCTCCTTACAAAAGACATATTGTTCCAAGTAAGATAGTTCTGGTTGTATGCTGATCAGCACATTGATTAACCTGCTTAAAATGCCACCTGAAGCAGTGTAGATTATCATCAATACCAACCATGAATTTAGCCCAGATGCTCTGAACTTGTATCTGATATGCCTCATGTTTCATACGTTCCACAGACAAAATCAGCAGCCCATCAAAGCTGCCATTTCCCGTGAGCCGGGGTGAGGGAAAGCAGCCAAGTGAGCTCACACTGCAGCCGTAACTCACCTTTCATGGAGTGCTGAGTCCGGCACCTCTCACTGCTCACGACTTTAAGATGCAGGAATCCTTCAGCCAGACCCCAGGTGTGCACGCTGGTGACCCTGCTGATCTTTTCTGTACTTCAGTGTCATCGGTTCCTTTTCTTTCCCCCAAAAGCCATCTGTTCATCCTGGCCAGCAGGAAAGCAAAGCAACAAAAAGTGCCTTGGCTTAGTAAGTAGGGCACCTTTCATCATGTGACACAAAGCTGCTTTTTTCTTTTTTTTTAGACATTCTGCTTTGGGAACATGAACATGCTATAGAGAGCACTTATGTGCAGAAACCTCTGCAAGGAGCCCTTCTTCTTATTGCACTTACTGCTGACTACAGGTACTGCAAGAAGGGCTATTCAAGCTGTGCCTTGTTCCAGTGGAGATGCCCAGCATGTTGGCAAGTGCACCTCCTGGCTTAGAAAGACCTGTAAATACATAAGGATAAATGAATATAACCATAACATACAATTACATGCCTCATCTCTGCATGCATTGAGAAATATAGGGCTGGCCCTTGGAACTTCCTCCAGTGAGGCATCTAAGTTTGTCTGGGGAGGGAGAGTGTAACAGAAGGAATATTTAAAGGAGCAAGAATGAGACTTCTTTCAGCTTTTGAACATCTTTCCCAAGAATTTATAGATAAATTGACTAATATTCAGTGGTAAAAAGAAAGAGTAAACTGACTGGTGTGCCTCGGGGCTGCCCTCAAAACGAGATGTGTCATCTGCATGGCACACACCGGCTCTGTCCATCTCCCGCGTGGCTGGAGGGCAGGCTGCAGAGCTCAGGATGCTTTCTGCCTTTGGGTTTGTGTCTGGAAGGGCTGACTGCAGCACACTGTGCTGCCCGCTCTGCTGCTGGGCTTGTCAGAACAGGCACTGTGCCCACCTTTACTGGGATCTGACGGGAACGTGATGTGACTGCGTGTGCGAGCGCAGGGCTGCTGGCTGCTGACATCTCCCAGCAGGGAGGTGGAAATCTCCATAAGCTAGAGCATAGCTGTGAGCTATCCCAGATGTATTTCCACCACAGCAATCTGCACTACAATGCTGTCACTGCTGTGCTTGGGGGTGGAACGAAGGTCTCTGGGTGCACAGCATTCACCTCACTGGAGTTTGTTCTTTGTAATGCTGGAGCACAGCCTGGGAGAGCAGCGCTGCTCTGTGATGCATTCCGGTGTCACTGCTGTACTGAGGGTTAGTGCTACACAGGTGACAAGTGTGTGTGTGTGTGTGCACGTGCTCTAAATACAGCACAAGGCAGGGATTGTGCAGGATTACATGGTTCCTGAAAGTATATTCCTGATCAGAAGCATTCATTGGGATCATAAATCTTAAAAAAACACAAATGTGGTTCAGGAACCTGCATTGGTGCTCCTTGTCAGACTTTTCAGCTGGTTTTCTGTGTTGCTAGTTTTCATAATGCCAGATGTGAGGTCCTTTATCAGTAAGAAAGCAAGAATTTGGCAAGGACCAAAGGCACACTTGTTAGTACGCATTGATCCAGACTTGCTCTGGATATTGGGTGTGAATGAGGGAAGTCAAAGGCCCTGTAGTCATTCTCCTGTAGCTACAAAAGCTTAAAGATGTTTCTCTGAAGATCACAATTCTGAATGTTAAAATCCGTGGAGAGGAGGGGAATGCTTAGCTGTAGCTTTTTGAATTAGCAGCCAATATTGTGTGCTTATAATAAAGTCTCACTGACAAAGCTAGAAACATTTCTTAAGCTCCAGATGGCTGCTTTTCTTTATGACTTGCTTTAGGGCGCAGACTTTGGTTTCATATATTTTGATAATCTATCCTGATCATTGAACTAATACTCATAGTTCTGCATGCACTGCAACAGCACCCTTTGAGAAGCTGCAGCACGTGGCTCGCTAGGGGAAATTTCGAAGTTAAGAAAATGTCTGTAGATGGTACCTCTCGTTTCTTAGGTTCTGTTAGGGCTGAGGCCTGTAACTTTGATAATGTCTCTTTAAACATTTTGAGTGATGAGATTCTCATTCTATAGTCTTTCAGTGGATGAAGAATAGTCTTGAAACATTTTCTGAAGCCCCTTCTAAAGACCATCCTTTATGTTGGATCGAGTTCTAAACCAAGAGTTTGTTGGATAGAAAATACAAAGGGCAAAGCTGCACAAATGTTTTATGGAGATGACAGAGAAGGTGGGAGCTGAGCATCCCAAGCTCTGGAGCTGCTGAGCAGTTCTCACAGCAGGGTTTGCACCGGTGGATTCACTACAGTGTAATTGCAGCATCTTCAGAATCAGAATATCACATAAAACAAGTATCCATGTAGAAGGAGGAAATAAGGAGCATTGTAGGACAGAGTACTTTCTGCAGTAGCACAAACATCGGAAAGCTGGGTCCAAATACACAGATTATTAGAAAACTTCTCTTTTTCATACTGGCCTTGCTGGTATTGTCTGCATTTACATTCCTGTGGGCAAAAGAAACAGCTGAGTGTGACTCATGGGCAGGGTAGTCTGAGTGTGGGCTTATCCCAGGGGGCTTATTTAGAGACGTCTGTGTTGCTCCAACTTCAGGAAAGCACTTGGAAAGAAAGTGTGAAGAGTGTGTGGTTTACCCGATTGATCTGTGTGTACAGTTTAATGCTGGAGCTTTTCACTTAGTATTCACTTCACAAATGAGAGATGTGAAATGTTTAGATTAAACGAAGCAGAAATTAAAAAAATATATTGATTCTCTCCTTTCCTTCCATCCTTCTTACTAAAGGTCTTTGGCTCTCTTGCATTAGTGACTGTGGTATATATTGGCATTTACGCTAATGAAGAGCCCACGATGTTTCCCTAAATGTTCTGCTACAAGTTCCTTGTTAATAGCTTCCATTTATCCAGCAAAAGAAAAACTGCAATCTCCAACATGTTGTGCAATAAACCAAGGGCACAGAAGGGGCGTGAAAGTCCAGTCTTTCCCTAACCATGCCGTCCTTTATTCCAGCACAGTCAAATACTTTGTACAGGAAGATGAAACCTGAACTGCAGGTCAAAATGAGCTTGCCCAAGGATCTGTGCTTGTTCCGCTCTAGAGATGGAAATAGACAGAAATGAAATCTGAGTGAGGCCCTGTGGCTTTTGTAGCACAGCAGTTAGTGGTAAGTTTGCCTAGGAAAATATTACCATGTTCTAACTGAAAGTAATGATACTGCTTGCTGCTTGTACTTCGTGCTGGGTGAGAGAAAAGCTTATTAGCAGAAATAAGCATTTTGTTTTTTAACCTACTTTTCTATAGTGTGTGATGGAAATGCTAAAATGTGAACTTTATTTCATCAGGTTTATTCCATGAACAGAAAGGGAGACAATAGCCTGATCTTCCCCCTCTTCGTGTACCAGCAAGACTTCAGGATGGCAGTCTTTGATGAGATTCTGAAACATCAAATCAGGAAATGATGGGAATAAGCTGATTTCTTCCTGAGCTAACACTGAGAGCAGCATTGCATGTCTGATGGAGAACAGCAAACAAGTGAGAGAGGTAAGAAAGCTTCTTTAGAAATAGTTCTTTTGCATTTCTGAAACACGAAAAGCAAAATTAAGTCTTACAAGAAAAACATAATTAAGTTTCACTTGGATAAATTCCGTGGCTATAAAGAGCTGATAGAACAAGCACTGTGAGCACGTGAAATACACCGAGCTTACAAAAGCATTTGGGCATCATCTGTACACATAATCTCACTGATTCATGTGAAGGTGATGTTTACTTAAAATAAAGGTGGGGCACTGATGTTGATCGTTGCCTTCTTAATTTGCCAGTGGTGTTCATTCAAAAAAAAACATAAGCCACAAAATGTGTGGCTAATTGTGAAGGTTTTCTTCTAGGTGATCTTGGGCAGGTCCAGCAAAGTGGTAGCAGCAGTGCCAAGAGTGTAATCCATGTATGGTTAATCTCCCAGCCTGTACTCCAATGGCTGTTCCACTGAAGAGTAAAGATTCTTTCCAGAATTAGTCACAGGGACTAATTAATTTATCTACTTCTAGCAATTAGTTTTTCTTGACATATTATAATGGATTCTGTATTCATCATCCAATCAGCAATTTTGAAATGGTCATTTAACGCCTGCAAACCATAAAGATTAAAAAAATACGAATACTGAGATCCTCTGATTAAAAATCCATCAGATAGGAAATGAGTTTTATCTCAGTGAAATTGCACAGTAGAGAAGAAGTTGTAAAGGTATATAAATACAGAGTGATCAGTGCCAAAATTTAAAGCATCTCTAGGGGACATTAATATTATTTGTATGTGTTTGTCACTAATTAGTCTGTCTGTATTTCCCTGCAGAAAGCAGTCTTCTAAAACAGCCCAAATTCTGTAAGGTTTTCACTGAGACCACTGCCTGCTTCTTATGTTGACTTTTTTTCCCCATTTCTTTTCTCCTAAGGAAGAAAAAAGTTAAGCACAGGTTTTTTATTGGAGAGTATCTATTTATTGTGGTTGTTTATTTCTGCCAAAGGCAAAACCCAAGTGATGCACAGTGCAGTTGCTCACCTCCTGCTGTCCCGCATGCAGCCGAACCCTGAGCAGTGGCTGCCCCCATCCAGCTCATTGCTGAGCGTGTGTGGGATGTCCCTTTGGCCAGCTGAGGCCAGCTGTCCTGCTTTGTCCCCTCTCAGCTGCTCTTCCCCCCATCTTCTCATGTAGGGCAGCACGAGAAGCTGTGAAGTCCTTGACTTAGCATAAACACTGCTCTGCAACAACTAGAGCATTGGTGTGCTGTCAGCATGATCTTCATCTTAAATCCAAAACACAAAATACAAGCTACCATGGAAAAAATTCACTCTATCCCAGCCAAAACTAGGATATTTTTATGTGCTGACTTTAGAGTTGCTCTTCCTGCTCATTTGGTGAACAGCAGTTGATGCTCCAGCTACGATTTGTTAGCAGCTGCAAAACCCAGCGTTAGCATGGGGCCTGGTTTTGCTAATAAATGCCCTTATAATCTTAAAGTTTTCCTTCAGAAAGCTAGTGGAGAGCATTTTGTAGCAATTGAGTTAGCTTTCCTGTAATCATGCTGCTTTTCAGCAAGCCTTGAACCACATCTCTCTGAAAGTGATAGATGATTTATTCTTGCTGCAGGAGGCTGCTGAAGTTGCTCATTAACAGTTATTGATGCCATAACACTTCTTGCTATAACAGACTTTCTTTTGATTATTAGAACTTCTTTTAGCTTCAGTTCTCAAGAGCTTAGTCATAGCAGCTTAATCAATATTTTGGTGTTTCTAATGGGATTTTTTTAAAAATAATTTGTCCCATTTTTCTTTATTTACTAAAATGTCTATTGCAATCAAAGGAACTGTTTCCTCCTTATTTTTTTTTCCTCCCAGAAAAGGTTCTTTCAGAAGTTTCAGCAACTCTTTGCAATGACCAGGAATATGAAACTCTGTGTGCTCTGTGTTTCTTGGATACCTGTTTGAAATGCTCCAAGTGCTTAAGTTATTGCAGATGATGTCATCCTGCAGACTGTGCAAATGACCAGCAGGCTCTGATCCCTGCACTGATCTGGCTTTTGATTAAAAAAAGATGTTACAAGGTTTCCATTCATTTAAATGGGGATATGATCAGACCATTAGCTGCTCTTTTATTTCTTTTGAATAATGAAATATTATACAAATAATTCAGAGGAGCTGTTAGTAATGCAAGTCCTTTCAATTGTTAGCTTTTCTTTGTTATAAGATGATTTATAATGAATTATTTTCAACTCTTTTGTGTTAGAGCTTTGTTCTGTATGGTCCTTAAAATTTTTTAGCAAGATATTTCTCTTGCATTCAAGTCATTGCAAAAACCAGTGATGAGTTCTCAAGCATGGCATTCTTTCCCTGTGATTTCTGCAGTTTGTGCTGTTTTCTATTGTAAGTTGTGCACAGTATATCTGGTGGATTCTTTCCTGCTTCCAGAGCAGGGAGGAGAGGGTGGCTTTTGATTTTCTCATTCTTAATGAATGGAAAAATAGCATTGCTTTGACTCTTTAATTTACAGTCATAAAACTGCCCAAAGTTTACTTGGCAAAAAAGGAGTGAAGAACTTCTGACCTGCTGGAAAGGAGTGTTTCTCTCTGGATTCACCTCCCAGCCGCTTCCAGCAATCAGTCTTTCCCATTTACATTTGTCAGTTCATAAACAGTTCATAATTTTTGTTGATAAAGATCAGACATCAAATTTTGTACCAGAAAAAAAGATACCTGATTAAATACAAAGGCTGCTCCGAAAGTAATGCCTCCTGTTCTATGGTGGTGGCCCACGACGTCAGAGGCGGCTGTTGGTGGGATGGCAGCAGAGGCTGAACCTTCCCACCCATATCCCATTGCATTTTGTGGCCATGTGACAGATGGCAGCAGAGGGGCACTGTGGCAAAATGGCGTCTGGTAATGATACTTTGTTCTGCTGGAACACTGAAAGGTTCTGTGAGGTACCCAGTGAAAGATTTCTGCTCTACCATCCCCTGGAATGACAGTTCCCATTGTCTTGCGTTGTGGTGAATTAGTTTTATTTCCCCTGAAAGAAAGTTTATCTTGCTTCTGAGGAAGATTGTCTGACTGGAATTTGTGCGTTACAAGAGCAGAAGGGAAGTTGCTTTTATTTTTTAAAGTCCTCGAGGATTCAGTCTAATCCTTGAAGTTGGTAATAGGATGTTTGTCCAGGACCACAGCGCTGCCTGCTTATGAGCTTCCAGAGATTCAAGCTTCACATTATCTAAACACACACCTTCTTTGGGGTTTAGTGGTAGTTTGTTCATGTTGGTCTTTGTTTGTTTTTGCATTCCAAGGAGCTGTGTGTCTGTCTGAACTGTGAAGATGACTGCCTTAAATAATGGCAGGACAAGGCATGTCAGATACAACTCTTTAGACAGGGCTGGCTGCTCATTCTGAGAAGAACCCTTTTTCATATTTCCCACCAATTGACAAACCTACTGATGCTGAGCTGCTCTGCTGATGGTCTTATTTACTGGGGACTGAATCTGGTTTGTGTGTCAATCTTGTGACATACGTCTCTGAAGTTTCTGGTGTGAATGACTTGCTGGGTGACAAGTAGGTCTGTTGCAGAGAGAAGATTAGAAAAGAGCAGTTCTGCCTTGTGGCCCAGGCTTTTAACTGCTTGAGAAAGCACGAATCTTCTCTGTTCTGTAAAGCTGTTATAAAAAGTCTTGGTATCTTTTTTTTTTTATTTCCCTACAGCTGTCAAAATGGTACTTAGTAGGTTTATCCAAAAACCTGTGAGCTGGGGGTGTACTCACTGAGCTGATCCTGTTTTAATCATTGACCTTAAGTGGAAAGAAGCAAAAAATCAAACAAATATATATTTTTTTCTGATCTTTGAAGGGCTGCCAAAGCCAGCAAAGTTGAATTCATTTGGGACGAAGGAGATGCTTTTGTTTTCCTGCTTCTTTCAGCTTTGTTGTATTTTTTATGGCACTCAGCTATCGTAATTGGAATACAAAACAACTTTGCATCAAATCCCTCTGAAACTGAGGTATGCTTCATATAAGTACAATGCCATCCAGAGAATGCTTGTGTATCTTACACGTGTGTAATTAATACCTTGTTGCTAAGTATTCTGAATTCGTGCAGCATTTTTTTTGTTAAAGGACAAAGATGGAGGGATGATTTTCCTGCACCTCTTTGGCTTGAACAGAGGAGCTCAGCCTAAACCAAGTACTAATTCAAATGCAGCAATTTTGAAAAGAAAAATTAAACACAAATCTGAATTTTTTTTATATCATACAGACTGCTAACATGAACCCCCCTGCAAGTGTTATTTCTGTCCTTGTGCTCAATGCTCTGAGGGACATACACCTGTTCACAGTTTAGTGGCCTCACATACATACACAGCCTGTCCAATATTCATGCATCCTTCAGGTTCAGTACACTGGGAATAAACCTTAGAGCATTTTTCTTAAAAGGTCATTAAGGCTTTCCAGAGGCCAAAACTGTTTAGTAATGTTCGTGTAGTGAATTAAGTGGTGTCACATTTGTGATTAATGTCAATTAAACAGCTTGGGCTGATTTTGTATGATCTAAAGCAGTTTCGTTCCATATTGCCTGCCGTGGGACATGGCTGCAACTTTGGCTCTGGCTGTGGGCTCCTCTAGAGCTAAGATGATAGATTTTGAATGTCACTTGCAAAGACTGGGAGGGGAATTGTTGAATATCGGTGAGGATTCTTTGTGTACCACTCAACATGGTCTAGAATATTTTATTCACTGCCTTGCAACTAACATGAAAACACGAGAACAAAAACGAGCTGGGCTAACTTTGTTTCCTTATGAACATAACTCTGCATACCAGTTCAGCAATAGAATCGTTTGCTTTCATGGGAGTGTAAGCATTTGCAGGATGAAACAAATAACAATTTTAATGCTAAGAAGTATAGGGACTCCTCTGTAAGTCAGTCAGGACTTTTCTTCTGTGAAACCACACAATTCTGTGAAACAGGACAAGATGAGTACAGTTTTGAAGTCATTCACATTCACTCTGGACTGTAAGGACATTGGCTGGTGTTTGATTGATGCAGGTAATGGTTTTCGCTCACCAAGGACAGAACATACAAAAAAAGAATAATTCAAGAAGCTGATACTTTGTAAATCTGATAAAATGAATATTTTCAACTAGAATTTGGGATGTTAAGTAACTACTTGTAAATTTATTCTGCTTCCATGCTGCGTACTCCCCTGGGAATATTTATAGAAGACAGCCTTCATTCTGCTGAGCTGAACAAGCTATGCTTAGTTGTGTTTTGTAAGATGAAATCTGTGTTGCCCCCATCCTTACAGAGACCATTCCTTTATCAGTTTCAGTTTGTCCTCAGATATCCTGAAGAATAAGCACAAATGTATTCTAAATCCTGTTAATATGCCTCTCTAATTTCTGGAGATGACTTTCCAGATTCATGCTAGGGTTTATTTTGTCTTTTCTTTGAGGCAGAGATGCCACACTGGTGGCTCATCACCATTCTCAAAGCCTTGAGGCTTTCTCTTCCTCTGTCATATGGAAATCAAAGTATTTCATGGGAGTCCATCTGTTCTGATGAAAGCAAACACCTGACATTTTTTGACCAGCCCAGAAAGCTTTTAGATAGCAAGCTGCTGGATTTCCTCAGAGTTTATTGACTGTTGTGCTCTACCTCTGAGGCAATTCTCCTATGCAGAGTTGGTCAGGTACGTAAGACATCCCACAGTGCATGCTGTAGATCAAGTCTCAGGCAGGTAATAATCAGATGTAAGGATTCTAGTCCTCACCTGCCTTTGTCTGAGGTAAACCACAAAACAGGGGTTCTGTTACATGATACATGTACTAGGATAACCAGAGGTTCCATTTTGTAATGAGATATAATGGCCTATATGAGTTTGATTATTTCTTTTTGTTTTGTTTCCCTAGAGCAAAATTCTCTTCCTAGAGATAGTAAATATTATTGTGCTTCTGGAGTAATAAGATACTGTTACGAGAAAAATCCTGTATGTTTTTATCTTTGAGATTGGATTAAGATGCTAGCAACAAATGCAGCCATTTATGTGTCTCTTCATGGCTATCCTATCCTTGGCTGCCAACATTTTCCTGAAGGATCTCTCCATTGTATATTGTCACCTTCACTTTGTTTCTTAGTTAGCCATGCTCTTTGTTGGGAAAACAAGAACCAAATATGTAAGAAGGAAGAACATTACTCCTTCAACCCTTCACCTTGATAATCATACTGATAGCCATTATAACACTAATCCATCACAAACAGATTTTTTCTGTAAGAATCCCTCAGTAAGGACAATTTGTCAATTATGGTGTTACTGAATGCTAACTACAGTGGCTCATAACTTCCATTTTAAAGCATTGCCTTATCTTATGTCCAGTTACCTTAAAATATCGGACTCCCATCTCTGGTACATTGATGGTCACTTTTCTGCTACTACTGATTTCACAGATAGGAGTTCCTTCCTAGAAACACCCCCATAGAGTTGTCTGTCTTGATTCTTTATCAGTTGCTTTCTCTCTCACTGCTTTTTTTTAAACATTTCCCTCACAAACTGCTTTGATAAAGCAACTCAAAGTACATGATGGTTCTCAGCCACTTTAAGGTTGGTATGTAGTATAGCACAGACCTGTTTCATATTAAATGAATTTGTTTCCTACAGTGCTTTACTGTGAGCCTTCTAGAAACATAGTTCAAGAGTGGAAGAAGGTTAATTCACTTACAGGAACAGGCCATTTTTCATTTTATTGTTTAGATTCATGTATTGCTAAATTATTATCTAGCAGTTAAATGTCAGGTTACCCTCCACTGCCTTCTTCAAGGAGCAATTTGGCATGAGTTGTCTGAGCCTCAGGGGAGGTTTAGATTGGATGTTAGGAAGAATTTATTTACAGGGAGTTGTCATCAAGCATTGGAAGTGGTAGAGGGAGTCCCCATTCCTGGAGGTATTGAAGAGAAGGCGGACGTGGCACTGAGGGATGTGGTTTAGTGATGGGACTTGGTGGGCCAGGCTGATGGTGACCTTGATGGTCTTTTCTAACCTAGGTGATTTTACGATTCTATGGGTGGTAACCCACAGCATGTGTGACTGCACAACAGCATATCACTGGAAATGTGATTGACATTTTCCACTTTTCCACTGCCTGACTGGGTTGCCTCTTCCTCAGTCTCTTTTCTCTCCTTCCCTCCTTCTCTCCTTCCCCCCCTCCACCCAGCACTGATGTTGTATGTAGCTAGAACCAGCAAAAGCATACACAGCTTTCTCTAGTGCACAACTTAAAAATGTAGCTTACTTTATTTCATGAGTCATTTGTGCTCTCAAACAAGATGAGTAGAACAGACTCCTTTTTCATGACAACAGAGATAAACGGGTTGGTATAATTGACAGAAGTATGTGACAGATTTGGCTGCTCTGTGAGAGCAGAGAACTTTGTATTGGATGGTATTTTCATGACTGGGCTGTCAGTGTGGAAAAGACCTCTGTTTTTTCAAGGAGTGTCTGCTCTGCGTGTGCTAAAATCGGGTTACTTTAAAGATACACAGAACTGAGCGCCCAGATGGCTGTGCACTTCTGGATAATATCGGATGGTAGCTGTTCAGAGAGGAGGTACTAAAATGAAACCAGTTTCTTCAATCTGTAGGAAGCCCAATTCGTTTAATTTTATACCCTTGAGTGTGCTCCGTAAACATGGTATGCTCTCTTATTACATTTCCACCTCAGTAATTGAAAAGTTCATACAGAAGTTACACATGGGAATTGTTATTGGAAGGTGATTTCTTTTTTCTTCTGCTCAATAAATGCAGTTCTCAAGCAATTATATTTTTTTCTATTATACAACCACAGAATCTCTGCTAAAAATTTCTCAGAAACGTGCTGCAGTTGTAGAAGAAATAAAACCTTTGAAAAACAGAGTATTTGTAGTAAGGTTAACCAAACATCTAAACATGAAAATTGTGTATTGACTTTGGACAATGAAAAGAGTTGGGAAATATTTCATACTGTACTTGGTATGTTTTCTGAATGCATAGAATTTGACCCTTAAGGGTAATGTTTTATGCCCTTGTTTAGAGCAATGGAAGCACAAAGCTTTGATGATTAATGACTTTTGGAATAAATCTGTATATATGCAAGTTCTGCTATTTTCTGAAGATCTGTACAAAATTATTTTATATACATTTTCAATCAAAGCCTTCAGCCTGGGAGGGACATGAGATAAGCTTAGTGTCTTCTGCTTTGGAAACAAGATGTTACTCTTTGGACCTCCAATGGAGTATACCTATGTAGTCAGGGAACACAAATATAAACACTGTTCAGGTCTCTGAGAAGAGAGATGAAAGCAGCCTTTCTGCTGGAACAGGACTTCTGTTCCAAGACAGGTAGAACTTAATTCCGAGCTCACAGAGGTTAATGAAAAGCTTTCCATTGATTTTTCTACTCTGCTTTTATATAGGATACAATACCATTCTCACTGCTGCAGACCAGGTCTCTTCCAGTAGTACATTTAGGCAGTGCAGCTATCATCTATTACTTTTTCTTTTTCATCCTCTCCTTAGGAAGCAAATTATGACTGCTTTATGACAGCGCTGTTATAGGAGAAGCATTTTGTATATGTGTTGCTTTGTGTTCATAGCACAAAGCAGGGTGAAGGTGTGTTTTACAGTTGAAGAAGGTTTTGAAGGTCCTTAAATTCTGAGAAAGTTCAGTTAGAGATCTGATCCCCAGGGAGTTCTGTTGGCTTACAGCCATTGAAGAAGGATTGGCTGTGCCAGAAAATTCTGCCCAGACTCTTTTTCTTGAGAGGTGTCTTTGGATGCTGTGTGTTGGGCCACTGAGCCCTTTGAAGCTTCTGGCCGTTGCCGACTTCAGGTCACAGGAATGCAAACTGCTGTAGGTACTGGACAACAGATTGAAAACTTGGTGGTTTTTTTTTTAATTATTATTATTTTTCCACTACTCTTTTCTGCATCTAGGTAATGTGCAGGATGTCTGCACAGTACTTTGTTAGGCTTTTTATAGAATAATGTATGTGTTCTTGTCAGTAATATCAAATTCCTTTTTCTCAGTCCTGTTATTAAGTGCGAAAGGTGGAATGAAACGTACCTCAAGAGAGGAACAGAAATGCTGAAATGAGAGTTATGTCTCCATAATCTGCCACTTTGGTGTCCACCATAACACTTGTGCCATCCTTTTACATCTGCCTTGTCCACGTGAGCCCCACCTGGCGCAAGGATTCTGAGCTCCCTGACTTCCCAGTGTAGTGCACAGGGATAGCACCGGCTCTGCTGGGGCTGCTGGTTTACTCCATGCACTGATGGCAGTATGGTCTATCTCAGAGACAAACATTCTTGGATCTCTTAGGGTGAGTAAAAACTCACTTTCAGATCTTCAGTGTGTAACCTCAAACCTCTGTATTGACGATTCCTGCTTAGTTCTTTGAATAAACTTTTCTTTAAAAATTATTCTTAAAAAAAAAAAAGCTAATTGATTTCAAGACGTGATGTGAAAGCCTATCCCCTGCTGCTGTAAAATCTGGTGTCAAACTTTCTGCAATGACAGCATATTTCATACTGCAAATTCCTCTATTTGCACCAGTGGAGGTGTTTATGGCACTGTTCATTTTTAATTATGGCTTTCCTGACATTTTAGGAAAAATAACCACATTCTTTTTCATCACCCCTTTCACCCAATACGTAATCTTTTCAACAGTATTTAATCACAAGGAAAGTATTTGACGTGTGTGCTGGCATTTGGGATAATTTTCAATACTTCATGGGAGCCAAAGGGTGGAATTTGCCTTTGGATGTGTGTGTGCACCAAGGGAAGAAAGGTGTCCATCTGAAAGAGAACTTTGACTGAAAGTCTCTGCCTCAGTAGGAAACCTTCTGTTGATTTCAGTGGATTGGCAGAAATCAACCCGGCAGGTAATTAACACAGGTAGAAACCTGGCCTCATTTTTGTGGTATTGCTTAATGATCACATTCGTTGCTTTCTTACTGTTGCTTCAGAAACAGCATCAGTTATCATTCACTGAAATTCTTTTGCTTGGGTCTGTCTGATTCTTTGCTTTTCAAAGTCAAAGGGTGAACAAGAGGTGCAGGATTTCATCACAAAAGCTGTACAATGCAGAGGAATTGACACCTAAAGAAACAAGCAGAGTTAAACAGGATTTGACAGGTTGCAGGAAAGAGAGAGTGAACAAGATGCAAACAATGAGCAGCAGCTACTTATTATTTCACTGGTCACCACAACACATTAAAACTTTCAAAGGCTGTGAAATTAATTGCATGCAGAACAGCACTCAAGGTGCTTAATATTTTGTCTCTCTGGGACAATTTGCTAAGAGCCATCTTTTGAACTACAAATACAAAGCAGGAAAGATGGGGCTCTCTCTGGCTGTGTCATTCTTCATTTTAATGAGGAAAAAATGTCACACTGAGCAGTGTGAATGTGAAATATTATAATATGCTTCAGTTTTATGTCAGAGCAAGTGTGTTTCTTAAAAGAGCCCTAATGATTCTAAATTTTAGACCTTGTTGACAAGACATCTGCTTACTTGGCCTGTGGTTTGAGTCTCATGTATAAACTCATTATCATATATATTAAAAGAAACCTATTAAAATATTTGCATTTTAAAATGAATGATTAAAAAGAACCCATCCACCCTACCCATCTTTCAGAAACTTGTTCTTTTTGTCGTGCAAAACATTCCACTAGGGAGAGAGAAATAATACGTTAGTTATTTTCAAGCCATTTAACATTTGGGTAATTCTTATAATTACTTTTCTCTTTAATTGTTAAAGCTGGAAGGCTTATATAATATTACTTTTAAAATTCATAGTTCAATGTAAATAATCTTTTCTGTACCCGCAGACCTCTCAGCTGGATGCTGACTATAACCCTAAGGGTGCTCATTCCTTTTTTTGGTCTTATTTATTATTTTCTCCTCATCAGTTTTCTATTATTCTCTTTCCTGCCTCTTCAGCTGTCTAGATGCACATGTAATGGGTGAAACGACACTTGAAGCCTTGCTGCTTGTTTATTTAAACAAACCATACTGAGATGAAGAGAGCTGATGATTACAGAGATGAAACAAATCTTATCTAAAAGCTCATCAGGCTCTTGAGAGATTTTAGAACATCTCCCACCTGGACTTGAGGCTCTGAGCTCTTTGCCTGCTGCCCCTGGTGCAGCACACAGAGCAGGATGCTCCCCCTGTGCGGTGGGGCAGCTCGCTACTTGGCTCTATGAGAATGGGTTTGGGTGTGTTTGGGCTCAGCCTGCTCTCAGCTCTGTAGATCTGGTAGCCACAAGAGAAATATCAGAATATATCCCTTGGCCAAGGGGCCGCTTGCTATGTGGGCTGTTTTCTAGGTCTTGTTTGTTAAAAGGCCTCTGCACAAAGCACAAGAGAAGCGCTGCAGCACGTAATGGGGAAATAGTCAGCTGAGAAGGTTCTGCTGCCTTCCAGCCCAGAGCACCCACGAGGCTGGGATGGCATGGGACTGCTAACACACCCACCAGCATCGTGCTGGGATTTGTATTTCAGCAGTTTCCCCAAAGGAAAAGATGCAGCAAAGTTGGAACTCATTTACTTTGGAGTACCGCTGGTTGCTCTGAGATGAATTTTGCTTGGTGACAAGGCTAGCAAGAAACTTCTTTGCTGTTGAGGTTCTCGTGCCTAACAAGGAGACATCTTCATTTCCATACACTCTTCTTCCACTCTCCTCTCTTAAAAAAAATAATCTTTGGTGTGGCAGTTTTGTAAAACATGCTTAGTGCTTTCTCAGGCATTTAAACCATTTTGTTGCATATTGAAAGCAGCTGTATGGGAAAAGGAAATGGCTCCTGCTGCTTCACAAAAGCAGTACGTATAACATCGCAGCTGGAAATAACATGTTTTATGAACCTGATTTATCTCTCTGCTGTGTGGTATAAATCCTGCTCCCTCACTGCATGGCCTGCACGTGCATTTTCAAGGGCCTGATCCTGCAAGGTCCTGAACAAGGTGCAGAGCAAGGATTCAGTTATAAACAAACACTGATAAAGGGATTGCTATAACTCCTACACATCCTCTGCTGCCTGCCAGGGCAAGCACTTCATAGAGTGGTACAGATCAATAACAATATTTCCTGCCCACTGCAGTTATTACATACAGTACCTAATAGAATATTTGAAAATCAGAATTATAACCCATGCAAAGCAGAACATGCTAACTCCTCCCTTAACACAGTCCCTTTGTTCCATTTCATGGTTGTTAGTGGACGACAGACTTTTATGACTTTCATTTTATGATGTTTTCCCTTTTGCACAATCTATTCTGTTGCCAGTTTTCACAGTTTGCCAAACCCTTTGTAGAAGGACAGCTGCCTGGTCCCTGTTAAAATAGCCGAGTTGTCCACGGTCCTCAGCTAATTTATTGTCCCCCATCCCCATGATGTTGAGAAAGGTCATAGGTAACTGAGGCAGAGAGAATGAGGTGTGTGGGTACTTTACATGATAGAAATGTGTAGGAGTCAAATGCAGCTGGTTTGCTTGCTGCCATACAGGGCTGTAGGTGAGTGAACTGCAGGTGCAGCTGTGCTCCGAGCTGCTAGGCCTGGCTGCCTTTCCAGCCTCACCGGTGCTATCTTTGAATGTGACATACTCTACTGACTATTAAAAACCAGGGAAGCTGCATTCTGTTTCTCTTCTTAAATAATCCAGTTCCCGATTTAGATGCCCTAGCATCTTGTCCTGTGATGAGCATCAAGTATTGAACTACAAAACCTTGAGTATCTCTGTGTCTCGACTGTGTACACTATGTGCAACGTGATTATTAGGAAGGCAGCACTTAGGCAGTGATCAGAAGCCCAGCATGCTTGTTACTGTATAAACCCCAGCAAGATGTCCCTGTCCTGCAATTTGAAACGGTGAAGATGTGTAAGAGGTGGGAAGTGTTGTTTGAACAATGGGGAAGCTGAAGCACACTCATTAAATATCTCGCCCAGCATCGCACGTACTGTGATGGGTTTGAAAAACACTTCTGTCTTCAGTCTTTTGCCCGTAACTTAGCAGCAAGTCTTCTGTCCTGCATGTGAACCCAATAGGTATACAGCCCAGTGACAGTTACTGATTAACAAAAAAAGCTGTTATGCTGTATAAAGTGTTGGAGTATTTTATGTTTTCATGTCTGTTGTGGTGTCCTTCCCTCTCAGCACGAGACAGAAAGAGAGAGAGATCCTCCGGATAACGGTGTCCTTATTAGCTGTGAGTTCAGCCAAACATGTGCTAGTTTTTCTGTCACTGCGCTGTGTTTATCTGCAGCACAGGAATAGAAAACGAATGTCTAATCTTTAAAAAGGGCTTAGGAAGATTACTTCAACCTTTACCCTGCCCCAGCTCAGCTCTGCTTAACTCCTAAAATGGTCTAAATAACTTTTGTTTCCAAGATGGACATCAGTGCGCCATACAGGAGCCACATGGAGGGAGTCAGCAGCAGCTAGCTGGGGTGAGATGTGCACATAAAGACAGAACTGAGCAGTGTCACGTTTCCAACTTTCTTTTTGTTTCTGTAACAAAGAAAGGTGCAGCTGTGCATGTGGGAATAAACCAGCAGGGCAGGGTGAAGGACAGACAGGGAGGGGAGCGCTCATCCTTGCATGGTAGCGAGAAATGCTAACTCCTAATACAGTGAGTGTTGAATTCTTTCCCTGTGTCATTGTGACTTCTTGGTCTCCCGAAGAATTGCTTGGGTCTGGTTTTCTACTAAAACTTTTAGGGAAGAGTAAATAAATCTTCAGTTGTATCCAGGGATTCCATTACTGGCAGCAATAGGCTGGAGTGTGCTGAACCACAGCCTCTCACAACCACTGGAGAGACCCTTGGTGCTTCAGGAGCATCTTGGAAACACCACCTGAGTTTAGGGTGGAGGAGGATAGCGGTGTATCTCCTTGTGATACCAGCTTAGACATCTTTACTGTCTCTGCATTTAAAACACAGAAGTTGCCTGACGGGAAAGAGAAGACGTAAAAGCCCATTTCTCAGAAGAGAGCGCTTTCCTTTGGTCTTGTGGGAAGAGAGAGGGCTAAGCTATGCTGTTGGAGGATTTTTCTTTAACCTCAATTTCTACTAGAAAAAATTGTAATTTATGACCATATTTATTGGCTTCAAACTCATTATTAATTTACCTTTGCATTTCTCTTCAGTCTGGACTGTGCTGTCACACAGAGCAGCTGCCCCCCCCCCCCAGATCACACCCTGTGCCCTTGCAGAGCCTTCCCCATCCCGAGGTGGGTGGAAGGGAGATGCTGGCACACCCCCCCATCAAATAGGAAGGGCAGCAAGGATGAGAAGATGGCTGGCATGGTCCAAAACAGGATGCAACGAGCAGCCCGTGCTGCCTTGGCCTGTAGTGGTATTTCAGGATGCTTCAGTGAGATTCATCTCAGCTGAACACAAAGTGCCTTTGGCCACTCCGCTTCATTAGGTATCTACACACAGTGTTAGATCTAACTGGAGTAGAAACTTGCTTTGCTTTCACTGCATGCACTTTTGCATTCAAAGTGGTGCCTTTCTTCCTCCCCAAACAAAGGCAGAGTAATGGAAATAACAGTGAGTTACCAGGTGTATGGGGGAGACTGGCAATAGCATTAGCAGTTCTGTCACACTGCTGCCTCTCAGAGCACACTGGGCAATGCATGCCTTTGCTCAGGGTGTCCGAATGCTCTGGGTCACCATGGCACTGAAAGGCCCTCTGTACTTTATGGGAGGTGTTTATAGCATCAGTCTCTAGGGCAGCATGTGAATTAGAAAAGGTAGTGTGTGTACCTGTCCTTGCTGTTAGCTGCCTTACCATTGAATGGAGCAAAACTACAGCAAATGGCCTCAGGATGTATGTAGAGAAACTGGAACATAAGATTATAGGTTTCTAATCTGTATTATGGCTGATCATCTCAGTAGTGCTTGGGTTTGGGATTGGGACAGGCAGCTGCTCGCTCTCTTTGGGTATACCATGGCCAGAAAATGTTCAGAGCTGGTGTTGTAATTGCAGACCCCCAGCCCTCCCGTCTGCACTGCAGCTGCAGTCCCTCTCCTGGTGCTGGCACAACACTGCCGCAGTCTCTTGTTGC
Organism: Gallus gallus; assembly: GCF_016699485.2. Taxonomy (NCBI): domain Eukaryota; kingdom Metazoa; phylum Chordata; class Aves; order Galliformes; family Phasianidae; genus Gallus; species Gallus gallus. The sequence continues at coordinate 1,490,779 of NC_052545.1, forward strand.
CAAAGAATGGAACTGAGCTTTGTTAGTGAAGCAGGGCTGTGTATTGTCTGTATTCTGTTGGTAAGTATACGCTGTAGCTGTTTTTTTCTTTATTATCCATAAAGTTGAATTATTCACAAGCAATTTCACTCTAAAGAGCTCTCACATGTACATTTAAAAAATAGAAACAAGGCTTCACTTTCATTTCATTATGTTCTAATCTTTACAAGGGTTTGTGCCTCTGCTCCCGAGATGCCTTTGACTTACAATGAGAAGGTTACCTCGTACTTCTAATGTACACTCATATTTGACAGCCACTTCTCAGCTCAGTAATTATATACACAAATAGAATGCTATCAAAACGTACTGTTAAATATATATATTTTTTTAATTCTTGAAGCTTATCTGCTTGGGAAGAAATTTCTGCACCTATAGACAGGAACTTCAGTAGCTAAATTGTCTTCCCCATCGCACTGAGCTTCTCCAGAGTCCTTGTAGATGTTCAAAAATAACTCCAAAATACCTTAGGAATAAGGATGCAGGGAACTAGCACTGATCTTGAAAATACCCCAGACCAAGTGGGTACGTGTCTAAGAAGTAGCACCAGGCAGCTCCCCCATGTGCTGGCAATGCAAAGTGTGACCTCTTCCCTTCTTCCATCAGAGGTGCTGATTTAACTGATACACTTCAGAGCCCAGTGATGAAAAAGCCCGGTGAGCGGTATGGAGCCGCTGCCAGCTCTCATGTTATCCTACGAACGTTAGCAATGATCATCCCTATAAAAATGTGCACATTTTGTTAACTGCTGTCATTTATTTCAGAGCACTTATTGCTATAAAACATCAAAGATGGTTTAATTAAGAGTTTAAATTTTTTATGCTGTGAAGTAGAAATATTTATGAAAGACCTCATCAGAGGCTGAATATTAAAACAAAACAGGTGTTTTAGCAGAAACACAAATAAAATGTCTATCAGTAAACATTTAAAAAAATCAATTATTAATTGTGGTTCTTTTAATTCCTATTGAATTGCCTTCCAAAGATTTTGTGTCTAGCAAACTATATGGCTCTGCAGTATTCTCATCCTACCTCTTGGCCTTCCTATTTCTGTCCTGGGGTGCAGCTGAATATATTATCTGCATCTTCAGAAAAGTTCTTGGGATCAAACTGAGATGAAGGTTATAAACTAAACAGAGACAAGCGTCTGAATTCCTTCCTAAGTGCTCTGTTGGAAGAGATGACTTTGCCATTTCCTTGGCACGAGCAATTTTTCACTCTTAACGTTAGTATTTCTTCACTGCTGAAGATACCAAACCCGAGAAGTTCATTACGAATCCCTTGGTGGTCTGTAAAATGGTATGATGTTTTCTAGCTCTGGCTCACATTTCTATTGCTGGAATGAAATCAGATGTAGTCGTCTCTCTGATATACCTTAGGCTTCTTGCCCAGTCTGGCTAGGAGGTATCTGTGAGACTGGAGAAGAATGTGAGGCTGCAGTGTCCGCCTTGGACAGGCAGACTGCGTGGTGTGGAGGATCCTCTTATGGCCAACACTAACTTTATTGATTTTTGGAACCTCAGAGCTTCTGGGCCTTTGGCTTAGAGCAGCCTGTAGGCTGCCCCAGATTTCTCCTTCTGTTGCTACTGCCATAAGGGCATCCCCTGCTCTACACCACTTGCTTGAAACACTGCATTCCTATTGCAGCATACTGCAAGTTCTGTATTATTTATAGCTCCGTCACAAACATTAAGGAAAATGTTGCTTTTGGTTCCATTGAAATTATGGCTGGGTCAACGAGATTCACGTTGCAAAATCTCTGCTTTATTTCTGAAAAGAAAAATTGTGTTTAATTGTCTTCTAGGTTTTTAATTATCTGTGTGAGCCCAGGGCCTACCCCTGTAACCTGTGCTTAGCAGGGGGTCACCAGCTGTGCTGGAGCTGGCTGATTCACAACAGGTGGCAGTAGGTAAAGACCCAATCATGGTGATTAGCAGGTGGGAGGGAGGTGTTCTACGTTCTGTAGATCTGAGAGCCTGTTCCAGAAAAGTCCAAGTTGTCATTGCTGGTTGAGAAATGTGATTGGGCGACCAGATCTGAGAGGGGTGTGGTAGAGAGCCAGGTGTTCCCAATCACCTATAAAAAGCTCTGAGGAGGGCTGAAGGAGGTACGTGTGCTGTAGGTGCACTGGGATGAGATGCTTGTTCCTGCTCTAACTGGAAAAGCTTTATTCATACGTTCATTCATCTATTGTATGGAAAACTAGTCTGTCCTAGTAAGAACCTCACTAGCTGTGAGATGGACTTGAAGTGCTTGCTCTGCAGCAGGTGAGAGTACAAAAGGAGTGAGGAGAACGTCCTTCTGTGAAGCTTTTCCACACCTCTTTGGGTGAGAAGGAGCAAAGTGGTGGTGCTGCTGCATCTGGAGCAATTGGTTTGCTAAAGGTGAGTGTGTTGTTGTTGCTGTTATGATGAGCTCCTTTGTCTGCAAAGGGGGAGAGATGGTGATGGTTTGGTGCAAATAAGAACTGATGCTGAACATCTGAGAAAGAGGAGGGTACCTGCTTATGGGGCAGAGCCTTCCCTGAGGGCAGCCTGTGACTTGTGCTGTGGGTGCTCTTTGACTTGTGTCCTTTGTATGGAGCTAGGAACTTGTGATGGAATTCTTACCTCAGGGCTTTAAGGCTATGCAGATAAACCTAATCTTTGCTCTGATTTCATACTGATGGCAGTGGTATTGTTGCAAAATTTAGTATGCTAGGTAAATATTCTCTGTTTCATCTATCTATCATCCAATTCTATTGTAAGTGACTGCCAAGTGAATGTTTTCTTGCTCCAAACTCCTAATGGAGCTATTCACGTTTTTCCAACAACTGTTGTTCAACTCAGTGGGTGAACTTGGTTGGCAAAGCTCCAACTGGTTGCAGTGGAGGCCAGATCCCACATATGCTGTCTCTCTGCTAATTAGTGGATTTATGATTTTCCCCTTTCCAGTCCCCTTCAACAATTAAAGGAACTGCAGTGGGTGCATCTCATGCTGTCAACTGCTTAAGAGTGCGAGGGAAGGAATAAAACTCATTAAAACATATTTATTCTTTGTGATGTAAATTTGATGACTTAATTCAAGGTACAAAATGGTAAGTGAGGTTGCCTACCAGCTTGGTTGAGATTGTAGTACGTGAAAATGAGTGCCTCAAACAGGGCAGGGGGGGGGTTCCAGTAGCTTCAGCTGTGAGCAGGTTTATTGTAGCTCTTTGATTAGGGGCTCAAAGCTGTGCGTCCGGTGCTGGCTGTGATAGTGATCCTTCTGTCTCCATCTGAAGTTAGCAAAGAAATTAGACTGTTGGTTGAGATTCTTTTGGTCTTTAGAGTGGCAGAGCATATTTTCCTTAAATCTTCCCTCTGGGGAGGTGTTTACATGAATGCTTCGGATTTTTTTTTTTTTTACTTTCTTGAGAAGGTAATCTTTCAAGTTATAGAAAGAGTAATATTCCTCCTGTTTCCTAGTGCACAAAATCCTTGCTTACTGGAAGCTGCAAAGAAAGTGTCATGACTCAAAACATGGCACAGCTCTGGTATTGCTTGTGGGTGGGGAGGAGGAAATTAACTGTTGTCAAAGCAGCTGCTATTTGGGTAGAAATAAAATGCTGCATGCTTTCACCTGAAGAGTTCCCTCTAGCTGCTTCTTGACTGTTCAGTTTCTTAATCTACTTTAATTTGGCCAGTAAACTGATGTGTGAAAATCATGTGCTAGTTCAGAATCATTTATCCTGTGAATAACATGCTCCAGGGTCCCTCAGGATGGCATTAACCTTTATGTTGATGCAAGTGAGGAGCTTTGTGTGATTTCTTAGGCTGTTGTGTGCTAGGTGTGAACCCGGTGCAGCTGAACATAATTCACTTTGTAGCAGAGTAATTAAACAATGTTTTTGTAAGAGAAACATAGCAAAGATGCTCCCTCTGATATAATGGTGCTATAATTGCAAAATGTTGGTTTTTTAATCTTGTCTACTTCTTGAAGCTCATAGATTATGATACTCAGACTGAAAGGTATTTCTGCTTCTTCCTCCTCTCCCCAGTCAGCTGCCAAGTTAAATGCAGCTCTACTTCTAACTACCCATCAGCACTTGCTTGACCAGCCAGAAGACACCCTTGTCTTGTAACATCTTGATCCACATCTTGCCAGATGATCAAATAAAGGAAAGTCTGTTGTGCAGTGCAAGCTATTGATCATCACCTTAAGATCCGTAACAGAATAGTAAAGTTGGCTAATGTGGGAGAAGCGATTGCTAATAGGAATGGGAATAGTGCCCTGAAATCAAAGGGTCATAACGTGTCTGCAACTGCTCTTTCATGCCCTTGTTTTTAACACAGAGGACTTCACTCATTCCTTGAATCTTCTGAACACTGTATTAAGGAAGTACTTTCTGCATGAGGAAGGCTTGCTGTAGAAATCATACAATCACCAAGGCTGGAGAAGATCATCCACTCCAGCCATCCGTCTACCACCAGTGTTTCCCCACTAAACCAGATCCCCCAGTGCAACATCTAAATGGTTCTTGAATACCTCCCAGGAAACGTTGCATGGGGTGGAAGTAAACTCTGTGTTGGAGTTCCTCCCACGCCTGTGTTTGCATTGCGCATCTCCTGAGTGGTGATGTGCCATAGTAACAGGTAGGACTGCTGCTCCTGCTTCAGCACGACATGTCAGAGATGTATGCTGTAGGATGTACTGCTTCTAGCAGAAGATACAGCAGTGTCTAATTAGCCAGCAATTATCTAATGTATAAATTAGCTAGCGCAATAGATTCACAACTGCTACTCCTATGTATGGTGTCAGAGATTGCTGTGAAAGGCTGCTCTGAACTGACTGGTCTCTTTTCAGAGAGCTGTTGTTAAGGGAGTTCCCATTCTGGTTTCTGAGGCAGGAATTATGGCCCTATGCTGTGTGGTAGGTGAGCAGCTGTGATTTCCTATAAACCTGTTCGTGCCTTCTGTGAGCTGTGAGTTTTCTTTTCAGAGTCTTCTGGGCTGTCTGTGTCTGTGATGCTGAAGAACATCCATAGCTCTGGGAGTATTTAGAGGTTGTCAAAGGAGTGTGTTCATTGTACCTAAGATACCTTGTGGGATCTTAGTTGGGGGGGGGGGGGGAGGGGGGAAGCCCTCACTGTTCTGTGTTGTTTCTGGTGCCAGAGGAGCTAATTAATGAGAGGGGAAACTGCCCAGACAAGTAGAACTGGAATTGAATTCAAATGAAAGTTTCACTTGGGGACTTTTTGCTACTTTCTCTTAAGTTTTGGAGAGCATTGCAAGATGAAACTTATTCCAGAATGTGCCTCAACTGGAGCAATGAATGCTGAATGGTCTGAGTGTGTGCTGACTGTAGAGCTTCTGTGCCTTATTTATCTCAATGGCTGCAACCTTTACATGTGGGCTTTTAACTACTTGAATACTTTTCTTGAAATCACATACTTTAAAAACACAACTTTACAGGAGTTTTGTTGTATAGGAGTAACCTAAGTATCATCTTTTGAGAAAGCTTGCTGTTGCTGTGTCATTGACAGTTGCTCCTCTTGGTGTTCCTTGTTGAGATTCTGGTTTGATTTCAGCCTTTCCCGTTTTAAATTTCTCGCGTTCCTTTGTGTGAAGTGCAAACAAGTGGTTTGTATTCTGAAAAGAAGTAGTAGTTCTACCCTCTTTACTTACAACTTGGAGAGTCTATTTCAGATGTTATATGAACAGAGAAGGCTAAATTTAACAGCACCAGTAAAACAGAGGCGCGCGTAGGCAGTGTACCCCAGGTTATAAATATGTGCCCGGGATTTATTTCTGAAGAGAGAACAATGTGGACTCCTTTGCAGTTCCACAAGAAAATTATTGTGGCCAGTGGTAAAGGATCCAGCTGGCATTTTGATTGACTTCAGATGCAACTTGCTTTCAAGGTTTTTATTGTAGTTTATGCAAGCTGTCCAAGTACTCACAGCACATCCCCATGGAAAACAAAAGATGATGTATGTGCAGCTTGGCTTTGTTGCTACAGTAAATGCTTGTGTACAAGCTTAAAAAGGAGAAGAAACATTGAATGGTTGGGGTTTGAAAACATACAATTTAATAGGAATAGCCTGAGTTGTGCAGGCTTTGTTTGCTTTGTTGGTTTGGTTTTTTTGGCTTTTTTTTGGTTGTGGTGTTGTGGGTTTTTTTTATGTATCAGTATGGTGCAAGGCAATATAGGGCTTTAAAGTCATGATCTTGATCTTGCCACTTCTTTTGCTGCTGTTATAATGCTTGGAGTCCTTTCCAAAGAATCAGTGGTGGTGTCTGTTCAGCTCTCTGCCCCAATCCCTCTCTCTCTACCCAGCAGGCACCCCGGGCACCCTCAGCGCCCTTAAAGGGAGCGATTGGTGTCAGGTACAGCTTGGGGCACAGCTCCAAACACCCGCACAGAGGGTGCTCACTTGCCTGGAGCATCAGGTGTGGTTGGGATGTGTTGTTAGAAATCCAAGTGTAGTGTCTGCTCAGTGGAAGTGTCAGTTGAGTCATTAAAGGGTTTTTGGCACAATGTCATACTGACCTGTCTCCATTCTCCTGGGATAGTATGCAGAAGCCATCCAAGTTCTGATTTGTTAGCAAGAGTCTTTGAGGTGATGTGAGGATGGCAGGCTTACCAGTGGTACCCACTTGGGGTGACTCTGGTGTTCTCTAACTTCATATCTGGACAGCTCTGGGAGAAACCGTTTCCTGTTGTGTGGGACGGAATGAGTTCTGTTCCTGAGCTGCTAAAACAAAGGTGGTTCTTCACCCAGTGCTGCTGTACAGCCCACAACAAGGCAGCAGAATGGTTTTAACTTCCCTTTTGTTGGTGGGTGACCACCCTGTGTTGGTTACGCCTGGTGCTGCTGTGCTTTCTTCTTTCTCCAAACCTGTACAAACACAAAGATGAATACTTTCCTGGCATATCTTTGTTAGTCTTCAGAAACATGGATGAGCTGGTACTTTACAAGCTACAGTTCTCTTTGTTAGCCGTGAAGTTCTCAGTACTGTTCAGAATGCAAATTAATCAAGGGTTCTATGGATAAAATATCATGTGATGCTGTAATTAAAACCGTGTGTATATACAGTGGGGTCAAGCTGGAGTTGCATGGGCAGTTCTAATTCTGGCATTTCTTAATTTTGGAGTGCTTGACTTAGCAATAAAATGCTGTTTTATTGTGGTTTTTGGATGTAATTGAAAATATATTGGGAGATGAGCAAGTGAAGTAGGAAACAACACAGAAGATAATTACAAGCAGATCTTCATTTCAAGCAGAGAAGTTAATCTTCCTTTGGGCTCTCGGGCCTGTTTTAACAGGGTAATTAGCCATAGACCCTGTGGCTTTTGACTCCCAGTCCCAGCTTAAACCTCTACATCCTAATAAATGAGGATGTGCAGCTCTGAGACTGGGAGAAGCTGTCAGAGGCACACGTGCATTATGCATGTTTGAACCTGGGGACAGCAGCCTGAGTTCTGCTGGACTCTGCTTGCTCAGCAAGGACGTGTGTGCAACTGGTTTCTGTGAAGCAAAGAACCTTGGAAGCAATTCTGTTCCTATGAGTGGATGAACTGTTCTAATCCTCATTCTTCCTTTTCCATTACACTGTTTTAAATGTGAAAGTAAACAATCATAGCTGATTTTAGCTTGTCAGCTGTAAAGGAGAAATCAAATTAATTGGTTTTACCTCTCTTCACACTTTGTTTATGGGTCATTGTGTTCAGCTCTTTGGATTCTTTTACTCTTGTTGTCCAGGCATTTCCAGATGTGAGTGCTGTTTGAAACTCCTTTCATTACATATCCGGTGCAAATGGTTATTTCTGTCACTTGAAAGCAGGTCCTGTCTTTTGGCAGCAGCCCCTTCATGTCGTCTTGTTCCTTTCCATTGACTTCTAAGGCTCAAATACCCTTTCAGTGGTCTCCTTCAGAAGGCAATGGAAGGGAGATGGGTCTCTGGCCGCTGTTCTGCTACAGAAAGGAAGCTTACAGAATGCAGTAGCAGGGGTGAGTTCTGATCTCTGACAATGGTTTGCTGACCCATTTCTGATGATCAAATCCAGCCCTTTTAAAAATGAAACGGGCCTGACGATGGGAGAGTGGAGTATAGCTGTCCTGGGCAGAATTGTATGATTAGCAGACCAGATAGCTACAGTCTGTGGTGCCAAACCCTGCTGGATCACTGAGAATCTGTCAAAGTGTTTTTTGGTTTTTTTCTAAGCACTTGCAATAAGAATTAATTAAAAAAAAAAAATCACTGTGGCTAACTTCTGACATGTATTTCTTTGAGGCAACTGCAGAGGAAGGCTTCTGCCAAGTTAGAAAGATGAACAGTGAATCCAAGCCCTGGAAATTGATAGGGCAATCTAACAGGGGTGATAAATGCTGTGCTGCTCTCTGCTTCTCATGGAAGTTAACATTTTTCAGGTTTACAGTGTCCTGAGTATTTAAAGCTGTTGACATAAGCATGCAATGTGGGGCATATATTAACATCAGTAGGAAGAGGCTCCAGTTGCTGTCATTGCTCCATTTTTGCACTGTTCCTTAGGGGGCTGAAAAGTCAAGCTTGAAAGTCTCCCAATGAGGCTATTCAACCAAAAACCAGAAAAGCTGATAGTTTTATGGAAAGTTTATTCCCTTTGGCAAAATGTGTGTATTGAGTAATCTACAATTCAGCCCTGTTTGGTTCTCTGTTGGTGTTTTTGCTTGCTTATTTCTATATTTTTTTTCATAACATACTTGCGGAGAACTTATTGGGCTGTTCATTTACACTTTCCCTTTTCCTCTGCACTGGGGGTAATGCTGCCCTCATTCCTGCAGTTTTTCTGTGAGAACAGAAAGATATCGAAAGGCAATCAGCAGAAGTCCGTGCACCACCTTCCCTACTTCCTCTATGGGGAAACCCTGCCCTTCTGTTTCTTAGAGATGTGAAATGTTTTGTTCTGTAGGTAGCACACTTCAGTCAGGTTTTTCCTGGGGAAGCTGTGCTGTACAGTTTGGTTCCCTCACTGTAGGACTGCAGCAATGCCAGCTGATGGATATGGTCTGAAGCTGAAGAAACGCAAAGCTGCTTGGTTTGTCCTGCGTCTGTGCTCTATAAATGGAGGGGGAAGGATTAAAACTTTACGTGGTTTGGAGGTGGCTAAATCTACTAAATATTGTATGACTGTCTTGGCCATCAATAATTCAAAGAAATCCTTTGAGCCTGAAATGACAAAAATCTCACTTGGACAGCTGTAGCTGCAGGCAGAACAGAAAGGATTTGAGCCAATTGTGGGCTTGTGCTTTGTTGACTATAAAGGTTGAAGAACACCTGAGGTCCCCGCATTCATTAAAACAGAAAAGAGCAGAACAAAGCAGAACATGTCTGCAGAAAAGACAAAGTACGGTTTTGCATTCACTGCAATTGCTCTAATAAATGTAAGGCTGCTGAATTTCTGTTGCAACACAGATTACGCTACCCCGAAATGCTGGATTAATTTAGGAATGTATTGAGCATAACTTCATCTTATTTGTGTAATGAGATCACTTAGGCTTGGCTCTCTTTTAATCACTGGATTTGATGTGCAGACAGGACGTGGACTTGTTGCCTGGGGGTATTGATCCATCCAGGTACAGTGCAGCAGGAGGTGGGGAGGAGGAGAGCCATGATGCAATCCAGCACCACGTGATGGCTTTGGTGTGTGGTGCGTGGAGGTGTTGGGCTGCGCTCTCCTTGGTTTTCCCCAGCCTTGGCTACAGAATGTCATTGCTGGAGCAGTAAGATTTCAAACCTTTGTGGACCTCAGCAGTGGTTTGAGCTCCTGTCCAGGCTCTTCACTGTCACAGAGGCATCAGACCTCATGCAGAGGGACGATGCTGAGAGTTGAGTTGGCCCTAAAAATCTTCAGGCTCCAAATTCAAACTGGAGCGAGAAGAATCTGCACCTCAGGTTGGCAGATGTGGTCTTCATCGCTACAAGATTGTTCTTGCACTGTTACTGGCTGAGCTGAGAAGATCATAAAAGCCTCCTCTCATGAATTTTTCAGCCCAAGTTTGTGCTGCTACACAGTCTGGAGCAAAAATGTTTCTTTTATTTGAGTTCTTACCTGAACTTGACTGACACGGAGGTTTTTACTGACTACTAACCTCCAATGTATGTGTGAGCAATTCTATTAAATTTCAACATCAGTGAAATTACTCAGGTGAATAACTCTAAAAGATCAGTCCCTTTAAAGTGTGTGGATAAAAATTCTGGTCGTTTCTCAGAGCTCTGTTTGAGCTCAATGACACTTCTGAGAGCAGAGGATCAAATCTTGGTTGGGCATGATTGACATTCTGATACCGGGTCTTTTCTGACTTCTTCCAGTAACTTCATCCAAAGCCATAGAAATAATGGGAGTGGTACCAAAGTAGGGATAGCCCTGAGACCCAACTTTTCCTTTCACTTCAGCCTGGCAGTGGGTCCAAACTTTCCTCCTTTTTCTAGGACTTGCCCCAAGTCCTGTGAAGCCCTTTGGACCTGCGGGGCTTAAGGGGGGCTCAGACCAAACCTCCAGTAGTAAGACATCTCGGTGGTAAGGCTGGGGTTTTGCCAGGGTATCATCCTGTGTACCCTGAAGGCAGCTGCTGCCTGGAAATGGACCCTTGAGGCATTGTGTCGGATTAAAAAGTAATACGTTTAAAACTCCAATTGTCAAAACTGCCTTTTTAATATACCTTAGATTAAGGCCTTTACTGCTGCTGACATTCTGCTAGCTTCAGAGTCCATCTGTGGTACGTGAGTAGCTAATGCAAATAGCTGGTTTAATAAGAAGCATTTTGCTTTTAGCAACGTGGCTGAGGACATAAGTGGTGTATTTCCTGGAGTGTGCTATAGCTGCCTTAGATATCTGGCTTACATTTTTGTGTAATTGTAGGTACCAGTTATTCACACTTGGTCTTATGAAACCCTGAAAACTTATGTCTCATGAGTCAGCATGTAATTTTCTTCTGCACAAATTGCAGAATTATGCACTGAAGCTAAGTACATCGAATAATGGTAATTTACAATTGAATTCCTATGGATTTACATATTACAACCACATTAATGCCAGAGGAATCCACAACATTGTCAAATAGGTTAATAATGGTTACTGTTAGTGCAGAGAATACCAGTGGAATTCATAATGATTAACCACTTCTTTCAACTGCATAATTTTGCATACATTTACCTTGAAATTGTGAAAAATATAAAAATGTCATAGCAAGTGAAGGTTGAAGAAAGGGAACGGAATGTCCCTGTTATGGAGGGTTACCCACAGCAGCTCTGGGTTTTGCTGGGGAGCAGAGGTTTCAGTGGCTGCTTCCCCATTTGCTCTCAGCCTAGGCAGCAACAGTCATTTCCACTGCAGACTGGGATGAGACCATGAGCTGCTTTGAGCAGAAGTGAGTGGAGCCCCAGGTCCACTGTTAATACAGAGAGTGCACGCGTGGGCTCTGTCCTGGAGGACAGTGGTCCCTCTCCTGTGCAGACCCCGACTGAGGGGTTGGCCAGGAGAGCGGCGGTGTGAGCAAGCAGCAGGGCTCCTGCAGTGCACTGACCTGCACGTTGATTCAGCTCCTGTGCACCTGTGGTAGTGATGGTGTGCAGTGCCTCACACCCGAGTATTCACCTGTATGGCAGTGAACTGACATAAAGCCTTCCTTGTGTTGTAAGCTTTATGAATTGGGATGGGATGCTGCATTCAGGTCTTTTCAGAGAAGAGAATACCAATAATGCATTCTGGAGTGTGCGGAGGAGGGAAATAAATGGCATTGCAAATGGATGAAGCTCGTTATTTGTGCAGTCATTAATATTTAACTTCCCTTTTTCACAGGCTATTACCACTTGAATTTGTAGTATGCCAAAGATTTCCTGCTTCAGATGAGACACATTTGATCCTGGCAGACCTGAAAGATGCCTAGACTTTATTTCCTGCATCACAATAATACATACAGTGTATTTGAGACACGTTTACTACTGAAAAGCACCCATGCCTGGGCTGTGATACCTGGGCTTTGCAGCGGGCTGTGTGTTTCACCATGCTGGGGTTGGCTGGGGGAGCACTTTCCATAGCTTCTTAAAAAAGCTCTGGGTTTTGCTCCTGCTCACCATGCATTGCGCTGTAGGAGCATACGTTCATGTTTGGAGCATGGAATGAATTGACTTTGCTAACTGATGCAGCCTGTTCAGTGTGGATGGCCTTATCCAGAGGCTGTGAGACCTCAGGGATGAAATGAAAGATATGTTTTTCTTCCTGCTCTGCTCAAAGCAAGTGATTGCTGTTTAAAAGACAGTGACATACAAGAATAACTTAATGGCAAAGTTTAATCTTAAAATAGAACTATGAATTTGTGGAATATGACAAAGCTAATTTGTAGCACCACCTGGTCTCTGTATAAGCAAATGACTGAAAAGCAGTTCCAGAAACCAGCTGGGTTTGCTTCCTTTACCAGGGAAACAGAAGTGTGCTTTAGCTTTGGTTTAGGACAACCTTTTGATGAGCAGCACTGGTGTAAGGAAAAATATCTCCTAGTCAATTTGCACATTTTATAGGGATCCATCTGGAAGGTGGCTGTTACAGGAAGATAAGGATTCTAATTTTGTAATTGAGTGCACTCTGAAAAGACAATTAGGAACTAATGTGATAAGTAATTGTAAATTATAACAGCAGAAGAAACCCGATTCACAGTCCTCTGTGGAAACTGTATTTGTGTATTCAAATGATGCATCTGTACTTTTACTTCCCCACATGTACGTTTTATTTATAAAGCCAGAAAAAGGGTTTTCTATGGTTTTCATTTAAAAAAAAAAAAAGCTGGAATGCATCTCAGCCTCATGTTAACCTGAGTGCTGTGTTGGAGCATCGGGTGGGATATGACTTGGTGCTTTGGCCACATAAAGAATAGTGTGGGTATGGTGCCTGGGGTCTCTACCTGTGTGGGTTTAACAGGATTTAAGTCTCTTTGTCAGGCGTAAATGCTGCGGTTGGCAGAGACCAGGTGGAAATGTGCCTTTGTTGTGGCAGGAGGTGGCTCTGGGGCCGTGTAAATCCTATGGCACAGGTTACAGTGGTGGTCTCCGTGTGTGCAGATGAAGCCTCAGGCCAAGGAGTCGTGCTTCTTTCTGCTGCTGGCAGAGCTGTGCACTGCCCCTCAGTGCTTTCTGCCTTGCAGTGACTTTCCCCGCCGTATTGCTTTTATTTCTGATCACTGAAGTAGGAATAAAACTTCTGCACAGAAGAGAAAACACTGTGATTATAAACAGTTGTGTTCTCTGTGCCCAGGGGCAGGGTGCTGCTCTGCTCTGCAGAACGTATTCGTAAGTTGGACTTTCTGGGGTGTCCACTTACAAACTGTCACAACAAGTAATGGTCATATAAGCAAAGCAGCGTGTGATTTCATAACAGTAGATGTAGGGCCAGGCTGGTAAGAAGAGATCTTTGCCTATTGAAAAGGACCAAAGAATAAAGCTGCTCTGCAATGGTCACGTACTGGCAGCCAAGTCATAGGGAGAGCATTTATTTCAGAAAGCAAACCCATTCCTGGTAAGGAAGAGGGAAGCTGTGATTGCTTTATCAGAGCTGACATAAACCCAATGCCTAAATCAGTCAAACCTCTCATATTACTTCTCTCAATTCCCCCTGTCCGTAGACTCAAAACTCCTGCAGTGCCAATTTAGCACGTGCTAAACCTACAGCAATTTTGTGTATCAGCTTTTTTTTTTTTACTTGATAATAAAAGTTCAACACCAGTGGAAGCTGCTGGTAACCAGCATGTTTGTGGAGACCAGAGTGCTGCCATGAAAGCCAGCATTGCAGGATGCAGCCTTAAGCTGGGAATGGCTGAGTCATTTGAGTTGTTGTACCCTACAGCCAAACAGCCAGGGTGGGAGATCTGAGCAGAATTCCAATTGTTATCCTTCCCTTGAGTTCTATTGATAAATGGAGAAGGACAGTGTTGTGATTTAGTTGAAAATACGCTGCTCTGGTGCAATTTGTCATACGCAGACAAACTTTGGTGGTATTGAATTTAGTTTCTGTTTGAGCATCACTAAAGCAGTGTTTACTGACAGTAACTGACCCCATACATGGCAGTTTCCTCCAAGCTGTATTGCTATCCTAATGCCTGCTGGTGCTCCTTTGGTAAATAACCACTGCAAGGAAAATAGAGCAAAGCAAAATGGGAGCAGGAAAACATCTGACATATGGAGTTTGAGGATAAGTTTGGGGCTGATGAAAAGAAGTTAGTACCTGTGGAGGCTCTGAGGTCTGTGCTCCCCATGTTGGGGGTATTACTTGTGTTCTTACAGTTTTCTCGATCTCACCTCAAGATATTTAAACAGTGACTAAATTACGCCATGTAGCCTGACAGTTTTGTTCCTGTAAATGTTCTGGTGGTCTCTATCGGTACAGATGAGAAGGCAGTAGGAATACTTATGTGGACTTTGCAACCTGCCCTGTGCTCCTGGAAAGGAGTGAAGTGTGTGGTTTGTGAGTTAGGTGTACCCAGAGCAGCTAAAATGCCATTGCCATCTCTCAGAGAGCATGGCACTGGGCAGAAAAAATGCTGTATTGCTCTGGAGATCAGTTCTTAACTTTAAATTGCTGCAGTTCAAATCTGTTTCCCTCATTTCTCTAAAAATGCTCAAATTTTTTTCTGTTGTATGTCATTGATTCCATAAAGAATAAATCCTGACCTCATACAAGATGATATCAAACTAGGCAATAAGTGGACATGCCCAATATCTTCATATGTATTTGCATACTTCATTCAGTATCATTGCTTTCCATTATTGCAGCACATTGTCCCAGTGTGGTGAGCTGCACCAAAAAGGGAATTTAAAATACTTGGAGTTACTGTCATTGCTGTCCTGGGAACAGCACACCCTGGGAATCAACAAACCAGATACCTTCTGGTTTGGTGTGTGGTGTCTATAGAATTAATTGAAGTGACAGTCATATTTTCTCTGCTGGAAATGGGTTTCGGACTTGTGAATGTTCAGCATCATCTGCAACTTGTCTGGGAACAGGCTGAGGGCTGTTCTGCATGTCTAACACACTCAGTCAAGTACCTGAATTCCTAGAGCTTTCCATACTGAAGTAGAAATCCACTTTGAGTCAGCATTAGGGATACATCTTTGCAATGACAAGGATGTGGTTGCAGTTGTATTGAAGACTTCTGGGTACGACAGTGTGTATGAGAGCACAGCAGCACTGAGGTTTTAAATCTTCCCTGTAAAAACTGGGAACAGATAAGTGCTTGAAACGATTGTTCCCAAGTTACTGTGATTAAAACAGTATGAGTCTTTTGGTGTCAGTTACTGAGTAGGAAGGCTCTCCTGTAGACAGAAGTGGTGGCAATGGTGTTGTTCTGAGCAGTACCATAACTATGTGTGCTAATGTTAATCAGAGGATTGTTGTACATCAGTCTCGACTGTGCAGGCAATTTAAACCAAGTTTAAAAAAAAAAAATCAGCAGTTGATGCCTGAATGTCACTCAGGTCTATGTGCTGTGGAAGTTGCTGGGCATACCTGAAAGCTGTGCCCATTGCCTACAGCTTTCCTCCAAAATAACACTGCTTTATGAGCCTCATCAAGGAGCACACTGCTATAAAAACTTCTCTTGGCTGTTGAGTGATCTTAATTACAGTCAATTAAACATCTCTTGCTTAAGAAGAGAAAAACAATCAACATTTATTTCACTGAGAAGAATTGCAAATGTCATCTGGAAAAGATGCTGAATCAGGTTGCTCTGGGACATTCCTTCTTGGAGAGGAGCTCTCTGGGTCACAGAGGTTGTTTATTGGACAACAGCAGCTTTTCCTGAAGCAGGTAAAAGCCTTCTGGCAATCCTACACCACTGCAATTCCTGTCACATTCAGAACCTCTTACAGGAAATTCGTACCAGGTTAACCATTATAATCTGAAAGCTTTTAGGTTTGGCTACATGTTGGGAATAGTGATTCTTGTACTTGTATATATACAAAGTTATATGTATATATGTATGTGTATATACAACTCTGCACGTGTTAGCATATATTCACAAGTAATGTGTAAATTATCTTGTGGAAGTACATACATAAATATATATGTACTAAAAAACAAGGTTGGAGGTTGGCTGATTCTGGTATTCTGTTCTGTCCTAAAATTCCTAAGCCTATTGAACTGCCTATTTGCTATGAAGGTTTTCTTCTTTTCTACAAAACTAATTACTGGAGATTTATCACTAAGAATACAAAGCAGCACACGTTCAGCCTTCCTAAACTCTTTGATGCTTTGATGTACTGTTTGTTTGGAGTTTGTGCTCGCTGGGGGGATGTGATGCTGTGGATAACACAGAGATGAATTCCCTGCTGTGGAGTGGCTACCAGCTGCTTCTCTTACAACTTTAAAACAGAATGATTCACTGTCGAGCCAACAAAAGCTGTCAATATGCTCATTACCCAAACCAAGAGCTATCTGACATAGAAGGTGGTAGAAACTGGCCATATTAAGCACGAGGGTAATTTTCAGCTTTCCCTCATTTCCCCCCAGAAGAAGCAGAACCCAAACAATTTTTTTTTCCATAGGAACATAAAAACTTTCTTTAAATTCTAATAGGTTTAATTAACATGAGAGTGTCTCAGGATGGTTAACGAGTACTATCCATCTCCTGTCCAATAATTAGCTGTCTGCTGTGCTGCAGGCAGGCCACTTTTTCTGGCTGTTGATACACTACCACTGAAAATGTATAAGTGAGACAAAGCCCTTTTCCACAAGGTGGGGGTCATCTCTGCGTTGAGCAAAGCGAGTAGAAAGTGTATGTGAGCAGGCAAACCAACTGATGAGCAAACTGCTAATGGAAATTGATAGCAGACGTGGGGGACAAAACTTCTGAAGTTAATCTTTCATTTCTGGTTTCTCTCCTTATGTTTCAACCTTTAAATTGTCCTTGGAAAAGCTTTCCTAATTTCTAAAGCAGGTCTTTAAAGAAAAGCTTGTTGATCTATTGAGCTGGGTATGTTTTCTCCCAGTTGACAAACTTTTAAGATAAGTATTCCATGTTACAGCTCTGTAGTGGCTCATTCTGTAGTTCAGTATTGTTCTTTGATACAAATGCAACCTTGTAATGCTGTAGTGCTCTGTTATACCTGAAAACATTTGAATTCATTAGCGATTCATTATCGTTGTTGTGAGGCTGGTATTTAGCACCTGCAACTGTAATCTTCCTTCTTCTGTTGTGCTTTACCATAGGAAATGCTGACTGTAATGGGTGTGAAAGATTTGGAAAGAATAAACTTGTAGGAATGATGCTAATTACAGTGTGCTTAATACAGACATCTTAGTAGCTCTCTTTCTTTTCTCAACTTTAAAGCAGGATTTTGCAGCCACCCGCTTGTAGCTGCTGGTTTGGCTGGGAGTGTGGAAGGGTCGATGGCTGCCTCTGTGTCAGCGGCTGGGAGGATGAGTGGGACTCCAGGAGATGCAGTGTGTGGCACAAGAGAGGACTTTAGAAATAACTCTGTTCAAAGATCAGTTGAGCAGATTTGTATCTGATGTTATAATTCCCACAGTAGTAACTATGTCTATTCTTAGGCAGTGTGGAATTCTAGCTATGAATGATGTGCAGACTTGGATGCCTCCTGTTCGTGGCTCTGTGTTACAAGTGCTGCTTTTGATGTATTGGACCGAAGTCTGAGAAGTATGGTGGGCCCTGCCTGTCTCGGGTTCAGTTACTTGAGAGCTGAGTCGAGACATACTTTTGCAATAACTTTTTGTGCTGAATGATGAGTTGCACTGCTTATGGCTTAGTTAATGGAAAGGCTTTGGTGAAAGGGAGGGGTTGGAGTCATTTTATTTAAGACAATACAGAACTTTTCTCCTATTTAAGGTCACATACCATATTGACTTTCTTGATTCTTTCAGAACCTGTGATGGCCTTGCATGTTTTCCCTTCACATCATATTTGTGTAAAATAAGTTAAAAAAAAAAAAAGTGAAGTAGCCTTAAAGAAGTGAAAAACAAACCAAGCAAGCAAGGAAAAAAAGCAAGTTTCCACTAAAATCCGAGGGTCAGTGCTGTAAAAATTGTCTGTTTCTCAGAAGACAAACAGCACCTGTGGTGATTACATTTTTTTTCCAGGCAGTATCATGACAAATATCCATCCATAGCGACTGATCCGGGTAAGAGGTAACTGATGAGATGAATGCTGGTAGCAAAGCAGAGGCTGTGTGTGTTGGCAGGCCGGGTGTTACAGGAAAGCCCTCTGATCGTTTACTTTTAAGACCACACATCTAAAGTTTCATGGCAGAATATTTTCAGTGCGGTGTGAGTTTCCATTCTCTGTGATTCTGGTGACCACTGAGAGTCTGTGTAATTTGGCTCAGGTTGCTTGGCACGTTTGTCCTTTTTCCACACTGAGCAGGAAGGAGCGTCACCAGGGGTCAGGTTGAGATCGGCACACAGCAGCAATGTGCCTCAGTGCTGCCTTGTCTTTGTGCAGCAGAGCAGGGGCCATCTCCAAGAGGTCCCTTAGGTAGGAGAGAGATCAAACTGTGACACCAGAAGTATGGCTGGGTAATGAAAACACTCGGCTGGATGTGACACCGCTATGGCAGGTTTTCCCAGCAGCTGAGCATATTTGTTGTGTTGAGTTCCAGACCTGACACAAAACCAGAGGGGAAGAGGAGCAATGAGTAAAATGGTCCAGGTGACAACTGGTTATTCCTGGCTAACGTAGCTTTATGTTAATGTATTTTAGCTTAATAGGGTTGTAAATGTCAGCCCATTCCTCCTTGGTGTTATGAATGTTTTAGTGCTCCAAATGTAAATCATGGTGTATTTAAATCATAGGCTCTTGAAGGGCTATGCAGGTTATTTGTTCAGGGTTCTGAAAGCATCAGTTTGGTGCACACATCTAATTATGATCGTCATAAGCAAGAGTGTATGGAATGTTCCAGCACATGAATCTCTAATATGGGATAATTCCTTGTAAAGATGAGGCAGCCCATATGGGTGAGCATATGAAACACAGATAAATGCTGAACTAGAGCAGATGTATGAGCTATGCCAAAGGTTCTATTTACTGCCCACGAGGAGACGGAATTATTTTGAATTACAAACCTCTGACATTCTAGGTGCTAAATACAACCATGTCATTACAAACCTGAATCACAAAAGGGATTGCTATAAAGAGATACAGTTTTAATCACAAAGGGAATGTTGGATTGCTATCCTGGCTAATGTCATCTAGATAATGGAGCAGAATGTTACTTTGACAGTGCTCTCTGTAATGAATTATTTCTATTGTTCAAAATAATTGATGTATATTGAATAATTTCATCTAGTGCGTATTGCAGCTGGAGAAAGATGGGTTGCTTATTATAGCCTGATTGACTTGAAGTATTCATACTAAATGAGATATGCCATAGCTAAAATATGTAAGAATAGGTATTTAAGTGTTTGTGAATGATTTTCATCATTAGTGATGAGTTACTTAAGGCAAATACAGTGGATGTGCACATAATCCCTTGGCCCTTTTGAACCTGATGAAAATTGCCATGCATTTCTTTGTAGCAACAAGGCTGTAAATACCTCCTGTTCTGATGCACACACGGGTGTTAAGAGCACAGATAGAGGAGAGCAAACCTGGGAAACCCAGCCTGCTTTACTGCAGCCACAGACTTTGTAATGCAGCTGTCTGATGAATTTTATTTGGTATTGTTCAGGAAAACATATTTGCCCCCAAATGGGAAACGGTGTTTTGGGATGTAGATGTTAGAAGTGTCTGACAGCACACCCAACTACTGCTTCTATAAGCATTAGAATCATCAAGATTTATTTTGAAGAAGTAACTTATTGGATAAACTCAGCCTAATAAGTGTATGTTACCCATGATGGCATTCCGGAGATGGAAACAAAACTTGGATTGTTTTGTACAAGGTAAGATAGATACTCATTTCGTAGAGTAAAAGCTGTTGGGCTGCTCGGGACTTGTTACCTGTTAGCTAAAATGTATTGAGAGCAAGGTTGATCTTTCTGAAGGGTTTGCAAGAGAAGTAGATGAAAGCGTATGTTTTACTTGGAGTAATGAAAAGCAATGGGGAAATGACTTGTAGTGAATAGTTATTCATGAAACTTCCTTTTTGTTCATAAACTTGTTGAAAGAAGACTGCAATAGTACAGAATGCGTTTGAAATTATTCTGGTGATTGCTGTGAACAGTTTCCCATGAGGAGCTCACTGCTAAGTTGCATGCATGTGTTTTTATAATTTGAGCAGCTTTGATGGGCTCACCTTTGATGGTGTCACCAGAGATCCTGCTGCTGATTAGGGAAATGGAACTTGTGGTGCAGGGCTCTTCATTCAAACCCTGGCTAATTCTCTAGGGCACTTTGCCAATGTACTGTATATAGATGATGCTTTATCTGGGGTCCAGGCAGGGATCGGCGGAGCAGAAGTAATTAAACTTGATGTATGGAAGGTGGAACTTCTGGCAGTAAATAAAGGTGAAAGCAAGTGAGCAGCACCTGGTGTGACTGCACAACCTCCTTGCTGCTGCCTGCTGGGAGTGCAGAAGCATCACGCAGCGAGATCTCAGCCTGGGTGAGAAGGAGAAGGCTGCTGGAGGGGCCGTGCTCCATTTCTTAAATAGTGGGATCTCTTACTGTCCTGTAAAGCACTATCATCTGCAAACACAGCTCTTAGAAGCATGTTCATCTGGGCTTTGGATGGTGCAAAGTAAGGGAAAGGGTCAGCCGGCTGCAGGGCGGGCCCAGCAGTCTGAACGGCGCTGTGACCCCTGGTGCTGTCCTGGGAGGAAGAGGGGGCTCTGAGCTCCTGCTGGGTGCTGAGGCTGCAGGGCCTGGGAGTGCTGCCCACACACAACACGGTGCTGCACACACAGCAGCTGGCAGCAGTTGTCCTGTATTGAGGAACTGTGTTTCTTGATGTCTGTTTGATTTCTACTTCCTCTGTGCTTCCTCTAGCAGAATGAAAACGTCATCTGGCACATCTTTGTGGGAGAGTTGCTGCCTGTTGTGTCAATTGGCAAAAGGGGGAAAGGATAGCAAAGCAGTCCTTGACCTCCTTGGGTCGGAGAGGACATTACTCCACCCCTGTGTGTATGACAGCCAGTGGAGCACAGTCTGCCACCCACTTCTGCATGAGCTTAAATGGTTTGCAAGATCAATGTCTTAGAGGCCAAATTTTGCATTTAAAAGAAAGTATCAGAAAATGTCAAAATGGTGTTTCAGTTGGCTTTGGCTTTTTGTTCCCCTGTAATAATGTGTGTACAGTCTCTTATATATGGAATGCTGCCATATGAGATTGCTTACAGCTCCTTCTGTGTGATATTTAATAACAACCCTGTCGATATTGCTGGAGAGAGATACGTTTTGTTTTCCTGGAGGCATTTAGGGAGTACTCAGCAGAGAGCAACGTTTCATAGTCAGCATTTGCCCAAGAATGCTCTGTCTGTGGTGCATAGAATTGTTTCTAAACATGCATTTATTGCAATAGCTATCTTTTCATAGTCCATTTGTTAAGCTAAGTAATAACATGTAGCTGCTTATGCAAAGTTAGTAACGATTCTTTTACACTCTTCCCTCTTACAATCTCTCCTTCTCCCCCTCTAATATCCATTTGTGAGGGCAATGTTAGAATGGGTCTCGGTGACACATTGGGAGCAGTTTTGTTTTCTAGAGGTCTCTGGCTGCAACTGTTATTGAGGAAGATGAGACAGCATAAAACAAAAGCCTTCCCTGAAAGACTGCAGGGATTACTCCTTCCTTTGAAATCCAAACCTCTAGAAAGCACTGATGCTATATGAAGAACTTGTCCGTATTCCAAAACAGAAATTAATTTGTAAGAGAAATGTCACCTTTGTGACAGACAGGACTGCTGTGGAAGTTCTCAGCTATATTTGATACTTCGTTTTAGTAGCAAATATAAACCTACAGAATAAATATAAACCTACAGAATAGATCCTCAGCTGCCATAAAGGAGAACAGCAGGCATTTTCTTGTGCTTGTAGAACACCTGTGGGCCAAACTGGGTGGATAACTCAGAAGTTTCAGAAGTCACGTGGTAGAAATCCTTCCCCCGCAACGAGGGACAAACGAGTGGTACAGGGGACAGAGGAAGCTTCTGTATTCTAATAATGCTCGGCTGGCAGTCAGAATCCTTCCCATCAATGGAGCTAAAGCAGTTTTTTTCCCCACTATTGCCTATGTCTGTGGAAATACAGAAACCGAACTGCCTTGGCCATAGTGGTCTAGAGGATTCCTTTTGATGCGATTGAGAGCTGATGTGGGGCTGCTTTCCCTGGATGTGTGAGCTTTGGCTGGCTGGAGAGAGACTAAGTTGTGTGTTTATTTCTTTGGTACTATTTCCTACCGAATATATCTGCAGTGAAAATACTTAAATATAAGCTTTAATGAGGTTTGCCCTCTTGCCAAGAGGTCTGAAGGTTCGACATGGCTATGTGCTGCATGTCGAGAAGGCAGATCGGTGCTGTGGAATGGTGCTGCAGGCATCCCACAGCAGTTGCTGATATCCTTTGTGCTCGTTTCCCCAGAAGGGATGGATCTGCCTTACAAAGCTGTGTGATGCCCCTGCTGCAGCCCAGGCTCTGCCAAGCCATCCCTTCTGTAGTGCAGCTGCTGAAACCTTTTGCATGTTTGCAGAATGCAAAATTACTCAGATTGACTTTTGCTTGGTGATTATAAGGATTGCAGTTGCAACGAGTTCTCTTCAGATATCCCAAAAAGAGATACATGGAAGAGACAAGTTCTTAGCTCCTGGTGCTTTCAGAGTAGGATATATGACAGCGTGAACAAGTATGCAGGTGCTTCTGAGGCAGCTCATGGAAATGGAAGTGCTTTAACCACCGGGCCCTGGGGAGCGACAGATGAAGGTTCCACAAGTCTATGAAGCATGAGTCCCATACAGTTTTTCTTACTTTTGTCGGAGTTCCATTTTTGAGAATGACAGAAGTTGCTTGGCGCAGACTTGGTTTAGTTTTGAAGATTTCGGTATGATCACTTTTGTTTAACAAATATCAGAGACGCTACTTGAAATGGAAATTATGCTGTGAATTTCAAAGGGGTTGGGGACTGCCTGGGAGTCAAATGGAGCTGGGAGCTCAAACCCTCTGGCAAAATCTCAGTTCTCTTGTCCATCATTAAAATTGACCTGCAAATAGCTTAAGGGCAAACGGAAGGCAAATTAAGCTTTTCTCTTACATAATAAAATACAAACGCATACTTCAGGGAGGTGACACCGAGGCTGAGAGGAGATGTTGGGTATCACAGGATAGAAGAGCTTTGGGGACAAAGAGAAGTGAGCTGGGGATGATGCCATTACCGAACCACATGGGATACATCCCAGTTCTTTGGCTGAGAAGGAGAAAACCGTGGCTAGTGAGGCCACAAAGGAGCCTCATTGAGGAGCCTTAAGAGGACTTTGTGCCCCGCAGGAGGGAGGGCCCTGTGGGAGCTGCTGGAGATGTGCAGATGCTTCCCCTGCTCTCGGAAGATGAAAGCCTTGGTTTTCCCCAGGAAGTAGTAATCTCAGGGCGAGAGAGACATATGTGAACGCTGTTTGTTTTAATATCCTCTTTCTGTTGTGCCCCGTTCCTACTGGGAGGATAAACTATTTTGAGCGTAAGCAGATTTTCTGATTACGGTGCATAGCAGGAAGAGCAGCGTGTACCAAGTGTGGGCGGGCCAGGAACACGCAGGGAGCCGTGGAACGTGGTCCAGGAGAGGCAAAAGGATCAAAGTTTGGCAGAGCAGAGAAGGGAGGAGAGCTGAGCACGTACCTCTCCCAGGAGCCAGCAGGTTGGAAGCCAGGCCTGCTGGGGAGTCCGCTGCAGTGGGGCTCCCAGCGCCCGCAGGTGGAAGCGCTGCCCCCTCAGCCCTGGCAGCAGCACAGCTTTCCACTCATTGGTTCTAAAACTGAGCTGTTGGAAATTACCCTTTTCAACAGGAACGCGTTTCAAAGATAATAGAGCTGTTTGTTTTAATAGCTCACAGTGATACTTTAACTAAATTAGCTCGGAAGATGATTAACACAAGCCATTTTTATTGCTTTTTTTTTTTTTAGATAGAGATCCCAATACCAAGGGGAAGGAAAGTGTTGTATCTTTATTTTTTATGCTGACATCAATAATAGAGCTATGAACTCTGTATGGACTATAATCCTTCAGATGATATCTGTATTAAGCCAGTTATTGTGCAGTAGTTTTCTGCCATTTGATTTTAGGGCAAAGATATTTATTTTAGTAGAACAAATACAAATGGTGTGTCTTGAAGTGCTGCTACTTGTTTATGTGCTATGATCCAATTATTCAAGGAACTGCTAAGTCTGACTGTTAGTACAGTATGCTGAGACTTCTCAGAACAACCAGAAGCATTCTTACAAATCCCCCCCCCCCCTTTGGCTGGAATGTTTGTGATTTCCCCCCACTTTAAACAGAATTCTCTGTTTGAGTCTCAGACTTAGGAAGAAATAAGAATATGCCAGGGGAGGTACACTTGTGTTCAAATAAGATGTGAACTGTTGTGCTGACTGCTGTGCTGTGGCACTCTTTAAAATGCTCCCTTCTGTGATGAGAGGTTAGCAAATACAAGTAAGCCTATTAGATCTGTATTATTTCCAGTTGGGGTGGTCTGAGAATAGATTCAGGGTGACAGGTGGGCTTACAGCACTGCAGCATGTGCTTAATGCAATGGCAGGTCTATCTCAGTGCATAGCTTATAAATATCTGAACTGCTGAATGATGAGATTGGGGAAATTGAAGGGAGCTGAGGGGGGTGTGGTGCCTTGAACTGATGCTCTAGCCCATAGGCCGTAACTAAGCATGGAGTATGGCCCTCATCCAAATGATCCCTGTGCCCTAAGCATCAGCTTCTGTGAAGTCAATCAAACACAGCTCTGCTGTTGTGTTTCTCATACCAAACAGTTGTGAGAAACTGTGCGCTGCTTTTCCTTGAGGTATCTGTAATTTGTGTGGCTGAGACTTACCTTCTATACACAGTCAGCATCATAATCAACTTTCATTAAGACTAATGCCAATTTCTGATTTACTACAAAGTATTTCAATTAAATTTAGCATTTTGAATAGGACATGATAATTGTCTGGTGTTGACATTCCATTTGGTAGGCCTGAAGTTTACAAACAAAGCCTGTATCTTTGTTAGGAGCATTAGCAATTGAAATACCCTCCTAAATCATTCTCTGTGCAAATGGTAAATCTCTGCAATCAATCTTCCTTTTCTTTAAAAATAAATTTAGGAGGAATTTGCATAATTGGCCATGCTTGATAAAAGTGATGTATAATGTTGTCTTTTAAATGCACTGCTACCTGGAATCATGATGAAGTGTCAACATGCAGGAGGTAAAAATAAAACAAGCAGTTAGTGAGGGATGCAGCTGGTCTCATGAGGTGAGAAATGGCATCTGGTGGTGTCATAATCTGAAGTGGCTTTATGGCATGCTGTCGGGCTTTAACCAGGAAGGATAAGAGAAGAACGGACAGAACTCAATTGCATCAAAGAGCTTTCATTTGTATTGAACTTGGCAGTGAAATTGACCCTGGGAAGTGCCTTTAAAACATGGTGAGGGTGATGCAAATGAGTGCCTGCACTTCTCTTTGAAAATATGTGAAACTCACTGTATGGAGTTGGTATGAGCTGATGGGTTTCGCAGTAATAACAAAGATGGCAGAAATTGATTTTTTTTTTTAATGTGAACTTTAATATTACTTTTTCACTGAATTGAAAGGAGACAAACTCCTCTATTACCCTCAGAGTCTGAGCTAAATGGAGAAGTGGGTCAGTTTTACTTTCCTGCAATGGTACAAAGTGCTTAAATGTCATGGGGCTGCTCTCTTGTAATACAAGACCACGCACTTGCTCACCCTGGGGCTGTACAGAGTACTGCACGTACACGCGAGCGGCCAACGGGGCAGCTGAGTCAGGTGGTGATGTGGAAATGATCTGGGCAGCCCACTTGTGGTGTCTCTAGCTTCTCTTTCTGACATGCAACTTCTGTGCTTGCCTGTCTTTTCCTGCCCTGTGGGTCGGAAATAGAGCGATACAGGATGCTGGAGAGCAGGTAAGCTTGGTGTGATGGATGTCTTATGAGCCCATCTTTGCAGGTAACTGTAATATGCCTTGGGCTTTTACAGTAAAAACAGATGTTGGTATACTTAAGAATCTGTGTTTGTCCTCAGTAAACAGTGATGTCTGCTCTACTGAATGCTCTTTTTATTCCAGTAATTCCTTTTGAGAACAGAACAAAAATATCTTCCAGCACCCTGATCGTTTAGTAAATCGTGACTCTTGTCTTGACTAATGTAATCCAAGCAATGCTATGTAGCATCCTCAGCTGCCAGTTGTTAAGGAAAAGTTAAAATAAGGCTGTTAGTGTGATGAGAATTGACACCTGAACATTGAACTGTGCTGCCTGTGGGATCCATCGGAGTGAGGATCTTACACTGCAGAGGGAATATGAAGTACCCGATTTCTGTTCTGTCGTATGAGCGCCAGGGACTCTGCATTGGGAGTAGTGTTCGTGCTGGATGAGGAGCTCATTACTACTATAAGAAACATAAAAACAAAGCTCCCTAGTGAAACCAAAGAATGATCATAAAACATTCTATGCAAGCCAAGAATGATTTCTTTTTTGTTTTTTGAACCATGACTGCACCATTAAAAACAAACTTAATTCAGCTTCTTCTTGTTGAAAGAATTAAGCATGCCTATTTTGTATTCTAATGTCAATTCTTTCTTTGTATTCAATTTACTGAGGTTTCCATAGGCATGACACATCAAAGAATCAAGTTGTTTAGATTTCAGTTTTTTAATACATTGCAAGGAGTAACTTAATCTGCTTCTGCACTGTATATAAAATGCTGTAAAATATCATTGTCACTCCACCATAGTGAATGCTGGCACGTATTGCCATCACGTGGTTGTACACGAGTTCATGGAGTGCCCACATGCATGGGGTTGGGGAAGCCCAGGGAGAGTGGAAGAACTTGTAGTGAGGTGGTGGGCACAGCCTGCTGGAATGAGGACTGCTATTTTCACTGTGCCTTTTATCTGACCCTTGTATGTATGCAGCACTGATATGAAGGTGGAAGGTGTGGAAGTCTACAGTTTCTTCTCTGGAGCCTTGGCTAAGGAGTTGGTCATTTCCTATTGTTTTTTTTTTTTTTTCCCCAAGCCCTTTCCCTTCATTCCCTTTGTAAAGAAATGATCCACAAGAAGTTTTCCGCCAGTAAGTGAATTTTGGTTTCTGCTGAAACAATGTGCAAAATCTTCTTGACTTAGATGCAGATCAGCTTGGCTTTTCTTTCAAAGTGGTAGCTGAGTACACTGGTGATGCCAACAGACTGCATGCCCAGGGGAGGGGAGGTCAGCAGCACTGTTCTGCATTGGCACTGGATTCATTGTGCAGCTCTCCTGCCATTCTCTGGGTGAGCAGGACCTGAGGGCTGGGGGTTACTTAGGTGGGCAGAAGTTGTGCAGTCGTATTGATCAGTAATTTCATTAGCTCTATAGATAGAAACATTGCTGGCTGCACTGAGAATCTATTTCACGTTCTGTGGCTGATAACATAATGGATTTGAGGGAATGACTTATGGAGATGAGAAGTAATTAGTAGTATTGATGGAGATGCCAGCTTTCACAATTTCTATTTCTTTTAGTTCTCCTCGTGGCTCTGACTTGCTGTCCAGAATAACCTCCTGATCGGTGTTCTTGTTCTGGTCATTGCATTATTTCTGTAGGCAGCTGCACTGTACTTTCATTTCTAAGATGAAGAATAAAACAAAGAAATACTGCCTGCCATGGCCCATGCACCAGGCAGAGCTATGCCAGTCCGTGGTGGCTGTAGAGGTGATGGTGATGCTGTATCTGAACTCAGTGTTTTTGGAAGAGGTGAAGCACGGCCTTCTTAATGACCTCTATGCAGTGCAGAAGTGCTGTCAGATCAATGTGCATCTACGCTTAGTGTAAGAATGCAGCTGCATTGATTCTGGATTACAGCTAAACTGTAAATAATCTAATTTGGTTGCTTGCTGTTCTTTGGTGTTTTGAGCAAAGAGGTTTTTAAGGAGATATTTTCTGTACCTTTGGACCTTCAGCACAGTGTTTTGATTTTTGTTGTTTTTTGCTTTACCCATCTGTTCCTGTGTATATAAAATATGTAAAGGCTCTCTTTACCAGTTATCTGCAGCATACATACGCTGTGAGCACGTTAATTTTTTAGGTGTTTTTTCTTTACATATTCCTGATGCTGCTGAGATTGACTTTATTTATGAAATGAATGCATGTGCATATCCTGATGCTGATGCCCACTGACTTCAAAGGAGCTTCCTCTGAATGGAGGGAACTTGGTGCACCAGCCCCTTGTTCCACTGTTATCCTTGCAGCAGGTCAAAGCAAAATGAAGCCAGGCATTTATTGCGGAGGAAGGACTTTGTTTTGGGTTTTGTTAAAAGCGGTGTGAAATTCTCTGAGTTCAGGTGGCTATGAACAATGTGAAAAACTAGTTGTCTGCGTAAAATATGGTGAAACGCCTGGTGGGAATTAAAAGTTGGAATGACTACTTCAGTTGCTATTAATTATTGATATCCTTGATGAATCACAAGGCCCTTGACTTCCTTCTTCTGACAGACTGCTTATGTCTCAGTGTTTCCTCTCTCCTGCACACGCCAGGTTGGATAGCAAGAAGACCCTTCAGATCCCAGTCAGTGGTGGTGGCAAGATTTAAAAGTAGTGGAGACAGAAGTAGTGTGCTTACATGGCAGTTCATCAGACTGGTACTGCTGATTATCTGCTACAGCTGTAAAATGATGATCCTTCATTGGGCATAGTTTTGGTTAAGAGGGCCTCCCAAGTTTGGGACTTTTGCCACAAATGGAATAATGAGTTCCATTGTAGTTGAAGTGATCTTAATTGCAGGCAGTGACATTGAATACTGATCCCTCTTTGAGGGAGCTCAGAAGCCCAGAAGGAGCCATCTCTGAGTCCTCCTTTAGGAGCACAGGACGCCTGGTTCTGCTCTCAGAGGCCACACCTCGCAATCACCCCAAGGAGCCCTGTCTGTCAAAAACATGCCACTCATCACTGATCTCATTTAGGCTTTAATAAAGCACATGACCCAAAGTCCTTCAACTCCGTTATGCAGTGCCCCACACATTTAATTAGGGAGGGGAGCTTAAAAGCCACCGGTGTTAAATTCTGTAACCTTCCTCGTCCCATCTCATATCTCCCAGCCTTTTGTGGATGCTGAAGCCATAGTTGTAGTATGGGTTAAGCAGTCAGCCGAGATAATTGAAGGGCTGGGTGGTGTGCGAGTGTGTACATGTGTGTGCACAGATACTTACACCGTGTGTATATATGCGGTGCAGCAGAGGAGGCTGAGCGCCTCATGTCTGTGGCTGAGAAATGGCAGCAGTGTGACTGCGGCACAGGAGTGGGGGGTTTTTACTGATGCTGTACCAAGTTAATTATATTCATATTTATATTCATAAATCAGTTTCAAGAACTGTGCCTGAAAACTCAAGCTCAGCATCTGAACTCTGGTAGAACTGCTAGTTTCATACAAGCAAGAGGGGCTGTGGAACAACCTGGCAAACGTGAAGCAGCTCAGCTGCCACTTGTCAGACCTCAGACTTAATGAGCTGCTCATGTGCTTTCTCTCTGGAATAACAGTGCTGCCAAAAAGTGTGCCTTTCTTTCCAAGTCCTCTGTTTGGGAAAGGCATCGAGTTATGAGCGGAGTGCCGTGCAAATGCAAGGGGGCAGCCTCAGAGCTGGTCTTCCAGCTCTGTCTCAGATGCTGGGAAAAGTGTTTCTTTTCAGCACAGGCTGGTTCCTCCTGCAAAGCAGAGCGTGAAGCTCTGTGACATGGAGGGAAAATGTCTGTATAATGTGGGGGCTTTGAAAAGGGCAGGGTCCCATGAGATGAAGGAGTAGGTAAACTCCAGCCACATCAAACCTGTATTAAAAAAACACATACGTGCACACAAAAAAAACCCAACAAAGCTTCAGTTTGCTTTTTGAGAGCCTGAACCTCTGTAGTCACCAGGGAGGCTACATTCAACCAAAAAATAATAGTGCTGTCTCCCTGGAGATGCAGCGTTATGACAGCTGGAATGAGCACTGTGTTATCTCCATGATATGACTGGCACTTCTGAGGTACAGCTCTTTCTGCCTTAGGATGATCAAAACGTGATGAAGTACGTGGTCAGAGCCAGTGAGTCCTCCTGCCTTTCATCCCTGTGACAGTCCTTGCAGGCAGAAATGCCAAAGAGAAAAGGCAGGACGGGTTCAGTGCTACCCCGAAGTGCTCAGAGCCGTCCTGCCTCCCGGGAGCCGCCCCTCCTGCAGCGCTGCGTTACTCCGCTGACTTCACGGTGGGGTTTGGAGCTGATCAGGAACTCAGTGCTGCGATGGGAGCCTTTCCATTGACTTACAGGCTGGCAATTAGCAGCGATCTCGGTAATAAGATGAATAATGGTCCATAGGAGGGGGAAGCCCATTGTTTTCTTGTGTTTTTTGTTCAGTTACTTAATTACATGTTTTTAATGATTTCCCACAGAAGAACTTGTGATGCTTGCAACCTTAGCTTATAGAAAACTACCTTGCACCTAAACATTAGAGGCTTTGATATTGTGTTCTTCATGATAGAATCTATTTCCTATGTGAAATGCACATCATACTGAATCAGAAACAATGCATTGTGTAAGAATTAATATTTCTGTGCACATTGATAGGCCAGGCTTAACAATTTTAATAATAGCAGTTATAAAATTCAGTACCAGCTTTTCTCACAGTGGTATTGCCTGTTGGAAAGAACCTGGTGAGTTCTGTTAGTGTTAGTTTCTGTTTGTGAGAGAGTTAGAGCAGCTTCCCTGTGACTGAAGAGATCTTAATGCTGGGGAATGCAGAAGTCACCACCTGGTAACCAAGGGGGAAAGAAAGGCAGCAGGGATGCTGTAATCATTAGTGTTGTTCGCCCAAGAAAGTCAAAGGGACTTCTAACACAGAGGGCATGCAGGAGAAGTGGTCTCTGTTCTGCAGGTTGTATGGTCTGGGACAGAGTATGAGCAGGAGAGGACGCAGGAAGGTTTAATTAGACTGAAGATGCCAAAACCTGTGCAGAAGAGGAAAAGCAAGGGCATCATCACAGGTTTCTGGTTAATAATAGAAGCTTACTGAGGAAGTGATATGAGGGAATGTCACCCCAGGTACAAGGCTTTGGTTTGGAGCTCTATCGGTTGGTGTCCTCCCAATATTTTCAGGGAGGGTATGGACCAAACTGGGACTGACTGACTGGAGAGTTTGATTCATTAATTATCTTTGCTGAAGCCCATGCTGTTAGAAGTAATTTGCAGACAGGTGTGACCTGAGGACTGCCCTACCCCTGGCTCCAGCAATCCAGTGCTGCCCTGAGCTCTGGGGCGGCTAAGCTTTAGGAATGGGAGAAAGCATTGGTCAAAGTGCCAGAAGCTGGGGTAACTGTCCTCTCCGAAGTACAGCAGATCCACACAGTTCTCCTTTTCCCCTCAAGGACAGAAAATACGATCGTGTGGAAAATAGATGCTCTTTTACAGCAGCTGCACCTGGTTAGCCTCTGCTGTGCAAAGGCCAGAGCAGTTACAGCGAGCAAAGGGCCAGGGATCAAACAGCTTGTTGTATTTTCTGCTCAGTGTCTCATCAATCAGTGTACGAGGGATCTGGATTTATGACTCCTTACTCAAAGTTCAGGGTTGTTTGGATGGGGCAGGGGGGGCGGGATGCTGATCTGTGACACATCTGAAGTAACTCTGCTGGAAGGAATGCTGCTGCCCATGGGAGCGGGATGCGGCTGCAGCAGGTGCTCCGGGAACACGCACTGTGCTGGCGAGCAGATCACTGTGTCTGACACCAGCCTTGCCAGCCTGCAGCTGCTGAAGACAGGGTTCATAAGTGAGAGCAGAACAAGGGGCACAGGTTTAGAAGTGCATTGGTATTTCATGCTTTATGCATATTCTGGGCCTGTTAGTCCATGGAAAGAAAGCAAGGTGTGTGCTGTATTTTTACTTTGAAAATGGTCCACATGGAGGAAGATATTCCAGAAGCAACTGGAAGGCTCATGCTGTATAATGCTGAGTTTCCCTCTGACTTTATTGCCTTTATTCTGCTGCAGCTACAGAAAACTCATTTAAACTATGGAACTTCTTTGGCGTGGATTCTTTATATTGATGAAACAGGGCTGACTTTCTCTGGAGAGCCAGAATGTTATTAAAGCACTTAACCTAGCATTGCTGTGGCTATCAATTATACCCTTCATTTACACTCTACAAGGCTGAAGGCTTATTTGAAGTTCAAGAGGTTTTTTTAATGAGATGTTAATTGAGTACACCTGCAGTTGGCTAAAATTTTCATGGACAATTAAGTGTGATTTTTTTTTTCCCCTTCCAAAATTCTTTGTTTTTCCTTGCTTCTCACGCTGCATTTCAGTACGTGTTTAGTATAAATATATGGACTTTAAGTATACATCAGCTAGAAGAGCGATCAATGCTTGTGATTTGTGACTTCTGCTCTATGCTTATTATCTAAGCTTCTGTGACTTTTCCGTTTGCATGAAGTAGAAGACTCAAGTTCTGTGCCTCATAACTTGATTAAGCTGGAAATCATTTGTACTCACGCCACTGTATCACCTTGCAAACAAAGATTCAAATCTTGGCAGGCCATCTTTGTCCTTCAGCATCCAGAAGGAACTTCTGAGTTCCTCTGTATTCCTCCCAAGGAGGCTTGGTATGGTGGACCTCTTGAGATATGTGGTGAAGTTCAGGTTGTACTGAAAATATAGCTGCTGTTTCTTTTTTCCCCTAGGTGTATCTCAATAAAATTCCCCTTGTGGCTTCTATGCATGTTTTGGAATGGTTGCTTTTGGTTGACGGCAGCTGGATTTGACCTGCAGAGTTTGCAGCAGTGTCTGGGTGGATATATGGGGAGAAGGCAATTGTCAAAATGGAAAACATTTTTGCTCCCGTTCTCATGCTGCTGCTTCCAACTTTGTTCAGACTGTACCAGCTTATCAAACTGGGAGATAAAGCACTGCCCAGCACGTTCTATTCTTGTCCTAGATTTAGGGGATGAGCATTTGGTTCTGGCTCTGCTGGATAAACTTTAACAGTGCAGTGGGCTCACATCTCTACAAAGCAGAGCTCCTGCACACACGTGGAATTATTGCTTCTGGACTTTCTCTGCAATTCTCTAACTCTGCCTCTCTGAGCTAATTTGTGCTAAACTAAAAGGCAAAGGATAGGAGGATGATAGGAGGAAGCTGGGGATTAAAGAATTGATCTGCTGGACTGAACCACAAACCAAAATGTCATTCTATAAAATGCCAACTTTACATGGATGTTGTCTTGCTAAAAAAAAAAAAAAAAAATAAATTAGAGTTTGAGTTGCATGACAACTTTTAATGATGCTTAGGTGTCTGTGTGTCTACTTGCATATGACGAACTATTCACTTAGCACTCAATGCTAACTGAGATGGGAAAAGTTTAGAAATGTTACTGTCTTCATCATCACTGCCTGACAGATGCATGTGTGTCAGTTTTCTGGCTCTGATGGTAGTAATACCAGTATTGTATTGATCATATTAAATGCAAAGGATTATTAGTGATGCACTGATTAGGTTCATTTAAGAGTATGTATGCACAGAATCTCAGAATTGTTGAGCTTGGAAGGGACTTCTGGAGGCCATCTGGTGCAAAGTAAGTACTGAAGCAGGGCTGTATGGTGCAGCAGTTGTCCATAGTGACATTCTTCAGCTGGAAGCTAAAGTAGATACTGTAATGGAGCCAACAGAGTGTATACAACAGTTACTATCCAAGAGTCCATAGAACTAAGTGCTAACACATCCCTTTGTTTGGTTAATGTGTTCTGAGTGCCCATACGGTTGAGTTTTACTGCTGATAAGACCACGTGCATTGCTTACCAATAAGGGCTTGCTGTTGGTCACTGATGCGCTTCAGAAAAACTTGAACTGCACACCCGGCTCCCTCTCTCATCTCTAAAAGGTCATCAATTTCTACAGGTTTTTATTAGAATATCATGCTTCAGAAAAATACCTGCTCATTATTAAGAAATAGCATGTAATTTAGAAAGGCCAAGAACTGGTCAGAGTACAGAGATGAAAGCACCAGGACCACAAATTAATGAAGGCTGAATGAAACTAGACATGTTCAGATAGAAAAGAAGCTGAGAGGCTCCCCAAGCACTGGGCCATGTCACTGCGGTGAGCCATTCATCGCCTGAGTCATCAGATTGAGACTGGATAATTTTTTTTGCAGGATGGAGGCAGAGAGAAGGGAAGAAATGTCATTCAGTCAACAGTACAACGTTTCTACATATGCTTTAATTGCTTCTGATTTCAGCTTCAAGGCATTGCCATAACCCATGTTATTTTCCTGACCCAAGGTTTTATATTTGTTGGCCAAACACGTTCCCCCTTAATGCTCCAGTGTGGGGTGTTAGCAGTTGTTGTCAAAGGGGTAGGAAGGTTTGTTGGCCATAGCAATTCTTCCTTATTTCAAACTACAGCAATCAGCACAGAATTTCTGGTGCTTTGTAGTGCTTAATCTGCAGCAGGGGAATTTGTTAGAGCAAAACCAAGTGAGCTAAGAAGGGAAAAGGAGAACTTTCTAATTTTTTTTTTTAACTTTTATATATCCCCTGGTTTTGCATAGCATGAGCTTGTTTCACATACAAAGCACTTCATGCCCAGGGCTCTTGGATCACCTCAGTAAGCACAATACTTAAAACACAAAGGCACACTGGGGAATAGAAAGTTTATAATGGCTTTGAGTGGGCAGTACCAGAGACAGAGAACTGCAAATAAAGCTGAACAGCAGTTTTGGTCAACCTTTTTTTTTTTTTTACTTGAACTTGCAAACATTCAGAGTAGAAATGTGTTACAATGGAAAAATGATAAACATTTTAGGCAATAAACACTGTAGTAGTCTGGTGAGTACATCTTTCCTCAACTTGAAGAAGGCTGAAGCCCCGTCATTGTGCTTTTCAGGCAAGTGCTGTAGCCTGTGGGATAGCTAAAGCAGGACATGCACAGCTCTTCTTCCTAGGGGAGCAATCCTCCTTCATGTGCAGCAGTTGAATAGTCACTGAGCTGAGAGGCAGAGGGCAGTGACTTTCTAACTGGGCACTGGGGCTGCTGGGGCTCCTGGGGCTTATCTGCTCCCAAGTAAGTGAATGCCTTTCTTTGCTTTTAGTCAGTCGCTCCTGACCTGCAGTCTGTGGACATTCTTGGTTTTCTCGATTGCTTCAAAGGGGTTCAGGAAAAGCAAGTATGTGTGCAAAGTCTGCAGATGGGAATGTTCCACACTCTCACTGGAACGTTTTTAAGGGTCCATCAATCAAAAGCTTGAAAATTCCTTCTCCAAACATGCTAAGCATACAGCAATTTTCCACAAGAAAGGACTAAAGTGATTTGTTACAATGCAAACTAATTTTAGCACCGCCATCTCTTGTGTATTTGCTGCAGGCTCCCTGTGCCCCCAGAGCAGCCAGTTTGCAGAGCAGAAATGTGCACACGGCTCTGAGGCAGGGTTTGCTCATTTATATTCACAAGGCTCTGAACCCACGGTGCAGAACTGGATCGGGCTCCAGTCTGTGCTGCACCTCAGTGGTGTGCGGGCCAGAAAGCTGAGTCTGCCAGGAGAGAGCATTTCAAGCTCTGGCAGGAATTATCCACTAATAAATTGAAGGAAGGCTTTGAAAAGGCTCCAAAGAGGCAGGTGTTCAAACCCAGATCTTCACACTGTTTTCACCCAAATGGCTGCTTAACCTGAAGTCTTATCAATAACCAAACACGGGGCTGGATTCTGCTCTTGCCCAGCTATGCGAATCTGCTACAGGGGTGACTTTGAATAGGCACCAGGGTAAAACCAAGGAAATGATCTTTATCTCCAGAGGGGGCTGTATGTTGAGCAGGAAAGAGCAACTTAATTAAAGGGTGTTTAACAAAACCTCCCAAATTACACAAATGTTCAAAACCACAGAAAAAAAATTCTACCAAATGTATTCAGGAGGATTTGGGAGTAGAGCACTTAAATGGAAAGACTTTCAAAGGTCCACCATACTCTAGAAAAAATATTTTTGTTGCTCTCGAATGCTTATTAATGCAGCCACTGTGATCTGTGCAAGTGATATGATCTGCATGGAGCAGACCTCTTTCAGCTGTCTGCAAAAGAGAAGATGGAGCCCCTTTGGGGCTGGATCAGAAGTAAACAGAAGTACATTGGAAGGTTTCCTTAAAGGCAGTGGCCTATAGACTGTGTCCTTTGAGGTCAATGGTTCTGTAATTGGCAAAGTATTCCCCCTGTTCGTGTGGCCCATGCCATGCTTAGTGTCTTCTGGTTCTGCTTTTGCCAGTAGTGATGTTCCTGTGGATTTTGGCTGAGCTAAGATTATACTCTTCGTGCATAGTGAGTTGCTTATTGCCATTTCTAGCAATTGCTGAAAATGGAAAGGGGACATTTTTCTGATCTATCGGTTTCAAACAATTGTCGTTATTTTTCTTTAATTTAAACTATATTGAGTGTTATTTTGACCAACTGCTTCCGCTCTGTTCTTCCCGTTCCTGTTCTGTTGATGGTCAGCATTACACTCTCCCCTGCAGCCAGCGAAGGCAGTTCTGTCAGAAGGAAACTAACTGTAAGGGCTGGTTAAAAATACTGTGGGTTTGCGTTTTGTTTTATACAGAAGAATGACCAACCAGCAAACGATGACGATAACTTTTTGGTTTTGTGGGTTTGAGAGGTGGCCACTGAGATGATCAAACTTCTTGATTTCCTTTCTTTCAATTAATTTCTACCTATTGCTGTGATAGAACAAGCTGTCACAAGGAAGCTTCTCTTTATTCCCTGCCCTTATCTTGGTTTTGCTAAATTCAGTGAGTTGCAGAGTGGAGAAAAAGGAAAGGAAAAATTGAAATGGCAACATTGCTGAAAGTTCACCAGAAGTGGAGAACAACTTAATAACTGAAGAGTAGGTTCAATGGAGAATGCTTGTGCCCTTTAACTGGAGCAACATGTTAGCTTAATGTAGCCACTCTTCTAAATTAATTTTAAATAGCATTTGTTTTAATGATGATCATTATGTATTAATGAGAAATCTTTTGTCCCTTCAATATTTCCTAGCTACTTCATGATTTTCATAGCTGCCAAAGTGTGCTTGGTGGTGGTGATTACCAGCCTGAACAAAGAAATCATCTTCATCAGAACAGGCCACTTCTTTAATAAGACATGAGCAATAAAGGAAATCTGCCTTGCTCACTTGTTTGATTATAATCAGTATTACTGACTATTGAGCTCTAAATGCTGTGTGCCATGTCAGTCTTTATTTCATGTGGAAAAGTTTAGTTGTGTTGTCTTGATCCATCACTCTCACACTGAAGGGCAGCATGGTTCACACCAGGAAAACAGCAGTGACAGAAGACTATTTTATTATTAACTGCTTCTAAACTAAACGTTCTTGGCACTGAAGAGAAAACCATGCCAACTTGGCTTAGCCTGAAGCTGTTTGTCTTCCACTCCTGGTAAGCATCTGCTGGTGCCAAAAAGAAAACCAGAAGGAGGGTTTGCAACATGTCCAGGCTTTTCCAAAGTGGTTCTGCTCAGTCAAGCTGGAGGTCTGGAGCAAGGCTGTCCTTAGTTTGCTGCTGCAGGGTTGGTCCAAACCAAGCTAACCTTAAAGCAAAGCTCCTGCTGGCTCCATTCATCTCTTCCTTCTTTCTTCTGAGAGCTGTTTAATTTTATAAGAACGAGTTGCTTTGAGGTTTGTTCTCATTCTCCAGATGAGTTAACGTTTGGAAACACTTATTATTTAATTGTGATTGAGCTCCCAAGGAAGGTCACTATGGCCAAGACTTTGAGAGGCATGGAGGGCTACTAGTGAACATCAACTTTAAACTTCTCCACTCGTGGTGTCTTGTGGTCTCTCAAGTCTCAGCCATTGCCTGAGGCCTGTATTAGCAGAACTCAGATCCTCTCTCTGTGAGCAGCACTGCTGTCCATGCATGGGTGAAGTTGTACAGTCTGTACTGGGTGGGTCATTTGTCTACAACTGTTCCTTTAAGAGTTTGCTAAACACTGTGCCTAAGCTGCTTAATCAGATTAATTCCTGAAAAGGAAACAAATGAAAGGTTTAAGGTTAGTATGTGTTCACATTCAACCCTGCTATAGGTCTGATTTCAGCTCTTATGTGTGTCTGAGTGGAGGTAGCATACACGATGAAGCAGTTGTTCTCCAGAGACTTCCACATTTTGAGGTCAGGAGGTGGCCTATAAGTACATGTTAGCTCCATGCCATGAACTGAAAGGTTGAGTGTTTTGATGACATGGAAAGCAATGGACAAAACAAGCAAAGCAAGGTTGGAGAGGTGGAAATGCAGCCCATTTTTGTGTAAGAACAACCCTTCTCTTAGCTACTGAAAGCAGTGCTCATTCCAGCCTTACTGTTTATTTGTAATGCTCAAAGAAATCTGTACTCTTCCTCACTCCTAAAAAGTGGTTTAACTCTATTTAAGGCATTAACCCTTTTCTTTTGAGATTTCTGCCCCTCATGGCAGCTGCTTTTTCTCATCTCAGCTATTAAAAATGTATAATTTTTATTGGTTGCATGGCAACAGATAATCCCTTTGTTCTGTTTTGTTTTAACAGATGCTAGAACTCTGTCTGTCACAATAAGTAAAAGCACTTCCCTCGGGCTTTCTTTAAAATTGAGAAAGAGAGAGTTTGGTCCTTGCATTTTGGTTGCTTCCGAAAGTAAGATCTTGTGGCTGTAGTAAGCAGCAGACCTCTCAGCTGCTGAAATAGCTGTGCGTAAAACACACGTTGATGCAGTAACCAAATGGGCTTCAGGAGGCTTACCTGAAAGGGACGCTCTGTAGACCAGGGCTAAGATTTGCAATTCAAAGACCATAGCTTTTTGACTAGAAGGAGAGAATTGTTCTGCTGAGAAGC
Organism: Gallus gallus; assembly: GCF_016699485.2. Lineage (NCBI taxonomy): Eukaryota > Metazoa > Chordata > Aves > Galliformes > Phasianidae > Gallus > Gallus gallus. Next base: position 1,529,809 of record NC_052545.1, read on the forward strand.
AGTAAACCGAGACCTGAACTGCTGGAATTCAGAGCATTTTTCATAAGCTTTAATAAGCTGTAATCTCACTGATGTCTAATGAACCTGACAAGCAGCACAAATCGACAATGGCATGATGAGGCCACAGCTCTGCTTTTGATTTCTCTTGGATTGCTGTGATTTCATTGATGCCTGGGAAGTTTCTCCTGAATCTCTTCAGCTGCAATAAGATAAGAAGCAGGCTGCAGGAGTTTTGCAAAGAGCCAGTATGAATGCTTCAGTGGCCAATATTACCTGCTCTAAAATGGATGAGGGTGTCATTGCATCAGAGCTTTGCATGACAAATGCGTTTTGAGGGCAGCCCTCGAGACAAAGGGAAGAGACTTGCAGTGTATCTATCACAATAGAGCTGTTCTAAACACTTTAGAAGTTCATTTTGCCACCTTTGAACATTACCATAAGGAATAAACCTCAGCACTTTTTTTCTCTTTTTTAAATAAAATGAACAGTGACATGGCACAGCCAGGTGTCCAGGCTTTCTAAAGAAGATAAATGAACCTGCAGAGAGCTACTTAGACTTTACTGTAGCCCTGTATGATGTACAGACTGGAGTTCTGTGAAGCATGAGAGGAGTGAGTAGCACATATGCATGGTAGTCACAGGCCTGAAGTGAGCTCTGGCAGCTCTCCCATGGGATGTTTTCAGAACTGGATAGCCTGAACATGAGCACATCTCTGAGGGAAACCCTCCCTGGTCGCTTCCATGGGGCCACAGGATTTTATTCCTGTGTTTGAATTGGAGTTGAAAAGGAGTCTTTTTTTCTAGTTGTTACATAGAGACCAACACAGGCGGTTTGGTAGGCCATAATAAATCTTGTCTTCTCTGGCTTTATTCTAAATACAGAGTGATTTCTACAGCAAGTGGAAGGCATAAGAGGGGCCACAAGGATGCAGGGTTTCAGTGCTCTGAACCACGTGGCATGGGTTGGGGAGTGCAGGCAGCTCCTCACAGCGGGGTGTTCTGCTTCAGAGGGTGTGGGGTGGTTTGGGGGTGTTTCTGAAGCCAAACGAATACCCTTGAACTCAAGCTGCCTGCACATGCTGCATGGTTTAAAGCTGGGGCCTTTTCTACGTGAGGCTGGAGGTGTGGGTAAGATATGACAAGGGCTTTTTCAGCCTTCAGGAATGCATTATTTGTTTCTCAGTCGTAGCTTTTAAAGGTAAAATACGAAGCAACTGTTCAGATGATGTCCGTCCAGCACCGAGCACAGCTTAACACCAAACCTGATTTGAAAGCTCTCTCCACTTCCAAATCCTTTGCTTACCATTAAGAAATGATGACACCACTCCCATTCTGTAAATAAGAGATCCTGCTGTGACTCATTATTAGCACTGCCTGCCTTGCAACAACAACCACCTGGGCCTTTTACTGGCACACAAATTTTCCTGCATTGCCTCGTGAAATGCTCTGCTTAAGCAATGAGATGCCTTCTTCTTTTTTAATTCTGTGGTCCAGAGCCACTGCTTTAAGCTGTGTTCCAAAATGAGAAACAGAGAAATTCACTGCTCTCTAACTTTCCTAGCTTGCATTTATATTATGTGCAAAGAGATTGGGGAAAATGCCTTGCTTTGCAGTATCAGCTCTTTGCAGAAGTGTTCTTGCTGGGTGAAGGTTGTGTAGTCCCAGAGGCTGATGCTGCATGCATGAGTATAAATCTGGAAAGGTTTCCCTGGCATCAGAGGAGTCATTTCAAGTTTGCGTGGCTGTAAGTGAGATTATTGTCTAACTGATGAAGTGCTTTGCAGAGGAAAATCTGCTCTTCTCATTCTGGTGGGTACATAGATGAGCATAGAAGTGTGGCTTTCTACTTTGGAAGCCTTCAGCTGCTGTTACAGAAGTGATGCTGGTTGGAAACCATTCAGTTCTTCCACATGCAGGTATTTTATTGTCCAGTCAGTTTGAAAAAGGTGTAACTGTTTCTCCTAAGGAGAAGGTTCCTATGTCAGCCTTGGCTCTTTGTATGCCCCTGATGTTAGTGTACCATCCGATCTGCTGGGTTTTATTGCCTCCTCTGTGCTGCGGCACTCCTGGTAGGTCCTCCTCTGCTTCCTTTGGCACACAAGCCATGTTTAAGAAACATATCTCTGAAGCCTCCAGAAATCCATACAGGCTCAAGCGCCATCTGCCTCTCCCTTCCTGTTTGTGTCAGTGGGGGATTCTGGGGTGTCAACCTCACGCTGGCTCTGTGCCTCTCGGTTGCACAGCACTCCATGGGGAGTAATAAAGAAACCCCCATTTCACAGCCATGAAACTGTCTGAAGTCATCAGGTACATAAAAAAGAGCTGTTTTATTCTGATGTGAAGGCATTGTTAATTGAGTCATGCAGGAGAATGAACTCTAAGCAACGAATGCTGTCTGACATCAGCAGTTATTTTATTGATGCCTCCACATTTCAATCAAATGCAGCTCTTTCTTGGCAGGTAGTATTTAGCAGCGATGGAAAAATTGTAGCTTTGAGGAGAGGGTCGGTGTGGGTCTCCAGTGAATGGTTGAATATTTCCATTAGCACCGGATTTTCTGAATACAGTATTAGTTGCAAAACCGAGCTAACTCCACCTGGAGAGCTGCGTGATTCTTTTCCAAGGAGCTCTCAGCTGATGCAATCTTACTGATCAAATCCTCAGAAAACAGGTACTGTTCCAAATGACTGTGATTGGATCCACTGGTGTGATCTTTATTAATTGGGAGAGTCAGCTTTATGGTTGTTCCTCAGAAATGCTAACAAAGCTGTGCCGCAGTCAGTGTTTTTTCTTTCCTCTATGGCATAATTTTTGGAAACATTACTGTTCAAATCAAAGGCTTCTAGGAAGAGCTTTGTCATACCTGAGGATCCAAATATCAATCTTACTGGAACCCTGGCAGATAATCCTATTTACTTGACATGAAGAGGAGACAACCTATCTTTCAAGAGGAGCTGAAATCACACAAGTGGAACGTGTGCTGAGCTAATGAGTGTGAAGGCTTCATGGGCACGAAAGCACTAATTCACAAAGATAGCTGTAACACTGTAGTAGTGAAGGGTGGTTGCTGTCAGTCTTCCTCATTGCGGCATTATAGAATCATGGATACATAGAATCCTTAGAGTTGGAAGGGTCTCTGGAAGCTCACCTAGTCCAGCTCCCCCACAACGAACAGAGACACCACAGCTCCCCCAGTGCTCAGAGCCTGCCCTGCCTGGCCTTGGATGTCTGCAGAGCACTGTCACCTCTGTGGGCAGCCTGTGCCAGCACCTCACTGTCCTCGGTGTAAAAGACTTTCCTTATATCCAGGTAAGCATTCCTGTAGATGAAAACATGTCATAAAATGGCTTATACCTGTATGCATATGGCAGTGAATGTGTATGTGACTTCCATGAGACAGTGCTGTAAATGTATGTTCAGTGGCAGAGTACATCCTCGTGCTGTTTGAGCTGAAGCTGTTGCAAAGCCTTTGGCTCTTGCCTCGTGCCCATTGTAAGTGTTGGCTGTCAGTGCCTGAGCCCGTGTGAATGGTAAAACCACATTTCTCTGTTCAGTCTTAAAACAGATAACTGAAGGTGATCGAAATAGTTTGACATCTCCATTTAGCACTCATGTGCCATTATTTTTAACCACCCTCTTTATATCAGCTGTCTCAGAAAGCTGTATTGCTCTAGGGAGAATGGGGCTCTTGCAGAACGTCCCTGCTTGTAACGCAGGAGCAGATTTCAGAGCTCATGGGGGATTTTTTTCCAGTTAAGCCCATATCTAACCTTTTAAAATTTGATAGCTCTTCTTTGAACTTTGCCAAATGCAGTTTTTTGATCTATGAGTACCAAAAGATAAGCAGAATGTGGGGAGCAGCTCTAGCAGTGCCAGATGCAGAGGTGGTACGGCCTCTCTGCTCCTCCCACAGCTCATCTCTTCCCCTCCGAGGAACACATCAGGTTTTCATGGTGGGTGTCTCACTGGGGGTCGTACTGCACCATAGCCTTTCTGAGGTAGGTCCTCCTAGATCGACTCCTGCCTCTGTCAGTGGGGGTTTTGTTTCCTACTGTGTGTGCAGACTCAAAATTGTCCGTATTAAAATAGCGTGGTGTTCACTTGTGCCTAATTTACTAGGTGACGTGGAAAGCTCTTTGCGTGGGATTCCTTCTCTTCCTATTAGCATTATATATTCTTGTAAGATCTTTGCTAATAACCTTTAAATTCAATGTCTTCATTAATGTGACTGATAAAAAAAATTCTTAATAGTAAACAGACAAGAACAGTCATTGGAAGGATCTATAAGAAAAGTAATTAAGTGAAGGCAATTTTTCTGCTTGGTTTCAGGTCTACTCTGTAGCAGGGATTCTGACCTTTTAATATGAGACATGCTCAGTTTCATGAAGCTTTAAAGTACTAGTAAATTGGAAGTAAGATTGCAGATTTGCAGCAGACCATGCATGCTACACAAGCACTACTGCCTGCACCGGCTGACCCAGAGAAAACTGGCTGTTGGAGAACTGCTTTCCATAAATCTATATCCATTAACTTCATTATTATTGCTGAAATCTTTGTCAAGCTATTCCCCATACTGCCCAATCCATCCTTTGCAGGTTGATGTCAGTGGGAGCGGCCTCCCCACTTCTACATTTTAATTGTTAGAGTTGCTTCAGCCTTCATCTGCCCTCTCAAGCTGCTGCAGTCTGCATGAGAGATTCTCTCCGAACTTTGGACTGCCTGATTTAAAATCCTTGCATGCAGGTGTCTTTCTAGTTTTACTAATCTTGAAATACCTCCTGTTAGTATTTTAGCTTTTGCTTAATGCTTATGCTGGCTACTACTGAAATATAGTATTCACTGTTGTCATCATTGGATGTGACTGTGTGCAGCCTCACATAGAGGGGAAAAAGTTTACTGGAAACTTTTTTTTCTCTATTATTTTTGATGATTTGACACTTCAGTCCATGTGCACATAGCATTGCTATTGTTGCACACAAGTGATAACCACAGCAATAGTTACAGTCTACCAGTAGTGTGTTTTGTGCAGCTGGACAAAGCAAGAAATGTATGGCTTTCCTGTACGTTTTTGGTCATTTCTATATTTTGATTTGTATTCAGGGGCAGGAAATGCCTTTGCATTTGTTGTGTTTTATACCTGCTTCCATTTCCCCTAAACCAACTTTGTTGTGGTTTTTTTGTTTGTTTGTTTTTTAACAGCTACAGCTTTCTTTGATTGAGGTTGGTTTCTCTGGACAGCGAGAAAAATGTTCTCAATCTGTTCCTAATTATGGGAACATTTCTCTTCTAAAATTCTTTCTCCCAACTGGTTTGGCTCTTCTCCCCGCCTCCCTCCCCCAGCTTCATGAAATTGATCCTGTTTTAAGCAGCAAGCACGTGTATCAGTGGGTTTGGCACAGTAAGATATCTTCTGTTTGCACTTGAGAAATGGAATCAAGCCATGATTGCTTCTTTGGATAATGCCTTTTTTTGTGTGACCACTTTACTCCTCATCTTACAGATGAGCTCTAATATGGAATTATCTGTGTTGGATGCAGCTTTTCTGAGTTAAGATTTTGTCATCCGTAGTTTCTTAGCAATTGCAAGGACAATTTAACTCTGGCAGTGTGAGTTTTCTGCATAAATCACAGATGGGAGTCTTTTTTTTCCCCCTTTGTATGTTATATATTGGTGTTCAAGGAGCTCCTCACACCGACTTGTACTGCAGTCTGGGCCTTTTTCCTAGGGGGAAGAGGGCATCTTTTTCTTAATTACTCAGGATCAAGCTGGCCTCACGTGTTTTCACTCCAAGGCCACTTTTGTGTTTAGCCACGTGTTTAAATTGCAGAGTGAATTATATTGGAACTGTCCTTGCAAAACCTGAGAAGCTGCTGGAGGAGCCCAGCGCAGTGCCCCGCAGACACGTGTGCTGCCCTCTCCCCACACGAACCACGTGGTGCTGAGCTGACTGCTCGTGCTTTCCAGAAGTCAGCTACAACCGCCCTGCAGGCTGCATTGTGTCTTTGTGCCACCAGTTGGCCATCCCCAATGAATTAGAGGTTCTTGTTCTTTAGACACTTGGAGATTTTTAATGGCCTTGCTCTGAAGGTGGAGAAATCCAACTCCGCACAGCCCACGTATCTTCACTTTGCACAGCAGTGCTTCTGAGTTAGGGTCGTATGGTCAGGTTGTGGTTGGACTTGATGATCTTTAAGGTCTTTTCCAACCTTAGCTATTCCGTGATCCTGAAGTCACTAACGTGCACTCCTGACCTATCCTCCCTTTGTGATGTGATGCTGAGTGAATCCTGCAGGCTTGCTGCATGGATGAGATGACACACTGCTCTGCACTTGTTCTCAGACACATTCCCTCCTTCTGCCCTCAATAATATCTGCACTTAAAACATACTTTCTGACAATTGCCTTGTTTATTCACTGAGGCAGACATACACGGTCACACTGAGATTTGTATAGGAAAATGGTAGCTTGGGGTCAAGGCATAGACTGAAATTATTGCTGTGGTTATCACTGCAGTGCGCATTGAAGTAATAACTGCAAGCACCCAAGAGATGCACAGTTTGGTTCTTGCAGATGCTTGCTTCTGAGACTGTGGAACCCACATCAGAATTAAAATGCTTAATAAAATGGGGTAGCTTGCATTAAATATCAGAGGGGATTTATTAGAAGCTGTAACAAACTGAGTAAAGAGTGGATCAGGCTGTGGAAGAAGGAAGACCTAGAATTAACATGAAGACTTTTGAAAATGATCTTATGCAGTCAAAATCTGCAGTATTACCAGCTTTTTCTCCTTCCTTGGGAAATAATCAAGTACTCCCTTATGATTGTTGTATGGAATCAGTGCTCTTTTAGTGGTGTTGACATTATTTTCTTTGGGAAGTGTGCCTTTATGGATGGTAATCATTTTTAAATACCTGACATTAAATAGGAAATAGTCCTTTTTTTTCCTATGGCAGAGAATAGCCTGAATGAAGGAGGAACATTACCATCTTGGCACCAACTGGCCTGCTTAGCTGTACGTGGGCCATAGCTTTGGGTTCCTGATCAGTTCTGCTTTGGTTTTTTGTTCCGTCGGGCACGCTTTCTTCTTGAATGCATCACACTTCTTCCTCCACTGGAATGGCAGGGGATGAAATCTTTCAGGAGCATTGGGTGGGACCTGGGCAAAAAGTGGGCGCAGATGTGCAGTGATGTGCTGGGAGCAAAGCGTGTGCATTCAGGCATGTTGTGGATGACAGCAGAGGAAGGAAAGTGAGGGGAGTGGTGCAAGAATTACCAATTGGAACAGTTATTTCCTTGTCTTTTCAATTCAGTTTCCTCCTCCAAATTGCACAAGCGGAGATGCCACAGAACAAATTGGTTTTTCTCCCACAGCTGTTTACTTGTTTTTCTGCCCTTCTCTTCCCCAGTGTGAATAAATCCAATGGGCAGGACTGGAGGAAAATGGGATGATTGTGAAGCATTTGAGGAATTCACTTGAACCCCAGTAGCTGCTTCCACAATTGCTCAAGAAAACAAGGTCTGGTGGCAGGGTGAGGAAGTGGCAGCAAAAGGGACAAGCAGGAGGCTGGGAAGAAGGCAGGGAAAAAGGCGTAGGGTGTGGACACAAATAGCTGATCCAAGCTGGTGAAGGATTGCTTACAACATCATTCTTCCACAAGTCTGCCTTGTCTGGGTTTTCCTAATGGTTGTGACTGCCAGTATGTTCTGTTTGCAGCTTGTCAGCTCTCCAGATATCCACCTCTAGCTGGCAGGAAGAGCTGTGGCATAGTCTGTTTCTCCCTGCAAGGAGCTAAGGCACACTGCTTCGTTACCATATTCACCATCCCTATCCTTTTGTGGGGTTTCTTCCTCTTCAAAACTTATTAGAAGTCTCCCCCTAAAGCAGTAGCACAGATAACACTGCTAATCATCTCTGTGCTTTAAGATACTTGTAAATGAAATCTGTACCAGCCAGTTCTTGAAATGTAATTATAAGAACTCACTTGAGATGCAAGTTTCTTTGAATTTGTTGAAGGATGGAAATGGAATGGAAAAATAGCAGCTGACAAAGGCTTCTGCTTGGAAGAAAGTGTCTCTGCCCGCTGCTCTGCTGTGCTTCCCATGCCCAGCATAAAGCCAGGCTGTCACATCTCAGATGTTTAGCTAAACCAGCTGGAAGTTCCTCTGAGATGAACAACGCTATGCTTTTAACTAGCTTCATTCCTTCCTGTGTGTGGAGACTGCTGCAAGAGGTTACGGAAAGTGGAAAGGGAAGAGGAAGGTCCTTAAGGCTCACTGTGTCAGACTGCCCATAAATCATGGAAGCTTTCACTTCCAAGCTCTGTACTGTAGGTGGGACATTCAGAGCTCGTTTTCAGGGCATGAACCCATGCTGAGAGGACTCTTTGCAAGCCTGCTTGAGACCATAGTCACCTAAAGCAGGGTAGCTGGTGCAGCAGGGATACGGGGAAGTGGAGTAAGGTGTAGCACATTCCCCTGCCTTACTTGTGAATGGGAGCCGGGCTGGGTAGGCAGGTGGTGACCATTTTCTGTTCTCTACTCGTGATGTGATTCAAACCACAGATCTCTGTGTGCGTCCATGGCACTGCAGAACAGTGGGGCTTCAGCAGAGCCTGGCTTTGGACAAAAAGGAAATAGCGAGGTATGAAAAGGTATTTCTCTAAGTGCGGTGACATAGAGACAAATCCAGGAAGGGAGAAATTCTGCCAGGAATGCAGCGTAGAGCCTGTGTTGATGAGACAGAGTGAAGAGGGAAGCTGAACTCCATGGTGCTCCATCCACGTGTTGCTTACCTGGAGACGGACTGGAGATGTAAGAAGAACACCGAGGTGTTGTTTATACCAGCCCTAACACAGAGTAGAATGAGAGCTTGTGGCCCCATGAGTGAGGTATAAATGAGCACAGCTGCTTCTGGATGCGGCCCCAGTGTTACGGTGTGCTCTGTCCTCAGCTGCTGTCCTGGGAAGAGGAGATCCATGAGTATTTGATAACGTACGCAATGGAAGCGATGCTGCAATCAGTGAATGTAGGTTGCAGTGTTGGATTATCACCGAAACATAAATGGCAGCTCTGTAATTGCTCTGAGTCCTCTGAGCAGAAATGGCTGCTGAGGTATGGCATGACTTGCAGGGAAGGTTTGTGGAGCTTGTCAAGAAACGTATCAAACTTTTGTTTATTATTATTGTTCAACATTATGAATACACTTGGCGTGCGATCTTTCAATTTACAAGAGAATACAAATGTACCTCCCTGCTGAAAGAAGCCTCTTCCAACTCAAAAAGTGTGTTTGTACAGAGAGAGAAACGACTAAGGGAATTAATGACTTAATGATGATTGTTTGTTATTTGTATTACAGTAGCGTTTAAACCGAGACTGAATCTTTTATGTGTTCAGTGTTGCACAAAAGCAGATTGCAAAAGTGGCTTCCCCAGAGAGCTGAATGGAGAACAGATAAAAGAAAGAAGAAAAATGACTTTTCCCAGATCTGAGAAGGAGAGAGAGGAGCTGCCTTGCCTGGGGTTATGTAGCTACTCTATGGCAGAGCTGGGATGTGAACTCAAATATATCAGTGCAACTCTTTTCACGCAAATTGATGTGGCATCTTGATTTTTATCTCGCATTGCACTAACTGCTTAGTGGTGTATTGGTGGAAGAGCCTGTGCTTCCCTCTTTGTGAATGTTAATGCTTTGTTTGTGCATACATAGGAACAGAAAGCTAAGATTCATGTACGACTGTATCTTTAATCTCTTACTCTCATTTCCTAACAAGATACATCTGTCAGCAACTGCAAATCTTGCTAGTAATGCCAGTTTGATGCAAAATTACTCCGTCTCGCGAGCACTGGACTGGAATTCAGGTTGTCTGAGTGCTGGGCTGGCTTCTGCCAGCAGCTCTTCTGGCCGATGAAGCTGATGCAGGGCCGTTCTTCTCTTATTGCACATGTCAGCCTCAAAGCTCTCATCACCACCATATCACTCTCACTGGCTCAGCACCCACTCACACTGGTTCATCACAATGGACTGTTAGTGCCGTGCAGTGCGGGTGCCCAGCAGGGAGCACTGCTCCCCAGAGCTTCAATCCTCTGCCAGTATCCCAGGAGTGAATGTTTCGTGTTTTCGTGTTGTTCCACTCACCGTACCTGAGGTTTCTAGTTGGGTTGGACAGTAAGAGGAGATCCTTTCATTAAGAGTTTCCTGGTGTTTGCTGCCACTTTGGCTTTGCACAGTTGGCACGGCTCTAATATTTGCTCAGTTATGTTTTGAAAGCCTCCCCTGCTGGAACAGGCGTTTCACTGGCTCTATGGGGTGTTGGTTATTTTTCTGTTTTGTTTTGTTTTTAAAGCACTGGCTCATTTCCCAAGGCAGCCTTCTCTTTAAGAAGGAGCTTCCTACCGTGTACAGTATTTATTTTTTAATTAGTTGAGCTAATGTGCAATTAATGTTTATAATGCAAACCTGTCTGGGGCCATCCATTCACTTAATCAGAACACTTTCAGTAGTTGCATATTTCCGTGTGTTTTCTTCTTGTAGTTGCACAACAGAGTTTTCCTTGTACCTCTCAGTGAGCCTGCCTGTCCTGACAGAGTCTGCTCTTTCTGAGAAAAGCCCGATGAAGTTTTTGTTCTTTGCCGTCTTGCAGCTTTGTACCGCTTCCCTGGAACAAAGTGAACCATCAACAGAATGTCTCCCATTTGCCAGGAAACGTTTCAGTTTGTTTGAGGCTGGTCCCACCGCCGTGCCTGGCACACGCCAGCTGCAGCCTGGGGGACAGCCTGTAGCAGGTAGCTTTACATTTGGCAAGAAAAATAGCAAAGGACTTTACATAACTGCTCTGTCCAGTGTGTGTATGTGCTGATAAGTGCACATACCTGTTTGGTTAATGACATCTCAGAGTGATTGCAATAACTTGTCTGCCAGAGATGCTTTGTTCTTGTGGCTTCATGGCTGTGATTGCCATACAGGCTTTTGAGACGTGTTATTTGGTAATGTCCTTCAAGTAAGGTTCACGCAAAGGTTTCCCAGTGAATGCAAGGAATCCAACTGCGCGTTCATGAGACCTTTGCCGTGTGGACACTGAGTTGTCCTTTGCAAGCAGCAACACTACTGCTGTGTTCATGTAGGAGGCTCACAGTGCTCTGTCCTGCCCTGGTTGGTGCAAGCACTGCAGAAAGAAGGGAACAGGGAATGTCCTATTGCTCGTTTCAGGGCTCCTCAGCATCCCTGCTGGTCAAACCTGTCTGTGTTGAGGAGCACAGCTCAGCTGAGAGTGGTACTGCCACAAAGTGACGTGGGGAGGCTGTGTAGAATGACCGTTTGTGCATCTACAAATCATGTTCCTTGTACCATCGCAGTTTCTGGGCTGTTAATTACAGCAAAGTGTTTTGTGGTAGGAACTAAAGCAAAATCCATTCTGGTGTTGGTCAGCATGGAAGTAATTATGTCCTTTTGATTTAGTCTGTGGTGAAAAAAGTGCTCGGTAAAGACTGTGATTCTTCTTCCTTCAGAAATAAGAATGTTCCAAAATAATTAAAACTATCATCATCAATGCCTTAATGGAGGAGAAACAAGAAAAAGGCGAGACCACTGGATGGGTCAATTCGTAGGGCACTGAAATCAATATCCAATTATCAGACAGCTCTTGAAGAACACTCATGGAAAAAAAAATCACCAAGGGTGACCTTAGCTTTTGGAGTTAATTTACTCTTATTAATTTGAGTAACGTTTCTTCTGAATGCACAAATTAAAACTTAGGGCACTTATTTCAGGCACAGCTGTGGGCTTTAAGAGTGCAGATGTGTGCAGGGAAAGGAAACCCCTTCTATGCAGTGCTGCAAGGCATGTCAGGGGACAGTGCTCAGTGCAGTGCTGAGGGACAGGCCAGAACTGTGCATTGGGAAGATGCTCCAGCAAAGAGAGCAAAGAGCAAGTGTTTTGTTACCATGGTAGAGCCAGACGTGAGTCAAGTCCTGTTCTGGGAAAAAATAGGGAAAGGGTGTGGGTATGCAGTGCTTCTTCCAGTCTGCTCTGCCATTCTTGGCATCCGAAATGACTTGTAACAACTCGCTGTGCTTCAGAAGGAGGAGTGAAACCAAACAAGGTGTGCTCTGCCGAAGTGCAGCATCAGCTCCATGTTGCCATAGCAATGCCGCATGTAGGGCATAACGAAGTGGAATAGGAAGGAGCCAGCAGGGTCATTAGCATCATCAGGGGCTCGGTGGAGCGCAGCTCCATGGTAGATAAAGTGGCTTCATATTCTTCAAGTCACTTCTGTGGGAGAGGTGCACAAAAGGGGAGATGGTAAAAATACTCCGGTGGCTGCAGCAGCCCCATGGTGGCACTGCCTGATGTCTGCAGCCCCTTCCGTCTTCTCAAATGCCACGAGGACTTTGTAAAATTCCTACTTGGGAGCATCCAGGGATATCCCCTGCCCAGAGGGCTTCCTGCAGGCACTGCTCGGTGTATGTAGTTCTGGGAAGGCCGCAGTCCATCCCTGTTTCCTTCTTGCCTGCCAGTATCCTGGACTCCTTATGGGCTTTGTTGTGCTGAGTGCAGGGAGTAAAGTGAGGTTCTGCCTTTGGTTACGTGGGAGATGCTAACAAAGGGAGGAAGGAATAATAATAATACAAAATGAAGCAAAGAGACTCATGTTTCTTATCCTAAAGGAGCAAGAAATGCCAGCAGTGCTGCTGTCCAGAGGCACTGAGCAGAGTACGTTGTGCGGTCCTTCGTGTGGGTACGTCTGTGCTGCAGCCACTTAGCTTGTGGCTTGTGCTGTCAATGCAAATGCACACTTGATTTCTTTTTTGGGTTTCTTCTCATGCCATTTCCTGAATTTCCAGGGATCAACGGCAGCAGGGGAAATAGAATGATTGATCCCATATTATTACTGCTGTAAAATGATCCCCAAAGGCTTTTAACAGGGTCACTGCGTACAGACCAGGGTCAGAGCCAAGGGCTGGATCCTCAGCAGGGGGACGTGGGCCAGCTGCCTTCAGCTGGGAAACTGCTGCTCTGTAGCACTGCTCGGTGGCAGGAGAACATCTTTTCCATTTGTCAAAATTAGCTCTTCTCCCTTCCCATTTTGCACACTTGTAGTTGCTCTGAAATTCTTTTCAGTGCTGAAGTGAGTTGTATTTTACAGTCAGCAAGATTTTCACTGTCATTCCATGAAGGTTCAAGAGAACTTTGTTTTATTTTTGCAGCTTGTTTTCTGGAGAACGTTCACTTCACCGTCCTGAGCATGAGTGGCTTCTACTGGCAGTGCTGCCAAAGAGCTGCGCATCAGTAATTCTTTGACATGCAGGTAAATCAGTGGAACTCCTGCAACATCTCATTAATTTGTGGTGGTTGTGAAGCTTCTGCAAATGGTCGTTATTGGTGGTGAAAGCTATTGGCCCAAAGAGTACAAACTAGAAAAGAAGAGGAACAGGTAAAGGCTTCAGGTCGGATGTGCTGGTGGCCATCACCAGCACCTTCCTGACCTCAGCGGAATGATGTCAGATGAGGACAAGGCACATAACGTTTAATGTTGCTTAAATTGTTTCAGGGTTTGCCAATAATGCAGCTTGTGTAGACATGTATGCTGATAGTTTTAAAGCTACCTTGGGGGAATGGAATGCTGGCTGTAATGAGATGGGTGCTCCGAGCCCTGAGATGGCTTCCCAGCTCCCGGCCCATCGCAGCCACACAGCCTTACTGCTGCTTGTGTGATTCCGTGTGCTTCCCTTCTCTCAGAGGTCGGCGCCGTCCCCTTCTGCTTGTAAAGGAACTTCATTTTAATCATCACAGAACACATTCTGGATGCTTTGCTGGTAAACCTGTAGCTTGGTAAACACGGGCAGCGTAATATAAATTTTCCAGTTTTCAATTTCAACACGAGTTTGTAATTTAAAAGGTAATTTGGGAAGGACACATTTTGGAACTCAGCGCCGCTTGTGCTCACTGCTGGTTCTGTCTGACTGCTCAGAATGCAACTACTGCATCAGAAGGTGATGTGATTTCAGCCGTTGCTATAAATTCATCCCTACTGCTATCCATTAAAACTAATGGAATTATATCAGGATTAGTTTTGGCCCACTTTAAAATCTTTAGACACCGGAGAAAAAAAACTATATTATGCTTGTCAGGAGGTAAAAATAAGTCTGACACAACCTTCTACGAATTCATATTTCATCCTTCGTTAATGTTACACTGTAATGATGCCCTGTGTTACTTTTCTAGCAGCTAAATCATTGTGCTGTTTTAAGGGGTTTTATGTGGTCCTTTGGGGACACAGCTGGCTGCAGCAGAGCACCTTCGTGTGTGTGTGTGTGTGTCTATATATGTATGTGTGCCTACATCTGTGTGTGTGTGTGTGTGTGTGTGCCTGTGTAGGTGTATGAGCATGTGTGAACGCAGATGAGAGCCAGGAGACCTCTGCATGTGGAAGCATTTTTTAGTGTTTTGAAAGAATTTATGGATCTTGCAGTTTTGTTCTATTTATTAAATAAATCTTAAAATTAAGAGCAAAATAGCATCTAAACGAGATAAATTTTATTAGTCATCACAAAAGCCAAATTCCTAATTTGTAGGCATTTAGCAATGCTGCTGCTTCTGTGGTTGGATCCTGAGAGAAACTTTATTAAAATGCAAATAGTGTAGCTGCAACACCGTTCCCTGATTAAATGAAAGAAGCATCACTTAGTACTCATTGAAGTCAAATGTAATCAAGATAGAATTGACTTTAAATTCAGTTCATGTAAACAGTGCTCATTCTAACCCTTAAAAATCCATAACATCACAAAAATGCCAGCATTATTTTTTGAATGGATACAAGGGGAAGAGAAAACTGCTTACATGCTGGACACATTTATAATGGGAGTAATGCTAGCCTAAGGTAACTGCAAGATTGATACTCCTCCACTGCTATAAACTAGGAATATGTATGGGAATGTGGTGGGATTCTCCCAGGCTGAGTGAAATGGTGGAGACCTCTCACATGTTTGCAGCCTGGGACAGCCCTGGTCCTTCCTCCTTCACCACAGGGTCACACAACCCAAACGCCCCGCAGGTATTGTGCAGTGGGAGTACAGAGATGTGCCTGCTGGCTGAACCTCTGGGCTCCATCCCCAGGAGAACACCCGGCAAATAGCCAATTCCAGGAATATCTCCTGGTGATACGTCACACCCCTCAGTTTGGACAGATCAGGGTGCAAAGGAAAGGCTCTGCCTGTATTAAGGACCAGGCACTGGACATGCCTGGCTGACCCTCAGTCTGGGGCTTGTAGGAGTCTTTTTGTGCTAAGAGAATGAGCGGTGTGCCTGCTAAGCAGTGTGCGTCTTTTGCTTACTAAGAAGCAACTCTTAATATCTCCATTAAGCCCTGAGGCTCTGAAGAGTGTGTGACTGGGAGGTAAAAGCTTGTACTGACGTGGTGTAAATGCAAGGCTGAGGAAATGCTTGAGGAGCCTTGAGATCTTTGATGTCTCGTGTCTTGGGAAGATCACTGCCATGAGCAGTATTCAGCCCTGCTGATTTCTGAGGCCGCAATGTGGTGGGATGTGGAGGAGAACAGATAAACGTTCTTCAGGCTCAGGTTTTCCCACCTGATTACTCCACTGACCACAGTGAGCTGGAGATGTAGGTGCTCGCTGTACGGGCTGCTGAACAAACGGAGAGATCTTCACCTCCAGTGAAGGAGGATGCTATAAACCCGTCCTTAGAGTGAATAAACAAACGCCATGAGCTGGGTTTGCTGGGAGAGCATGCGATAATGCTGCATCTACCTCCCTGCTTTCTTCTGCTCTGGGTTTTGCTTTATTTTCATATTGATCTTCCTAAGGAGAGCGACTTAACTTTTAAGTGAGTTGCCTGGGGTTTTTCTGAACAATGGCTCAGGCCACATTCAACAGAAGCATTCGTATTAACGTTATGATGGTCTCCTAGCAGCTCCAATTAGATTATCCAGGAAGAAAATGATATTTTGAATTACTCTGATTTCTCGTGGTTTTATGTATTCAATATTTCTCCCTAGGTGATGACTCCTAATAGCAATCACTATGCACATTTCCCAGACATTACACTGAATGATTTAAAGTTGGAGAAATTTCTCTTTGGAAGCCAATTGGTACAAAGGTAGTTGGAGTGCTGGTCCATTTTAACATAACCACTAAAGTGCAAATGGAAATTAATTCACTTTGCAAAGTGTGTTTCAGGATGTGTTTAAGCAAACGAAAATCAACAAATCAAAGGTCATTCTTGAAGAGAAGATGCAGAAATGTGGAGAAAGTGCCTTGGAGCACATCTCCTAATTGAATCCCCGTGGAAGAAATCATGGTGAAATGTAAAGACCAGAGTCACCCCATCTGGGATGGGTCAGGCAGGTCAGAACATCAATTATCGAGATGGCTTTGACTGTCTTATTGCAATTGACTGTAGCAAAAAGTAAGCCAGTGTATCTGGGAGTAACAAGAGGCAATAGGTTCATAATTCCTCCTGGTAATAAGCTGTTTCGCTCCAAATTTCATATTCTTCCATTTAATATTGCACTCCATTAAAAAGAAATTGCTTCATAAAAGTTTTATAAGTGGTATAATTGGAAAGAAAGGTGGAATCTCTGTGAATCCCATTCATTTCCCTTTTTGCAAATCTATCACTTTCTAATGAAACATTCGCATCGTGACCGTGATCTCCTGCAAGCAGCTCCCTGGGCACAGAGCATCCAGCCCACAGCGCTCAGCTCGTTCTGATCTGGGTCTGTGATCCTTTTCTCCAAGGCTTTTTGCTGATGGCTCTTAGAATTTCAATCTTTAGATCAATTTATCTTACTAGATTGCTCCTACTTCACTGGCAATGAAGTACTTTATTATTTTTCGTATTGAATATTCTTTAGTGGTAGTGAGGATTGTATTTAATTACATGCATGAAGCACTTTGGGCAGCTTATTTGTAAACAACTGCTGTACTCGAAAGGACAAAGAAAGGAACAATCCTAAAAGATCCTCGTTGCTACCATCAGTATTTTGCATGATGAGTAAGGGGGGGGAAAAAAAAAGAAAGGAAAAAAGTGAGCCTGTTTGTATGTGTGTGTGATGTGCAGGGAAAAGGGGCAGAAAGTGTGGGGCTGTGGTGCAGTGGATGATGTCCCTCATGTTCAGGGTATCTTAATCTTAGATTGGGTTATTCTTTATTTGACTCGTGCTGGTTTCCTTACTGAGTAGCTGAAAGGCTTAAGTATTCTTAAATATTAGCTTTCTTTTCTTTTAATGTGGAAAATGGTGCATCTTTGGGTAGAAGTGGCTGAAATCCAGATGTGCATCCCTGCCCCCGGGGAGCCAAAACCCAGGTCATTTCTGGTTGTTGAGGCAGGGCTGGGGTTTGTTTTCTTTTGTTTTGTTCTCCATAGACTGACGATGAGTGCTAAACCTGTCACACTGTGTTTTCGTGTGTCACTGCTGTAAGCAGGCCAGTGGGACAGGTAACTTAAACTCCACCGAGGGACTACTGAAAAGCAGAGAAGAGCGTTAGCCGTTTCATGGGCTGCATAGAAAAAGATAGGATGAAATCATTCCAGAAGCAGAAAGGAAATGTGATTTCCATGCCGCTTTATGATTTATACTTTCTGAGCTGTGCTACAAAGGACAGCAATGAAAGGAAAGCAAAACATCCTCTGGTGATATTCCAGCAACATTACAGATTACGGAAGGATCGCAGCTGAAGGCTGCCAAGCTCCCCTCAGCAAAGCTTGGCGGAGGAGCTGTGCTGTCCCCTCCAGCCCCGCTCTGCTGCTGCTGTGCTCCAGCAGATCTGAATGTGCCCTGGGACACCCTCTGTCCTTGCCCCTGCGTTTCATTTTCTTCCAATCCTCCTCAGTAATTTTGGGAATCAGGAGGCTGACTGGAGGTCTGGTAGCCTGCGGCAGCTCTGCTCTATTTTCATGTTATCTGTTGGCTCAGGTGGGCTTAACACCAATGCTATGGAGGTCAGCGTAGAAAGATTTAGAAGAAGATTACAAAGAGTAAGAGATACAGACAAAAGCTGTGATTCCCCAGCAGTGTCTGCTGCGTGTATCAGACCAGCGCTGAGATGCAGAAAGAAGAGGAGGTGCTCTTCCATCACCGGGTTCTCCGTTGTCGCTCAGGTCGGTGTTAGGACAGGCAGAACCCCGTGCTTCCACACAGCAACACACCTGGCTGGAAAGCTTCCCACAGCATCTCACAACCGATTTCTTCTGACCTTTGCTGGTGAGGGATCCTTGAACGGGACCACCTGATGGTTAGTGGCAGAACTGAGACATCTTTTCTGGGATGACACACAGTGTGTGCAGCACTAACACTCTCCTGTTTTCTGACTGCAGTCCCTGAGGTACAAACAGAGCAGCACCAGTGTGACAGACAGAGTTGGCATGTGTAACTTACAAATAAATTGGAAATTGCCCTTAAACATCTGAAGATGATGTCTGGAAGACTGAGGTTTAAATTGCTGAAGCTTGGCTTAGATGTCTAACTAGAAAAATACACTTATTCCATCACCCTACTAATCCCAGTTCAGCAAATTTGACCCTGTTGCATCAAAGGCCTAAATGTAAGACCACAGTCAGATGCAGAGCAGAGATGAAGGAACGACATGGTGACAACATGGCCTGCATGGCCATGGCAGTGCTGAGCACTGTTTGAATGGGATACATGGGCAAAAGCTCTGCTCAAGTGTGGGGAGCTGAGATAGGGAGAAAGGGAGCTTCTCAGGTTTGTGATATTGCCTTGAAATGTGTGCTAATAGCCGTGCTAAAGGAAAACTTACTTTGTGTAAACTTCTGCACAGGATTTCTGACCTCTCTGGACTTAAGTGAACATAAGGTCCGGGTTCTTTGTCTTCCTGCATTTGTGCATTTTGCACTCCTCTTCGTAGCCATGGCTAATTCAACCCTAGGAGGTATCTCTGATTTGCTGTATAATATAAACTGTTGAATTCAGCCATAAAATTTAGCATGAAAAACTGTTTTTTCTTGTAGCTGTGATTCAAATACTCTATCTCAAAGATGCCACATTCTGTTTTGTGGGACTTCTAGAAGAGTTTATACTATCGCTTCTTTGGGCTCCATACATACTTTGTTGAAAGGAACTTTTCCAGTATATTGGGTGTTTTATTTTTAGGGTCTGTTTTGGCAGAATAAGTTCAAATAATCTCGGTGGAACTCGAGAATAGTTTAACCAGGATCAAATGCTTGCTGAATTGGAGTATTGAAGATTTTTTTTTGGAAGGGTTATGTCTAAGGTTGAGGGAGGGGGCCGTGTATTGGGTGGAACTCTGGAGGTCTCCATTTCACAAATTTAGAAGACTTGTCTGTTGTTGGCTGCTTAATGTCAGACGTTCCTCTGATCTGGGCAAGAAGCCTCATAAAGTGTGAATCCTCTTATCTGCTGAGATAGATCTTGAGAGAAACTTTATTGTCAGGATTGGCTTCAGTTGCAAAACTTGGAGCTGCATTGCAGGGCCCTCCACTCGCGTTCCATAAGGTTTCTCCAGCACATCCAGGCGGTGGTTTGGCTCAGCAGTAGAATCAAGATGGAGCTCTTGCTCAGGGCCCTCTTTTTCAGGTGCTTCCTCTTGTGTCCTTATAGACTTAGCAGCCATCCAGTTCTTTGTCTTACCTCAGAAGGTAATGTTTCCACACTCAATTTTATCCTCAGCACACAGTGCTGATGTCCTTTCCAACCTGACTGCATGTTTGCTGAACGTGGTGCTCTGGGCTGGGCACGGGGCTCAGTGAAGCTGTGCACAGTGAGTGACTTCATGTACTCCCATGTTCCAGTTGGAAACAACTCTGTGATGCTCACTGAGCTGCAGACATTTGGTTCTATATAATCCTTTGTCCGCAGCCTGACATAGCTGGAAACAAAAGCATTTCCTAATGTGATTGCTCAACCTGTTTCATTGAAGAGCTCCCACATTTTCCCTCTTCTTTCTGCTGTCACTGGAATAGACAATTTGAACTATTCTAGCTGTCTGTTGTTGTGGTAAGTGCAGGTCTGTCTTCACGTTTGTTGTGTTGCTAGGGAATGTGTGCAGCTTTTGTTGCTTTTGAATTATAGCTGCTAGCACTTATCTTCAGCAAATAGTGTTTATAGCAAGTTCTTTGAAAGCAGTGCAGTCATTTGTACTTAAGACAGAATTATGGCAGCAGCAAACAATTATAGGAAGGAATTTAGCCCGGTGTTGCTTTTACACACAGGAAACTGCTTACTCATTATTCATTTTTGTAAGAACAGTTTCCTTAAATTTCTAGAAGAAGGGAAGAAGAGGATTTTACCAGTGCTGGCTAAAAGGGACAATTTCCATTTGCCAAGGAGGCGTCCTGTGAAGCTAAAAATGTTTTGTGGAGCCTTAAGCATTTCAGTGATCCCTTGGGAAGGGGTGAGGATCGAAGAAGTGAAGGAGGGCTGGGGAAGTGGAATGACTGGGATGCTGATCTGGGATGAGCAACTGGGACTTGAACTTCCCATATGGTTTCATAACAGCCATACACTCTTGCATCCTCTTTCTAGATGGAGAAGCTGAGGTTTTATTCAGAAAGTGGCCACTTTGGCACAGTTTTATTTTCATGGCTGGATTAGAAATGGATTTAGTTTTGTTCAAGTGCAAAACAGAAAATGTTTTCCACGTTTTGTTGTGGTTACATTGAAAATTCTCACAAAATGGAATTGTTGTTGCTGGGTCAGTTCTAATTTGCCAGCATTCCGAAATTATACCAGGCAATTCTGTCTCCCCGTTCCTGTTTTACAGACGTTTTGTTGCATACTGTAGCAGCGTGTGCCTTGTTCTGTAATCAAGACAGAAAGGGGTGGAATGAGAAGGGTGATCCTGGTTCGAAACCTCGAAGATCCACTTTAAGCAAGGGACATGGATGTGTTGTGTTCACAGGAAGAACCCATTGCCTTACTGACATGCAGATCTACTGCATTGGCCCAAGAGTCAACTGCAGGGCTCTCAGCAGGAAAAAGTTGGTGCTTCCAATTGCCCTGGTGAGGGATGGGTTGAGCTGCCATCTTTTGTGCTGTCCTCTAAAACTTCTGTGGTGAAGGTGGGTGTACTTGGTGTTACCCAAGTGCAGCTTCATGACAATACAGGCAAAGTGAAACTGTGTTAAGTGAGAGGTTTATTGTTTGGGTTTTATTTTTCATTTTGGGATGCCGTTCATTGACTTCTGTAGATCTTAAGGGCTCTTTTTCAGTTGCCTTCCAGCTGTAGGCACTTAAAAAATGCAATCCCTATCAGGTGATAGTATAAGATTTGTTTTTCCTCTCTTCAAACTGTAAGAAAAACAAATGCCTACCCTATTCACTCCCATTTAGCCTAATAATTTATGGACCTGTCAGTATTGACAATGTGTTTCTTTTTTCCGACATCTTTGTTCTATGATAGAACTTTAGAAAGAACTGACAGGAGAGACGTAATCTCCCTTTATATCTTGATTATATGTAATTTGTGCTGTCCAGAGCCATGTACTTCTAGTCAGTGTAACTCACTGAGACCTACACAGCGATGGTCAGGGTGAAATTTAGCACTTGGGGCTGAAGGTGGCAGTTCTGCAGGTGCTCCCAGCTTACGAAAGGATGCAAACTCCGAGAGCTGAGGCCCCTCCAAAGTCTGTGTGCTGGGATGGGTTGGGTGTCCCAGAACACGGACAACACCTGAGCTCACTGCCAGGAGCTTTCTACTTGCTGTTAGCACTCACACCTCCTGCAGGGACTCATTTCCAGAAGAGCATTTGAGTGCAAAGAATACAATTCTTGTTGTAGCAAAGCACACCGATACGATTTGTTTTGTGGTTTTATGTGTAGCACCTACTGTCTTTTGAGATTTGAAAATGAAACTAGCTGGAAGGCGGTGCGTAATTCCTTGAATGTGCAGTAAGTGAAATAAGCTTTTGACTTAAAGGTGTTTATAGCTACAGAAGCACAAAGTCTCCATTTCTTCTCTTTGAAATAAACTTTCCTCTGTTCTGTGCTGTTCCTTCTGAGCATCTGCAGCCTTTTTTTTTTTTTTTTTTTTTGCCTCTGTGGCATTACTGAGAATTCCCAGTAAGCCTGGGCAGGTTGGCTGCGTTCTCAGCTGTACATACATGTGGTAGATCCCCATTACCTCTGTAACTTTTTGTTACTATCAGCTGCAAATCTTGCTTTGGGTTTTATTTCTCATTTTCACAGCCATGTGATGAAAATGTGACCTTCTGGAGGTGCTGCAGTCCTCCAGGACAGCAATGCTAACTTGTCTGGTTCTCAAGCTGAAGAGCTTCTTTTCGTTTGGGCACTGCTTGGTGAAAACACCTTTGGGCATGCCTTAGCTCTAGTGATGCTGAAGTGTCTTTTGATGTACATGATGAGATTTGGCTTGTTTTTGTGTTTTTTGTCTGTTTAAGCTCTCTTTGCAGACTGTGTAGGCCTCCTGCACATGCTGCTCGTAGCAATTGCTTGTCCCCTGCTTTTCCATTCACTGCTGTGACTGCATGGCTGATGCGTGTCTGTATGTACTGCTTTAATTCTCTTTGATATTATACATTATTTTACACCCCTGTGTTAAACTATAGGTCCTTGGCTGTGACTCTTCCCTTAAAATCACAAGAGGTAAATTATCAAGAAGCAAACTGGGAGAAAAAGCTGTTAATGAAAGGATTAAGCACTCCTCCAAGTGGGAGCAAATATTTGGTCAGGCAAAGGAGGGACTCTTGAAGACAGAACACTGTTTGTCTAACCGGGTTTCTGGCTGTCTGAGGTGATAATGGGATCATCAGAAAGGGTGGACTGGAAGTCCTGCAAGGGCAAGGTCTCTTCTTGGCTGTTCTAAGGAAGCTGCAGGACCACAGGCCTGGGATGTGCAGGCAGGAATGAGACAGGAGGGGGTGACCTATAAGGTGGCCTAAATGCCCATCCTGTTCTCTGATTGCTGGGGATGAATTTCTCCAGCTGGAGAGGAGTTCCAGTTCCTGCTTGTGTGGGCAATTTCCTTTCTCCTGTGGAAAGGACAACCGGAGAGGACCACCATTCAGGGCCTGTTCCCTGCCGCGCCACGGACTGCAGCATCGCTCACTGATGCAGGCAGGGCTGGGCGGATGTGACCAATATTGTCTTTTGTCACCATCATCACGTATTCTGGCATCTCAATTACTGCTGTAAAATAGTGGAAGGGGTTGCCAGGTCAGGTAGGTTAGATGAATTACCCAGCTCAGTTACTCCTATCTAAAATGATCCGTATCACTTTGCTGAGCGTCAGCGTTTCTCACTTTCAGAGCTGTGCTGGAGCTCTAGTTTCTCTCAGGCGTGAGCAGTCATTAAGAAATTCTTTGGAATTTGGGTCCTGAAAGGTAAAGCATAAACCACAATGTAGCTCACCTCAGTTACCATCCAGCTCAAATTCAACAGCTGCAGGTTGCAGGTTTCTGGTATCCGCCTGGGTTTTGTGCCGTTGCTTGCTGAGGCTGCAGTATGTGCTGGGATCAGTCTGGGGTACGTGATTCAAAATACAGAATGGAACATCTTTGCTTTGGGGAGAGGGGGAGAGGCGTTTGTAGTACAATCTAACGAAGTAGTACTTTTCCATTTCCAATTAGTTTTGTTCTACAATAAAACCGCCTTTGTCTGCAGAGATACTTAGTGAAAACTCAAATTAGAGCATATGAATCCAGAATATCAATCAGGTTGTGAACTATGTGAGATGCCTAGAAAATGAAAAACAAAGAGTGGATTACTATTGGTCAAAAGCGTGGATAAAAGAAGAGCAATAAATTCCAAGAGCAAATGTAACCAGATACAATGAGATTAAAAATGAATCAAGGTCAATTGTTGACTAAAACAGTTTAGTACAGATAAATAGGGTAATCAGGACTTTATGAGGCTTTATCCCAAAAGTCTTTAAATAGGGACTTGCCCAAGGACATCCAGCACATCACACCAAAAGCAGAACTCAAGCCCTCTGGGCCTGTGTTCTGCCCAGCCGTGAGCTGCAGATGCCCAAAACGCTGTTGGTAGAGAGGTTTCTGCCTGTGCTCAGGTTCCTCAGTGCTCTTTCTGCAAAACAACAGCAGGTATGTGAGGTGCAGCACAGGCAGTGCGCTGCGTGGCACATTGCTGGGCTGACGGGCAGTGTGAGCACAGCAGCCTGGGGGAGCTCTGCAGCTCCAGGGCATCATGTGCTGGGGCTGAGGAAGGTAGGAGCGACTCCTCCCGGAGCCTGACAGCCATAAAACAAGAGGAACCTCTTCAGTGCCTTGCTGTTTTCCCTTTGAAAGCAGTTTTATGCTGTGAAACCTTGAAGTGCCCAATAATCCTTGATGTCTTCTCCCTGGCTGGGTGCAATGATGATTATATGCTAGATTGCAGAGAAAAACATATAGATTAGTGCTTCAAAATGATCATAACGCTTTGTTGCACTGCTTTGCAATCTTCCAAAGTGCTTTACCGATACTCCGTTTTCAGACTCAATGCAGGGATGAGACAAAGATGATCAGTATGCACATCTCGTGGGTAAGGCGTGTGCAGGCCAAGGGGAATGGGAGCAGTACTTGTGTGTGCAGCCCTCAACCAGCAGCAGGAGGTTTGTAGCACTCCTAGAGATAAATGGTTCCAACTTGGCCTGGGCTTGGGTGGCTTTCTGGTGGCAGATGGGGAAGTTCCCCTGCTCTGCCAGGCTCTAGCTTTCTGCATCCCACTTTGTTCAGGTGGGCTGCCCGTCAGTGGGGACAGAGGCAGGCAGTCTTTAAGCTGCCACAGCAATGGAGACAGTGAACACCGAGGTGTGATTTTTGGCTTTTTTTTTTGCCCTTCTGTCAGAGGAAGCACTTCTCCAAGCAGTTTCTACTTCGTATTGCCCCCAAAGAATTCATGTTAGCAATATACAAATGAATCATTGCAGACTAAGACATTTTGATGGTAACTGGTCGTGGTTCACTTTGTACATTCACATCTGTTGCAGTTGTCGGTGCAAATACTAAGGCAGCCTATCTCACCTGCACATTTGCCCATGGAAAAGGAATTCTTGGCATAAATCCAATTCACCTTCAAGTGAATCTACATCACAGGACTCTGCCCTGATGTGGCAGAGCAGTGACTGCATGCTCCAGTTGGGCAGCTCCACGTGCAGGCGAAAGCCTTAGGTGGAGAAGCAGGGCAGACATCTGGAGAGGCAGCCCAGCAGCTCGCTGAAGGAAGCTTTGGCCTTAACTTAACTTGTCTGTCAGCACCGGTAGGATGAGTTTGGAAAGCTTGCCATCAGAATTAAGTTGGGCAACCATATGTATCCTGTCCTGCAGTAGTACTCCCAAACAAGGGATGCCTGCTGTTTGGCCAAGCAGTGTTTCAGCTGGTGTGGGAGGCAGAGCTCCTTCAGACTTCCTAAGTTGATGGTAACAGTGCTTTTAGACTCTTTACTGTGAAAATTCAATTTCTTAAGCATTAATTTAATACAAAAAGCTTTGTCAATTAGATAGCCTCATAATCTTATTTTAGCTCTGGATGCGAGAAGCACACAGACATGTGTCTGTCTGACTACCAGCAGCTGCAGACCGCGAGGGAGAATCAGAAGGCAAAAAACAGAGCAGTGATTTTGTTTGTCTGAGCAGATGAGAATAATTTATATGTACAGGCTATTTATAGGAAGGCTGCAGCGAGCTAATTAATTGTTTATAGGGAGAACTTTAAAGAGCATAACCTGAGATCTGACATTCTGTGTAATAATTATAATTAGAGATGAGCTGGAATCGAAAATCAGGATGTGAACACAGATACATTTTGGAAAACTTTTGAATCTGATCCAGACCTCAGCTGTGCAGACTGTGGCAGCCCTCAGGGCAGGCTGGAATGAAATCCTGGGCTGGAATTTGGCCTTCTGGGTTCCGGTAAAGCGCAAATCTTGCATCCACATTGTGCAGTTGGGTCCCACTCTTCATCATCATCTGGCATAGTGGGGGAGCAGCACACGGTGGGGGTGCTGTGCTGACATTTATAAGGTGGTTGTCAACCTTCTAAGCTGTTTAAGTAGCAGCCTAATTTCTGTGAAGTTCTCTTCAGCTTTGTGGGAAAGGATTGGCGCATTGGTGATTTCCAGATGTGGAGAAATAACAGAAGAACTGGAATGCTCAGCTTGGAAAGGCAGCGGGGGTACTTAGGGGTGGCCGTGGTTGTGCCAGGCACTCACCAGCACGTCTTTCCCACTCCTGTGCAAAAGCACCCAAATATTTTGAAACTTGGTTCTAATTTTAAGCTAATTAGAAGTCAACCACTGTGTTCTATGTAAATAAGTAGACAATGGTGAACCCGCAGTGAAAGAGCATTGAGTAGCCAAAGGATTAAATCTCGGTCAAATATTTATCCTAGCCAGCATATCTCAGTTTATATGAGATCCCTGTAAGCTGGAAGAAAAATGCATCCAAAGGAAGGAGACGTCCTGCCTGTGTGATTCAGTTAACAAATATGTGTCTGAATTTCAGATTTTGTTTGTTTTTCTTCCATGTACCAGAGGTAATTGCTCAAGAGTTTACAATGCTTTTCATAGGATGCTGGTGAACTTGGAAGCTGTATTCATCTCAGTGCAGCAGCCAGTCTGTTTTGTAGGCGGCATCCAGGAGGCCTTGCAGGACAGGGATGGCACTCTGGCAGGCAAGCATGCTTGCTTCCACAGCCATCACAGCCTGAGGAGAGTTAGGGTAAGTGAGGAGAGTTAGGGTAACGGAGGGCCTGCAGCACGTTTGGATCCGGTGGGGTCCCATGTGAGCAGCTCTGTCTGTGGCTGTCCAGCATTCAGCATTGCATAAGCGGGGATGCTGTGTGCTGCGGAGCTGTGGGCTGTCACCGTGGCAGTGATTTGCTGCTGACACTGCTTTGCTGCTTTTCACCAGAAACGTCTTCTGGCTGCTCATGGCCGAGCTTATGCTTTATTTTACTTTCTTAATTTCTCTTCCTACTTTGTTACTGACTCTTTGTGTGCCAAACTGGGGACTCTTTTCAACTCTTCTCAGTTGTTAATGTGTTTCCAGGCAAACCGATGTACTGTCACTGGAGCAGCTCCTGAACTGCACCATCTCGTGCTCCAGGAGCTGCAGGCCAGCTGTCCCATGTGAGCCCTCCCCCCGTGTCCCTAGCACCTGCTGAACTGCTGTGTGATGCTCTTATTTCCCTCATGTCGGTCGCAGGCGATGTTTTGCCCCTCAGGGTAGCTTTTCTGACTCATAAATACGTTGCTCTAAAACTACTCTTCCACCGCCGTGGTTTATAAAAGTGGGGGTTGGTTTCCACAGCTCAAACTGAACTGCAGAGCTGAGCTTCCTCAGCAGAGCGCTGCTGTGAGCTCAGTGCTGCTCGAGGAACTGTTCATCATTCTTGTCTTCTTCAGTGAGCTCGCAGGTCTGTCTAATAAGGACCACATGCGTAATCTTTTATTTATGTTATGGCCTATTTATCAATGTGAGGTGAGAATTTGACCTTATTGTGCAAACTTCAGTATTCCCAAGATGGGTCAGGTTTCCTCTTGCAGCTCTGCCCTCCTTCACCCTTTTGCATTTTCATGGCACTTCTTGTGACAAAGCTAATTAAGCCACACTCATATATAAGCACCATTGCACGCTTTTGTCAGTTAGGGAAAAAGATCTCTGAATATAGCTGAAGAAAGAAGTCTCTCTGAATGTCAGGGTGTGGTGTGTGGAGCAGGGAGGTTTTCATGTGAAGTCCGAGTTTGTTCAAATCATACTTTACTTTTGGCACTGCTATGAAAGCAAACTATTGACCCGTCCTGTGAATGTGTTCATCTCCGTTCAGTCTGGAGCAGTAAGGGAAAGAACAAAACCCAGAAGCCGTTATTATAACCTTCTTTCCTATCATTGCAAATGATGGAATGGTGATTGCAGTGGGCTTACAAAATATTTACCTTCCGTTGAGCGCTGAGGTTGCAACAGCTAAATCTGAAAGGCAGAAAGGGGGATCGGGTGGGGCTCGAGTTGGGAAATGGAGACCTGGGGGCAAATCCAGCTGCAGTGGGGACAGGGTCTGCTGTTAAAAGGAAAAAATGGTTTGGGCATCTGCACTGAGCTGGGCCCTGCGTGGCTTTGGTGTTCGCTCTGTATGCTTTCCAGAATGTTTTTTGTTGCTTTGTTTTCATTGTGGAGATATTTTGTTATTGTTTCTGACTTCGCCCATCCATTGAAATGCTTTGCCATGCACAACACATCCAGTTGTCCAAATTTTGGGGGATCCAAAGGTCTTGAGCTAATGACTTACAGAGAGGAAGCTCAGATGCTGCACAGCTCTGGGTGTAAATGAGAGGTCTTTGGGATAAGGGTGCACCTTCCGATCCGCTGCAGCCGAGTGGACTTAAGAAATTAGACTAACAGAGCCTTCCTCCTCTCCCTCTGGAAACAAAAGCAGAATAAATGAGAGCACACAGTGTTTTTCAGTTTTCCTGCTGCACTTTATGCCTAAATCAGAATTGCAGAGGGCACTAACAGCAGCCATTGAACTAACATGAGCTCGTTTCAGCTAAGCTTCAATTTTGCCATGAAAGTCAAATCAAACCACAGACAGCCCTTCAAAAACATGCACACAAACGAACCCGGAGCTGGATGGTTTTATCAGATCTGGTTCTCCACGTGCAGTACCTTTAAAGATAGGTACAGAATTCCAATGCAGGGTGATCTTACACGTGTGCCTGCGTCTTTTGGTTACAGCTGCACTGCTGTTTGCATGTGCTCTGTCCTCCCCAGCGCCCCATTGCAGCAGCTGCTCCTTGTCTTACATCTCAGTGTTATAATTCAGAGATTTAACTTAAGCTAACTTGGCTCTTCATGCAGGAGCCCATGCCTTGTGAACAGCAAAGCAGATTTTGCCTTATGAGTGCACTATGAGCAGAAGCATGCGAGGTTTGCCTGGCGTTAGTTACCTGTTTCCAGGGATACTGGGATTTGCTTAACTAAACTTCCGTGTTTCTAATTTTCTCTCTTCTTATCAGGAGAGTTGTGTGCATTCTGGTTTTGCTGTTGGCTTCAGATAGTGTGCAGGGCTTGGATGGCAGTAAATTCCAGTTTGTGTGAAAGGACAGCACTTGGTAAAATATATGTTAGACTTTTAATTGACAACAGGTCATTAATCTAATTTATGTGTGGGCCAGGTAGAATACTTCATGCAAAGTCCAAAGTATGGAGGAGGGGCTGTTGGATTTGATGTAATGTGCTGCTAATATATGTCACCAGCCACATCCATTAAAGAAAGAAAAGACAATGAGTGTGATTCCAGGTACTGGGAGGTACCTCAGGACACCGTTCAGTCACAAAGAAGTTGCTCACTTGCACAAAGTACGTGTGTCAGCCTGCAGGACTGGGACACATGCTGCCATGATTTCCTATGATACTGCCTGGGTATCAGAACACTCCTTTGCCATCGTTACAGCCCGATGGGCACTAATGAAATGATCCCACTAATTCAAAGATACTCTACAACTTTGCCCCACGTAGATATATACGTATGTATTTATTCTGGCTTATAAAAAAATAAATAAAACGTACAGAGCAATTTCTGGTCACCTCTAGGATAATATGCCAGGGTGATTTGTCACAACTCGTACTGCTTCGCTGCCTTTCCACCTATTTTTTCCACCTTTCCCCTTTCCTTTTCTTTTTAGATTTCGGTTTATTGTTTTTAAAGTCAATGAGATCACATCGCTGCCCCAGGGGAGGAATTTAACGCCGCTCCACAGTCAAAATGCCATTCTTTAAAAAGTTATGCTATTGCTCTGCAGCTTTTAAGAAACATCCTTACAAAGCCAATGCAATGAAAGTTTTTAACTTGGTTGAACCATTGGAGCCGTGGAGCAAAGCCAAGGGGCAAAGCCTGGCTCAGAGCCCTGCTGGCCCCAGTTAGTCTGCATTGCCCTGAGAAGCACAGGATTCTGTTGGTAGGCAATGCCTGGGGCACCACGTGGCCCTGTGGATCTTTTTCAGAGTGCAGCAGAGACTGGAGGGCCCAGACAGGCTGTCTTTGCTGTTGAAGAGCCCAGTAAAATATTCATCAGCAGGGAAGGAGGAAAGGACAAAAAGCTGAGGTTCCTCTAAGATGTAGAGAGAAGAAAGGAAACAAGTGAACTCATTCATTTGGATGCTTTTAGTGAACGCGCAGCGTGGAACACCAGTAGTGCAGTTGCAAAGCCCCTGCAGTTGGGGTAATCCCTGCAGCAAAACCTCTTCCTGAATCCTCATTCTTTTTGGTACCGACAATGTTCTGAACTTTTGTTGGGCTTGAAGTTCCATACAGTCGGTCCGTATGGGAAGAATCCAAGCAGCTCCAGGTTCTCTGTGTAATTTTATTACTCGTACAACATTCCTCCAACCACTCAGAAATGATGTGCGTGTGAAAAACAAATATAAGCTCCTTGTTATAATCCTAATTGA
Source organism: Gallus gallus (assembly GCF_016699485.2). Taxonomy (NCBI): domain Eukaryota; kingdom Metazoa; phylum Chordata; class Aves; order Galliformes; family Phasianidae; genus Gallus; species Gallus gallus. The sequence goes on from NC_052545.1 coordinate 1,560,210, forward strand.
GCTGTAATAGCCTCCCACGGGGTACTCCTCTGTCCCTTTCGGATATTAAATCCCTTAAAAAATCTAACCCCTAATCCACTTACTTTCTTTTGAAAATCAAATTAGGCAGCCGAGGGTACTCGGTGGTACCCAAGTGCCTTTGTAATCCAAACCCGGGTTGTGCTCTGAAGTGAGAGTGCAATTGCACGTCCTGCTGCCTGTGAGCCGTCCTCTGCCTCGGGGTTCCCGGAGGGGATGCTCTGTGCCTCCTTCCTCCTCCATCCCTTTCTCGGGGGGCTGAGGCTCCAAACAGCTCCCAGACAAACTGGTGCTATGCAAACAACTTAGGTAGGAAACGGTGAAAAGGTGAGAGCTGCCACCTCAACACTGTAACCCACGTGAGGCCACTGTGGTGGATGGTACCGTTGCAGTGTGTGTGCTGGTCACAGCTTCTTGGGTACAAAGTTCTTTTCTGGGATGGATGAGCTGCCCCCATTGCTGCTAAGGGCTATTCTCTTATTTCCCAGGAAGAACAGTTGCTGCTTAAATTGCAGCAGGGTGCTTGGAGTGAGGGCAATGCTTTTGGATCTTTCCCTCAGGTTCTTACAGTTTTATTCCATCTCTAATTGTGTGTGGAACTAAATGCTGAGGAAGTGTGGAAGGCTGCAGGGAAAAGGAGTTGTGCTACACTGGGACAGGGGTGGCTGCAGGGCTCGGTGGCTGCCCCTCCACCACACAGCTCTGTCAGACACACACTCCCTGCCCTTCGGTGCAAGTGGGGATGGGGAGGCACACTTCCAGTCACACAGAGCGGTCTGCTGTTGTGAAAATATCTGCTGCCCTTTCCAGCTGTGCCTGCATGGATGGGTGGCTCTGTGGATTTCAGAACTGGCAGTGCAGAAGTCAGCGATGTGGGGGGAAAAAATCTCCTGGGGTTCTTGGATCTGTGCAGAACGTGGATGGAAAAACTACTAACTGCTCTGCAGTTCAAAGTAAAGTCAGTATGTGAATGCGCCTGAGTTCTTACCCAGCCCAGTCCTGTGTCTGACAGTGCTGTGTGAGCTCAGGTTTCCCTGTGCAAGATGGAATGGGATATCTGTGTTAGGGCAGAGAGGAGGTCTGGTGCTGGTTCTGTGCATGTGGAAGCGAGGGGCTTGGTGTGGCTGAGGCACTGTGAGGCGTGACTCTGGGTTACTGGCATCAGGACTGATGAGCTGACTGCAAATTTCTCTGACGTCACTGAGGCAGAAGGAGCCTGCCTGCTGCTGGCAAATGCTGGCTGTGGCGTTCAGCATTTAGCCCTGCAACTCTGCCTTCTGCTGCAGGTACCTGCACTGCGCTCTGCTCACATAGCAGTTGAGTGCTGGGTGGCACTGGAGGCACCTGGCCTTGCACTGACATGGTGCTCCTAGAGATGGGCTGGGGTGCCCACCCTGAGCGACCTGCTCAGCTCCCAGTGGGAGCTGCTTGTTGGAAGAGATGCTATTCCAGAAGCAGAGCACTGCAATTCCCTCCTGTCCTAAGGCAGTCACCTGTATCCGAGTCTTGATGTCGTGTAGAACAAGATGCAACAAGATCAGAAATGCCTAGCACCCCCTGGTGCAGGTTTGGAAGCATCTGTAGAAATGCAGTCCCGTGTTACTTTCTCAGTGCAGCAAATGAAGCATATGACAGAATGAGGAATTGTGGTGTCTTGTGCAGTAAGCTCTGTAATGCCAGCCAGTCTCCAATTCGCTTTGGCTTTCAACCCATTTGACTAATGACACATCAGTAATTCCTACAGTACTGTGAACTTCGCTTTCTTTATTTCTTTACCCTCGATTCTACCTCTCAGAGTGGACAAGAAGCACTGTGAGATGTGCAGGAATCCCCGCGCAGTGATGAGGCTGTTTGTATCCCACTCAAGTGCTGTTTCCATCTTTGTGCTGAAAAATCTCCTATTGCTGACCATGGCCTTCCAGGCCACTGCTTTTTTGAGCGCGTATTTGTCACAGATTACCAACCTCAGAAGGGATGTGATGTGTAGAAGCTGGTCTGTAATTGTCTTAAAAGGTGTTTCATGAGTAAAGGCAGAAAAAACAGAGTTTTGGTAGCCTTCAACAGAAAAGGACATGTAACGCTAGTTCCATTGCAGTACAGAAGTAGTCCTGTGCCTCCCTCCCTGGAGGGCTGCAGGAAGATCCCTGTGCCAGGTGATGCGGAGGGCAGCCCGACCCTATGCTCCTGCAGGCTTTCATTACTGTGTCCTAATTGTGATGGTAATTTTTTTTTGTAATCTGCAGAGATTATTACAATTGTGTTGAGATTCTTTATCTCCTTTGCGCATACTTATCCTTTGATGATCTATGTATAGTATTAGCTACCTCTCTAATTACATCTGCCTGATTCTTCAGCAAATCTTTTAAGGCAGCATTAATCAACTGAATTTGGAACAGAGAGCACCTGGGGTGCCTCGTGCAAACCCTCGGGTTTAATTTAAATTGTGCTCTCAGAAATGAAAGGCAATTTCCCCCCAAATTTTTAAATTATACTTGGGATGCTTTGAAGTTAAATTTTTATTTGGATCTCAAAAAGAGGAACATTTTTTTTTTTTTATTGCCAATGTATTCAGCTCTCAGACACCTCCAGTTTACCCCAGTAAGGAAGGGAAGAATCAGTAGTTTATCAAAGGACACTGAAGGAGTTTCCAGCAGCCGCTTGGGAGCGATAAATAAGGCAGAGGCTCGTTGGAAGGGAGCGTGTTTTGTACCTCCATAAAGAAAAGCTCTTTCCTGGTTATAGCGTTGCATGTTTCACAACATGCTGTTGGGTTTTCTCCAAGTGAGATGCTTTTGTTGCAGGAAGGGAAGTTATTTTAGCCTGGAAGAAAGGCAGCACAGAGTATTTGCTTCACAGTTTGACAACTGTTCCTCAGAAGGTTTGCAACAAAGGTTTTTTGTGGGAAGACATTGCAAGTTCCAGACTCGGGGAAAAATAATGTTCTCAGTATTTCTGAATGGGCACAAAATGGAGCAGAAGGTGCTCTTTAGGTATGAGTCCATCCAGATCTGTCCTTCAGCAAACTCCGGCTCGCTCATCTTGTTATCAGACTTGTGGACATCAGAGAGGCAGCTGAGGTTGGGAGCAGTTGTTTGGTTCAGTGGTAAAACTTTGGGGTATGGGACTGGCAGCAGTTCCAGACCTGCAAACAAAATACACGTCTGCATGCTTCAGGTTGGTGGTTTCTTCTGTGAAGACACTTCCCTGAGTGGGTCTTTGCAGGACCTCAAACTGAGAAGATGGGTGTAATAAAGTCTTCAGTGTTCCCGTGCTGTGGAGTACTACCAGCTGACAGCACTAGGTATTCATTGCAATTGCAGAAAACAATCAGTGGTAGACGTTCATATGTGCTACATGTAGAAAAACAAAACAAAACAGCCTTTTAAAGTCCATAAATGATTTGGACCTTTGGATGGGAAAGCTCATCTACGAGCCTTCTCTTGAACTGCCCCACACCAGGCAGGCTCTGAGCTCCGGGCTCTGCCTGCTGGGCTGCCTGCAGCCTGCGCTCAGCGCTGCGCCTCGGGGCTCAGAATGGCCTTATTTCACATTCACGTCCAGGCAGTGAGATTTCATGAATTCTGCATGCCAGGTCGTACTGTCTTACATTTCCATTGTAAAATGCACTTGTGCCAGTGGGATGAGGGAAATCGGATTTTTGTCTAGAACTGAGCCCAAGATTCTTTATTTCCATATATTTTTTTTCCCTGTCTCTTTTGTAAAAGCCAGGAAATGAGGCAAATTGAAGCTATGCCCATATTGTTTACTGGCACCAGAGAAATAAATCAGCAGCATTTTACTGAGATGGTATGTAAATACTGCTCAGCCTTTCTCATGTGATTGCCAATTCGGTCTCTGTGCAATACAGTGTGACAGAAATGATTCTTCTTCAAAACTCCCCGTCACCATTCGCCTTACCATATACTGAACCTTTTTGGTTTTCACTTGGCAACTTTGATAGTAAGCCTACTGGCAAATTTTTATTGGATGAAGATTCTCTGTTCATTAACAAAATGAGAAAAAATGAATCTCTAGCATATAACTGCCCCCATTAAGCAGCATTAGCCATCCTTTGGAGAGCTGATAGTGTCAAATATACTTTTCTGACTGCCAGATGTTGATGACTGCAGCGGTGCTGACTTGGGGGCACGAGAGCACAGAGCAGGTCAGGGGTGAATTGGTTCCACCAGAATGAAGTAACCCACCCAGAAAGCAGCGGCAGCACTGGGATGGATGCTCAGCGGGTGGCTGATGGGTGTCACACAGTGTGTGTGGGGTAGTGAGGGAGACATTCAGGCCGTGCTGATGTTTACCTTCAGGGGATACTGTGGTTGTTTCTGGCAGGAGGGCTCAGCTTGCTGTCCCTCCCTGTGCAGCTGTTGGTGAGCAGTAGTTGGGGCTGGTCCCCAGTTACCTGGGCGTCCGGTCCCGTTCTGATCCTTAGATGTGATTCAGCCCTGACGTGCTCAGGTGAAAGCTGCTGCACCTCTCCTTGCATACCAACCCGAGGGAATAAGCATCTCCTCACACGTAACCTCATCCTTCCAGAGGAAACACGTTGTTACACACTGGCTTTGATTTCAGGTGATTTAGCAGAGGAAGATAAAAGGTTTACAGATGAGACAGCTAAGCTAGAGGAGCCAGTGGGGGGGAAAGGAGCTCTGCACCCCCCAACTCACCGCCCATTCCCTATCTTTGTGCAAGCCACTCATGGCCGCGCAGAGAGGATCACAGTTTCAGCATCGTTCCTTTCATTTTGCCTAATTAAGATATTTGGAATGATTGAGTTAAGTTTTCTGTTCCAGTAGATCTTTTTGAAATAATGCTACAGAAATTAATCAACTTCTTTTTTTAATCATCCATTTCATTCTGACCTGTCACCTCTCCTTACAGCACTCGTACGTAAATCTTATGCACACGCAGTTAAACTATGCTAATGTATTCCACAAATCACTCCCAGGGTTTGCTGCAGTGTGTTGAGCAGAAATGTGATGTGACAGAGAATAGAGAGGCGAGAACACGCACACCTTTCTGTAGACACTCTGTAACTCTAATGAAGTAAAGTCTTAGAAAACGCTTGGTGTCTGCAAAAAGTGCTCAGCTCCTCACCATGCCTTTCACCTTGGTGTCCACTTGTCCCGTGTTGCCTTAGACTTGAGGGATAACAAAGAGGAAACAACCATCACAGATGCAAACTGGCAGTGGTGGGGAGCGCTCATTGTGACCGACAGACATTGTCATAGGCTGCATTTTCTTTCTCTGGAAGAACAGATGACTGTTTTGCTGCATGAATAGCTACTTCCTCCTTCTTGTGTACAATACAAAAGCTACTGCTTGAGTACAAAAGCTTCTCATCAGATCTTTCCAGGATGTTCTTTGCCCAAATCTGCACTTTGAAGGCACTTTTTGCAGTGCAGTGTTTGAATTACATGGAGTAAGTGGCAGCTTTTTTTTTCTGGAAATAGAAGTTCTGAGCAGGATTTGGAGTGAATAAAAACCATTGGAAGTGGCGAAGTGGAAAAACTTGTGGTGTTGTCTGAGGGAAGCTGCTGTCTTTCATTAATCCGAACCGCCAGAACTCCACATAATATATTTTTCTCCTCTCCAAAACAAAGCTCTGCTTTCAGAAAAATCCACTGGGTGTAATTAGCAGAGATGGTAGAAATACTCACAGCTAAAGACGAAGCCACTTAAAATCCAAAGGGGTTTAATTCTGAATTAATGCTGAGATCCTGCACCCACTGATACCTATGCTTAACTTTAAACACATGGAAATCAATTCAGCCCAACTGAAAAAAAAGCCTGTTTGTGATTGCAGAGATTCATAAGATGGAACAGGTTGCCCAAGGAGGCTGTGGATGCCCCATCCCTGGAGGCATTCAGGGCCAGGCTGGATGTGGCTCTGGGCAGCCTGGTCTGGTGGTTGGCGACCCTGCACATAGCAGGGGGTTGGAACTGGGTGGTCATTGCGGTCCTTTTCAACCCAGGCCGTTCTATGATTCATTCTATGGAGATAGGACCCATAAGCTCTCCTCCAACTGTGCCCTGAAGTGCAGGCTCTTGTTCATTGCTGGCAAAAATGCAAAGCCTATGGTGGTGACTATGTTGAAAAACTGTGTTTCATAGCTGAGAATCTGTGCTATCAAATAGTATTCTTGTGTTCTTTGTATTTGTTGTTGTTTCCACAGAAATAAATAGGAGGCATTACTTTTGGAGCAACGTAGGCATTTTATCACGTGGCCAGTCTTATTCTCTCTTTTCTTCCCTTAAAGAAAACACTGATAAATGTTGCTTTGGTTTTGATTCATCCTCTGTAATAGCTTTCTCTCAAGCCCAGAAAAAATGCTATACAGAGACACAGACTCTCTTTCACAGAAGAGATATATTGACTTCTTGATGTGGAGAACAGTCTCCTTTTTTTTAATCACAGAGTCTGGTATCATTGTCCCAACGTTAGCATCTGGATGTAACTTTGCCAGGCAGACGGGCTTCCTCTTGTGACTCCACGCCAGGGTGAGTGAACACAAAATGAGTTGAAAACAAAGAATAAAGACATGAAGTAATCGGCAGTTCCATCTTCGCCCTTTCCCAGCTAAATATATCTGTGTGCACGCAGGGGTATTTATATATACAGGCACACGTACATACACAGGAAGGGGATTGCTCTAATTTTAGGTTGTGTGTCTCAGCAGATGCACACACAGAAGAAAAATGAGGTGAATAATTTGGTGCTGCACAGCGCTGAGCGGATGTTTGCTTTCCAGGTGCTTACAAACGTGTAAACGTCCGCCCCGATCCCAGTGCTCGGCCCATCCGCTGTCACTGCGCTCTGCTGGGATGAGTAGAGAGGGAACAGGTGGGGGAACTCAGCCTTCAGGAGGGCTGTGCATCCAGCATGGATGGTGGAGATCAGTCCTTGCTGAAATCTGGGCTGCTCCCATGGCCCTCTGTCACCAACGTGAGAGCAGAGGAGGCGGCAGGGGAGGAATCATAAAATGCGTCTGCTTATTCTTCTGCCTTTTCTTTCCCAGTTATTTGAAATTTCTGAAATGCAGGTTCAAAGAAAAGGTAATTACTTTCTGCAATGGGCATTCATCTAATAGGGGAGTCATTTGCAATGGAAATATTTTAAGAGCTAGGTGAAATGTTGCTAATGATTTGCTTTGTCAGGTCATTAGGTAGCTGCAGGCCTCACTGAAGGCAGCAGGAACTTGAAGTAGCAGCCTCCTTTCTGGTCATCTCTCATTTGCTTCTTGTAAGGCCTCCTCAGGACCATAATCTTGTCTATGGGGACAGTGACAGGGGTAGGAGGAGTTGCTGGAGTCAGAGCCCTGACATAGGATGTGTCATTGCAAGCTTCAAGTAAATGCATCCAAAGCAGGCACTCGCTGTCTTCTTTGGGCATCTCAGACTTCTCCCTTGATACATTCATGGGTTGGCTTCGTGGTCTAGAAATATGTTTTTTCCCCTTTTTTTCTTCTTCTTTTCTTTTTAATGTTGTAACTCAGCAGGACATGGCTGGCATGTGTGCCAGGGTGCTGTTTGTACAGTGCAGCGTCCTGCAGGCTGTAATTCCATGCTGGGCTGTGGCCCAGCAGACATCCCCAGTGAGCACTGCTGAGGCCTTGGACAGATGATCTATGTCAGGGAGCACACTCTGCTGTAAGAGATCTGTGATTTAGACTATCTGCAAAGGGCAGGGATCTCTGAGCTGTTACAGGAATTGGTTGCAAGGAGAGAGAATAGGGGCACTTGGGAGTGATGCTTTTTCTGATGTTATTTGCACTTCTATACACAGCCTGAATGCACTTAAGATAGGACTAGAGAGAAATTTAAGACCTATATGACCCATGAGTAATGTGTCTTCATTCTTTTTTATCTTTTTTCTTTTTTTATTAATTTCTTCAAAATCACAATGAAGTCAGATTTGCAAACTTTTCCAAAACCAGGTCAGGATGCTCAGTGTCACCTTGACGTTCCTCTTGTAGCGATAGGCTTGCACAGATAGAGATTGAAAAGAACTGAAAACCTAACTTGATGATAAACTTGTTTTTTAGACTTGGCGACACGAAAGATATTCCCCTCAATACTTTTTCCCTTTACCACCTTGTAATTCAGGTAGTTAAGTTTGTCCAGAGGAGGGACTAAAAGAAATAGTGGGATTTGAAACAATATTTTGGCGGAGATTGTATTAATAGCAGTGCAGTGTGATACGATGGCCTTTTAGAACTTTCTGTGGAAGCATCCATTGGACTATTTACAACCCACTGCAGTTTGGTATTTTCGACACAGCGTACAAAACTCTTCCTGGAAATATTTTACTGGGAGATTTTGCTGTAACTCATTTAGTGGAGTTGGATACCTTATCCTGTCGTCAGTCCAGTCTGTTTCTTTATGCTTTGTTCGGGTGTCTCTGAAGGAAATAATGCTTTTTTACAAGAGCAAAGTCACGGGGTAGAAAGAGCATTTGGTGCAAAGTAAGGAAGCACCCAATTTCCTCACCTGTTTTCTTTCACTTCCTCCTGTTTCCGAGTGAACTCTCAGGTCGGGATGTGTGTACTATAACTTGAATGCTAAGATCACTTATTTAATCTCTCATAAAAGCTGTACCCTAATGCCTGCCCACAGCCTTGGTAGAATTAGAAATAAAGAGTGTTGTCAGGTCCGGAAATGTAGTTATTTCACTTGTCATTTCTTGTTAGTTCTATCTTTCACCCATGATCACTGAGTGGATAAAATATTTAAAGGAATGTGCTGTGTTCTATCAGATGCAGTTGAGATGAGCAACAGGGGCTGTCGGCAGGAGAGGTCAGCAGGCACTTTCACTCGGCTTTCTTCCAGGGCCTTTGTAAGCCAAGCGTTGGGAAAACAAGCCAGGCACACAGAAGAATCCCTGGTTTAATGCATATTATGTGTTTTCAATAAGAGAATTTGGCTTGGATCCCAGAGATTGCAATGACATTTTTCTGATCTGTAATATTTTAGGTCTCAGGGTGATTGGTAAAGCATGAAAATTCATTTCTGTGTGACCAAATCTAAGCGATAATTTAAAAGCAGGTTCAGATCTGTTGTGTGTGGGTACGTAGGGCACCTGTAAGAGATCTGTATCTATGAGCTAGTAACGTGACAACAAATAGCAATGGGAACGTAGCCTAAAAGGCTCAGACTAGATACAGCCAGTTTGGGATGGCGTAGGTCTGATTCATAGCAATCCTGAGCGCTGTTACTTTGGTGTTCAATCAGAGATGTCCAAAGTCAAGTGCCTCAAGATGAAGAGTCATAAATAACCAGGCTCCTCAAGGTTATGTGATACTCTTTACCAACTGCTGTATGTGGAGAGGGATTTACAGATGTCTAGGAGCTTTGTTACGTCTAGTCATATACCTTCTGCTCCTCTTATTGACCTTTTCTCAAGCAGAATCATGGCCTTTCTTCAGGAGCTGCAAGCTTGCATATCTGGCAGTCTTGCACATCCCATCTATGTAAAGGGTCTGCTTGCTTATCACAAGCACAGAAGGGTGAAGTATGGCTAGTGCTAGCTGTTCTTTGTACAGAAGAGATGTGGATCCTATAGCTATTTACCTTAAGCACCATAGGTGGTATTCCCACTGAGGTAAAGTGCAGAGATCCTCTCTTGTGTCAGAATGAACACAAATCCACAGTCATAATAACACGTTGAGATGCTAAGTTGCACATCCCAACCGGTCCCCTACTGGCTCATAAATGGGTGACATCATTATTTCACTGCTGTATTTCAATCAGCTTGTGTTTTTTCCATAGTGTTCTAACAGCTCCCAGTGGCACTTCAGTTGTTGATGCAGCATTGTTCCCATTATTAGTCCTTTTCAAAGGGTTGTTTTGTTTGTTTCCTTTTTCCTTTTTTATTTCTTTGTGTATCACCTAGAAGCTCACTGCCAGCCAAATCCTGTCATTTTTTTTTTTACAGGCAAATGTAATTCTTTCTCCCTCCCCTCTCCCTGAAGGTCATGTCTACCTTTATCAGACACATCTCAACTTGTTTTTTTAATGTTGTGTGAATGAAACTCGTGACAGCACTGGGACACTCAAGTGAGCACAGCATCCCAATCTATTGGCTGATGTTCAAATGCATGATGACAGATGTCAATCTAAGCAGGGAGAAAAGGAAATAAAGGACACTGAGTAATTAATCCAACATCACACATGAAGTCACTGGCAGGAATTGAATCAGCACCTCTTTCTCTGATGTCTTTGCCCCCAGTTCCGTCCTGACAGAAGTGAAGCACTGCAGTGGGGAGAGGTTTGTGTCCCTATTTTTCTTTGCCTCTCAGTCCCCAGGTATGATTTTCATTCCATTTTTCCTAATAGATCTTCTCCACAAAGACAAATAGTAACTGATAATACTTCATATTTTCAATCTACCTCCTGCAAATCTGGCAAGTTCAGTGGGCAGACTCAGTTTAACCTTGGAGTAGTGCTGCTTCCAGCATACAGGTGATGCTACTGCACAAAGGCATTCTGTGACTACTACAGGTGCTCTATTAACTTCCACTGCCATGGCAGCAGGGCTCACCGTCCGGCCTCTGGATGGAAAAGTCATGTGGGAGAAAGATAAATTATGTTCTGTTTTCTTGCTAAATATTAATAATGGAAAGTATGAAAAGTGCCTCTAGTTCTGCTATACTTATCAGTATGTGTCCTGCCTGCCCTGAGAACAGCTTCTGCTTGCCAGGGTTTACTTGAATGTTGCAATTATACAATTAGCATATTTACCCTATGCACATAATTATACATAGTTACCGTAATCATGTCGGTACGAGATAGGGAAAGAAAAACCCTGCATTTAATAAGTCCCACTGAAATTCAGATGAGAAACTCAGCATTAAAAGAACATTAAGGGCTTGATACAACACCAAAATGATTCATATTCAAATGCCACAGAAGAACGTAGGACTGCCAGAGAGCTGCTGGTTTTATGTATTCAGATGTTTGTCTTCCAGCGTGAATTTCCTTGACTGTGTCTGATTTGTGACAGGATTTCTTGAGGGAATAAACTCCAGAGCAGTAACTAACAAATACGATTATACAAATCCACACACACAGGTGTATTTCAGGTGTTCTGGAAGTGATTGCTCTTTAACTACCACAAAGCAAAAATGTTTTGGACAAAACAATGGAACAATTCAGGCCTATTGTTCTGATTTACCATAGTCAGGAGGGGAAGAAATAGCAGGCTTCCTCATTGCTGTTCCAACCTTGAAATGGTGTAAATAAGCGTGCAGTATGGGATTTAATATTTAATAGCTTAATCATTTTTGCTGTGTTGGAAGCTGGGACTGAAATCAAACTGTTCTTCCTCACTTCCAATGGTGCCACATATTAGGAAACGTACCACCGTGAGCAAAGGTGCAGTGCAGTTACTCCATGGTACTGCAGGAGGGGTGATGTAATTGCAGCAGCAGAGCAAACCTGCAGGGACTCTGTGTAAGTGGCAGCCATAACAGAAGGCCTCGCCAGCACTCACCTCCTGTCTGTTTCGTGTTGGAGGCTGAGCTGGTGTTGTGTTGGCTCTTACTGTTGTCTGTGGAGTTTGTATGGGGAAGACAGAGTGTCTCGAAAGAGCAACTATGCAAAGGAATTGACGTTGGGGTCTTCTGCAGCTGAATTGCTGTATTTTCAGGTTATAGCTAAGTTTCCTATTCAGTGAATAATAGGGCAGGAACCAACACTGAGAGGTCGTTTTGCCATGTCTGTGCCCCAGGGCAGGCTCTACTGTAGCTAAACTATACATGACTGGGAGTTTCCAGCCTCTTCTTAATAATGTTTAATGACAGTGTCTCCAGTTCCTATAAGCAATCCATTTTAGGGCTTCGTTAGCCTTGCTATTGGAACAGTATTCTGGCTGTCTAACTTAAATCTGTCTTGCTGCAATTTAAACTCGTTATTTCTCCTCCTGTTCATTGTGTAACTACCTTGAAGAGTTTTGTCATGTCTCCCTTGAGGCTAGAGTGCTGGAAAGCCAGGGGAGGAGGGCGGCAGTGGCTCACACAGAGCTGGGAACTGCTGCCTGCTGCCTTGTATGCCTTCACCTCTTTTTCCTTCTGTCATCTGGAGCATCTGCTTGTACAGTATGGTGTGAATCACCAGTCTGCAGAGAGGGTGAAAGGGCCTATTTGGGGCACTTACCCACTTGTTAGAGCTTTGAGTAGAAATACAGGTGAAAGTGCAAAATACTGTTAATTCTAAGATTTGGTTTTGGAGATGGATAAGGCAAGCTCCTTTGAAGTGCAGTGGGACGAGGGAAGGGCTTTGTGGCAGAGGAACCAAGGGGAGTATTGGCAGAGAGACCCAGTCTGGCTGCTGTAGGCAGATTGCTGTCACAGCCTTATGGGAGAATATCCAGATGAAGATGGATAGGAGAATTTGCCCTACTGATGCTACCCAGAGAAGCATATGCCAAATGGAAGGTGATTGCACCCCTAAAAACTCTCCCAGAATTCACGTAAGGCTGGAGATTCAGTGTTCTTCCAAACATATCACAATTTCCCTGCAGTAGGGCATAGCTGTAACTAGCATTTACAAGATCTATGATTTACATTATGCACTGCATGGCAGAGATACCTGACATACACTGCTGAGAGATCTCCTGGGTGCTGAGCGCAGCGTATGGGATGCTGTGGGCAGATCAGGGAAGTTTTATGAGTGGCTGCTTTTTGTTAATGCACTGATTAGGAGAAAGCAGCCAGCTCTTTCAGAAATCTTCCTTTAGGGATTTGTGTTTTTACTTGAGAAATATTAAACTGAATTCTGTGTTATGTATCCAAAGAGCAGTGGTGCTTATGTACGATCCATACCAGCACTCGCTTTCCTCAGATGAGTCTGTTACCCGTCAGGAGAGACCATTCTGAACCCCCACCAGCTCCTGACTACCTCTCTGTAATAGCTTATGACTTGTCTCCAAGGCCTGGCTGCATCAGCGTGCACAAACACAGCTGTTAAACGAGAAACAGCAGTTTGGTAACATTAATTGCTAATTAAAAATGTGCTTTGTGTCCTGTGACCTTGAGGCTAGGCATTCAAGTGCTAAAATATGACCTCTGTTTGACAAATACTGCTTTGATGTGACCCATATTTCACAGATAACATTTTAATTGGTTTCTGGTGCTTACAGCAGCGTAAAATAAATTGTTCCTGATTCGCGCTCATTGACTAATGTATATTGCATTATTAATTAGTGTGTAGCTGTGCTGTAGTGTTTGTGATGGGGAGATTTAGATGCATTTCCCTTGGGTATTTTGGGCGTCTCTAGTCCTTGCAGGTTTGGAATGGCTTTAAAATAGCTAATTCAGAGGAAATTATGATAAAGAGAGACTAGTTCTCATAAAGGGTTAAATTCCAGAAGAAGAGGGCACTTAGCTATGGTTAATGCATGCAAGATAAGTCTTCAGTGTTGTGAAGGTACTTTGTGAGGTGATGCAGGGGAGCAGTGTTGAAGGCTGTGCTCTGTTCTGACGACATCTGCAGAACACGTACACCCTCACTTGGCTTCTCTGACTGCGTAGCACCTCCGTCAGCTGTTCCTTCACTCAGCCTGAGGTTAGGGTTCATCCCCGTGAACCGTGCTAGGTCTGTTCTAAGGGAGGTAAAGAGGAGAAAGTTGGAGTGAGATCTTCAGCTCTTATAAATCTGTGCAGCTCTGCAATTGATTCAAGTGCTCAGTGACAGCAGTGAAAGACCCGAGTGTGGCTGAGGGGAGGAGGAGGTGCTGTGCAGTGCTGTTTCTCACCGGCTGTGTGCTGCTGCCGTGACCTGCCCTGCCTGGGGAGAGCTCTGTCAGTGCGCTCCTGGGGGTCCCGGAGAGGCCTTTAGCAGAGAGAGTGCAACTGGTTCAGCAGCCAAGCAGAAAAGGTATATTTAAAAATCGCTCTTCTGTTGACTAATTACCTTTGGGGCCCGGGAGAAGTGACACTTCGGCAGAGCAATCAGCAAAAAAGTTCTGTGGTCTCCTGCAGTTCTGCTGAGCTGACGCTATCTCAGTTGAGGTGTTTTGCAGTGCAGATTTCCTGCAGTCCCGGAAGGGAGGGGGAAGAAGTCTGAAATTCCCTCTGCAGTGAATTTCTAACTTCCAGCCTTTCCCCACCATCCTGCAGTGGTGAGCCAGCCCATAGCAGCAGCTCTTGTCAGGGCAGTCAGGGGCCACGTGAGCTTAGAGTGGGCTGTAAAGGGATGTGTGTGTACCAGCCTGGAAAAGAAAAGATGGTTTAGATAGAGTTTTTGCTGTGCTTGAATTATAAAGGGGCAAAGCTCACAGCACAGTGGAAGAACTGAGAGTGTTGCGTCCTATTTCCAGGTAACTTCAGCTCCCAGAGGTTCTGTGATTGTGAGATGAAAGGTCAAAGTGAGCAAAAAAGTCAATTTGTTAAGAAGTGGCTTCTTGGAAAGATAAGGCTCCCTTCCTCCGTGTGTACTTATCACATAGTTTAGTGTCTACAGAAAGTGTCCTTAAAACATTCCCTGTTGGCACTCTGTTCCGCAGAAGGCTGTAGGAAACCAAGTTTAGCATTTGGGATTTCTCAGTAAAATTAGGTTAATCCCTTCTTCCTCCCTACAGCTCACTTTTCCCATGGATAGAAGCTGGTTAACCGTGTTCACCAAAAGGTTTTAGCAACGCGTGATTATCCCAAATACTTTGCAACTGGGAACTTCTTACTTAGTGGAATCTGTACCGCTGTTGCTGGTTTTCAAGCACAAATCTTGGCACCAGTGGTTCCAGTGTAACCCCGTCTGCTTTCCCCAGCTTGGTTCTGAGGGTTGGGGATCAGCATCTCTGCTGTGGCTCCCAGCTGCTGTCCTTTCCTTCCAGAAATGGGATTTGTATGTCACATCACACAGCAGTTTATTGCTGACCATTTCAGTAGCTCTGTCTGCAGTGACCCCATAGTGGTTGGGGCTAACACAAGCGTGTCTTAAAGTTCTGCTGATGGGTTTTAGGATGTTCGCATGAAGAGACCCAAAGTGCCTGAGTCCATCTGTATGATTTGCATTGGGAAAGACGTTCTCTCCAGCGTTCCGCTCCAGATGGCTTGGCGTTTCCGCAGCAGATGAGGTGCTCTGGCCATGGAGGTGCAGTGGGTGTATTTGCTGACCCGCTTTGCCAACCCCCGGCCCCTTGCAGGGCACTCTGTGCACCACATTCCGAGAGTTGGCATTTCAGTTGGCTTTTGGAATTAATGTTACATTTTCTTATTTTAATTACTGTCCCTGCTGCACTCACAGTTATTTATTAGTCTCTGCTGGAATAGTTTGAGTCTATTTCAGGCTTGTGATTTTGGTAATAAATTTAGGCCTGTTGTTATTGCTGTTATGCTAGGGTCTAAATACCTAATTAGTGTCTCTGTGGTTTCTGAGAACCCAAATATATGGATGGTAGGCTGCATTTCGTCTCACAAAACAAACTTACATAGTAAAATATGCATATAGTATTACGTTATTATAGCCCAGTATATTTCATACTATAAAACATTGTCATATTTTTACTTATCTAGTAAAAATAGGTAGAAGAGTAGCAGCTCCATTTGATTGGTGGTGAACTAAGGCTCTAAAAGACGAATGGATCTGCCCCCAGGTGCTTTGGGAATGGTGGCAGAATCTGGGACTCCATTCTTAGGGCATATTTAACTTCTGCCTCGTGAATTCATGGTGCTGTGTGGGATCAGACCCACAGCAGCCGCTGGGAGAGGCAACCTTATACCAGAGAGCCAGAAAAATGAGGTTCCTCACGTGTGCAATTTCACTAAAACGGTGGGAAAATGTTTCTGACAATTAATTCGCTTTTCATCTCCATGAATCTATTTGAGCCAGAAGTGAGATGAAATACTGTGCCGTTTATGACCGAATTGGAGGTTGGACTGGCTGGGTCAGCCAGGAGAGCTGAGCTGCTGCATGGAGGGCGGGCGCTTCGGATGCTCCCGCTGGGCAGTTCCTGGGTGGCAAACACACCGCTTTTCTGCAACAGAGTCCCATTATGTTCCTCTGAAATATACTTATTTAAAATTATGGTTCTTTTGTGCTTCTCTGAGCCTGTCTTTGGGTAATCCTCTGGCTCCTGCCTCGGGTCCTTTTATATGACAAGTGAAACCACGCTGTGACACTGGTGGCTTCAATTTACTACCCCTGTTTCGTAGTACTCAGATACCAAATTGATTCATGCTCTAATGAATGTTTTTGCTACTTTTAAAATACTCCTGTACTTCAGCATATTGCACTTGATTCCACTTCCAGGACCAGGGTTCCTTTCCCACTTGCCTGTTCCCAAAAAAGGGCTGATGATGCCCTCCCCTGACCTGCCTGGGTTTGGTAACAAGGGTGTGAAAAGTGGGGAAAGCACTCCTGAACTGGTGCATTTGCAGAAGTCTTGCAAAATTGAGGTCAACAGCTTGAACTGCAGAGACCTGGTGTGGGGTATGAGCAGATCTGGAGGGCTGTCTGTCTGTCTAAGAGCCCAGCAGCAGTACGGGAGGTGTAACTGAGGAAGTGGGCACTGCTGAGAGTTTGCACTAATGAGCAGGCTTTAGTGCCTGGTGTTTTTTGTTACGCTTATGATCTCTGTTTGGCTGTTGTGATGTACTGAATGAGGAAATGTGGGGCGTCATGTTTTCATAGTGTGTGTGCAGGGGCTGCGTGGGACCGTCTGTTCTGCTCTGCAGTGATTCGCATGGCACAGAGTGTGAGCCTTCAGAAACCTGACACAAACTGCAAGGCTTCCAGCCTTCAGCAGAACTTGGAAGGCTGTTTGGCCACGTGGCTTTGCCTTCTTGTGGGGCCTTGCTGTTGCGTGTTGAGTTCGGATTTGGTGCTAGAATGAGTTTTTCAGCTCAGTGTCTTAGGCTGCTTTCTCTGGCCCTGATGGAGGAAGCGCTGGGACAGATGTTTAGATGCTGTATGTGTTCTCTGTGGGATTCAATTGTAACTAACCTGGGACCACAAAAAAAAAAATCTTAATGTCTGAGAAAGGATGAAAGACGGTTGTGTGTGTCAGACCACTCTTGCCATCCCTTGTCTGAATAGTGATGAACATCTAAGAGAATTTGTCTTTATTTCTTTTACCGAATGATTCCAAACAGAGGTTATTTATTGCTGCAGTTCCATTGTTCAGCATTTTGAAAACAGACCCATTGGAGTTGTTAAGCTCCAAAGCCCTCATTCCTCATCCTTCTCCTCCTGTGACGTGAACCCACTGGAGGATT
The DNA here is from genome assembly GCF_016699485.2 of Gallus gallus. Taxonomy (NCBI): domain Eukaryota; kingdom Metazoa; phylum Chordata; class Aves; order Galliformes; family Phasianidae; genus Gallus; species Gallus gallus. Next base: position 1,577,453 of record NC_052545.1, read on the forward strand.
TTGGGTGTATTAGGTTAAGTGCCTACGAAAAGGGGAAGAGTTTGAGCCAACTCGCTCCTAACTCCTCTTGTTTGACTCCACAGCAATGTCATTACTGTCTGATCACACGTTGTGGCTTTGCCGAACCCTTCAGTTATGCACTCAGGAAGTCACTGCCTGTCAGAATTGCATTAGTGTCATCTCCAGCACCTCGCCTACCTGCTGCCACCTCAGATCATGCCTGAAATATTAACTCCTGTGCTCTCTTGTAGTGGTAAAGTGAGGCTGATCAGCTCCTTGTCAATCAGCCTTTCAATCTAAGCCTTCTAGCTTGCTCATAAATGATACTACCATTACCTAAAACAAAGTGGGTGGTTTTTCTTATATTTCTCATCTATTTTCACGTCGGGAAGGAAATCTGGGATGGCATATATCCATGCCATGAGCTTAGAGACACCATGGATGGGATGGCAGAAACTCATGCTTGGGTTTAGGTGGGTGGCTGCTCGCCCAGCTCCACCATGGGCCGCAGCTTCTACCTGTGCACATATCCACACATAGGAATGGCATCCATGGTATTTCCCTACTGAAGGAAACATCTCCGTGCAGCTAAACTCGTGGTATTTCATAGCACTGCTGCTAATTACTGATGAGAGCTATCAGTGCTTTGATTTGCAGTTTTCTCCCTAGCTGGCAGTGAGGGAGCAGTGTGCTCTCCCAGAGCAGCCATTGGCAGGAAGAGCCGTTCCACACAGCCACAGTGAAACATACACTGAAATTGGCATTTCAGTCAATACATTGTTTGTGGGATGCTTCTTCCTGTTCTTGAGATAAAGGAAAGCTGCCTAATTTTAAAATTACATCCATGGGGAGAGGTAAAGATACCAGGCTGACTGGTTACAAGAAAATCTGTGAGCTGCTTGGGCAGACTAGAGAAGCCTTGGAGGAACTGTAAGATCAGGTCTCTGTTAGATGTCTGCATGTAACATTTTAAATAAAAAGGAGATGTGTAATGGAAATCTTCTAAGCAGTGCATACAATAACGTAGCCTTCATAACAGAATCAAAGCTTGGAAAAGAGGGGAGATAGGTTGCTTTGTCAAGACTTGTGCTTTGGAAGCTGTCGTCTGCATTAAGCCACCCTGGCTGGCTTAGTGCCCATTGGGAGTCTGGATGTCAGAGCATTTGGTCAACAGTTCATCAAACGATAAGCATTTTGGTTTATACTGAGACCAAACTCTAGGGTGGCTGGTACCATCCCAGCAACCAGACTACTTATATATATACTTATATATACATATTCTTACATATATATATATGTACGTATAGGTATATATATATAGGTAAGGATCATGGCTTGAGACTCCCTGGCATGTAATCATGTGGATACACAAAAAGAGAAATCTCCTGACAGCTTTACTTTATGGTTATGTAGAAGCAACTTATTTAAATGTTTACCATAGTCACAACCTAAAAATATTGGGATAGTAGCAAAGCTTGTGAGCTAAAATCCTGTCTTGCTACATGCATGAAATCATAGATAAGTGTGACAGAATGTGACATCTGAGATACAGTTTAACTTATCCATGAGGGACAGAACCAAGATAAGACATACTGCCTCTAGGGGAAAAGAGAAAAATAAAGGGGAGAGAGAGGAAAGATTCACTGTAGGGATCGTTCTGATTTTTGAAGGAAATCATAGTGCTTCAAAATGATTGTGCTATAATGGCTCTAACATCCAGAGCAAGGGTAAACTCCTGGGGAGTTGCCTCTGTGGCAGATGCACTGGGTTTCCCAGTATTTCCATTTAGGTGTTTTAAGGCAAGTGGGTAGATGAAATGAAGGAACGAGTCCTCTTTCTGCATGCACATTTTGCTCATATTCTCTGTGTGTTTCATAGGGCTGGGTAGACTACCCCCATGGCTTTTGATGTTCTGAGATTTGCTGTCTCAAGCTAACACAGACTGTTGTAATTAAGGCCCTTGCTGGTAATTGCTTTCTCTTCCTCTCAACCCCAGTGCAAAAAGTGCCATCTGAAAAACTTAGTGTACAGAGCAGGAGTAATGTGTGTGCCAGTGTGTGAGATCTCTCGTGTGGTTGTTTCTGGCTGTGTGATAGCAGCAGTGCTGGTAGTGTTGTGCTCACCTCCATCTGCACAGTCTGAATGGCTGTGTGACACCGGGGCGGTTGGGATGTGGCCTCTTTGCCTTTATGATTGTGCACGTTGAGTATTTGTTCATAGTGAAATTGCTGGAAGTCGTAACACTGTGCTCTTATGGATGGAGCTACAAAATAAACACCAACTAAAGGAAAGGCAGCTTACGAGATCGCTGACATTTCAGTCTTGAAATTAGTGCGCGACAGTGATCAACAGAGAAACGCCATGACTCCAATGCAGGCAGCAAAAGCTGTGGGCGACCTTGCTGATTGCTCTGGAGCGGGGTCGGGCAGAGCACAAGCAGGCTGAGCTCTGAATACAGCTCAAAAAGCCAAATTAGCATGCACTTTTGCATGATCTGTCTTGCTGCCTGGGCATTTTCCCACAGTGCTCGGAGCTCTGATTAAGGCAGTCAACCGTAAATCATGAAGGCACATGTCAGTGAAGCCCTTACGATGCCACTGGGGATAGAAGAATCATATCCTCTTATTGCTTTAATCGTGAGGCTGGAGTCCATTAAAAATCCATTTAAATCTATGAACTGGTGCTAGTTTTAAACTGGTAATTTATGTCCAGTGGATATTAGCAGCATTTTTTCCCCTGTATCTGAACTATTGCCAAGAGCTGCTCTAACTAACCTACAATACTCACGTTGAGGCTTATACAGTATAATCTCCTTCAGTCTCTGTCTGTATGTATCAGCAGGCAGCAGTAATGGGTATTGTCTGTATCAAAGCCTCTTACAGAAATGCTGCAAACTGAACTGAAAAGACTGGAATAGCTCACTGCCTGTATGTGGGAAGTTTTTCAAACTGAATTAATTGGAGGATGTTCTGCCATCGTTTCTCAAACTGTATTTCTGAAGGATTCAGGAGAAATCCAGTAGTATGTGGCCTAATGCCCAACGCTCATGTACCAAGTTGAGCTATGCAGTAGTAATAAAAGAGAAGTTCTTGGGAAACAAGGACAACTTGAGTCTAGGTAATTTGGTGGAGTTTTGAGTATTTCAGAGGCGCTGTCTCCTCGAGCTCACTGGGTCTGCAAGGTGAAGTGTTCTGCAGGGTGAGCTCATCTCGAGTCGGAGCTCTTCTCTGTGTGTTGGCCGTCCCAAGAAGGCAGTCAGCCTCCTGCTCTATCTGGCCAAAGTCAGAGCCCTAAAAAGGCTTTGGCTGAAACAATGTACTGAGAACTGGTGTCTATTGTGCTGTTCATATGCTAAGGAAAGGAGAAGACGTAAAGCAAAAGCAGTGACATCTCTGGTTCTGTGTCTATAAGCAAAGACAACCTGAGCAGATGTGTTCTGAGGCTGGGAACGTTTGTGAGGATTTTGGGCTGCAGAGTATGGGAGGCTCATGGCATGGCTGAAGTCAGCCGACCATTCTTTGTACGGCAGAAAGGCTCCAACTGCCCTGTGGCAGCTTCCCAGGCTGTTTTATTACAGCAACAGACACTGATTCACACAGGCTGATGTCTTCTCATTTACTCACAGTAATTCAGAAATTTCAGAATTTAAAACAGAGTTAAAAGGAAGCCAAATCCTTTGTTCTCATTGCCCATTTTCCACTCTTAAATGACGTTCCAAAGTCCAGGGGATGGCAGGTAGTTAGGCTGTCACTTCCATCTGTCCCTGCTGGGCTTTCTCAAGTCCCCATCTCCCATCAGCGCATCCTCTGCCCACTCCCGGGCTCCACTGCCCACCTCCCGCAGCGCCAGCAGCCGAGCTGCCAGCACGTCCCAGGTGGAGCCCAGTGAGCGGCCCCGCCGTGGCAGGGCATGGTTTGTGCTCACAGCGTGTCTGTCTGCCGCTCCTTGGTCCATCTGTCAGCTTCTCTTCCTGCTGGCAGGTGGGCACCTCACCTGGGAGGGCTGCAAAGCAGGAAGGAAGATGGCAGGGGATGGGGTGAGGTAAGCACAGTGCTGGATGGAAAGGTGTAGGTCACGGCTGGAGAACCTGAGGGGGAGGCAGGAGCAAATGTTGAGCGTTGTGATGCAATTTGTCTTGCCTCACATTTAGAAATGATGGTCGGAGTACGGTGAAGCTGCCCGACCGGGCAGAGTCAGACAAAAACTAGCAGAAAACAACAAATGAAGGGCTGAGTGGAAGCAGACAGAGGCTCCTGTCTTTCTGAGATATCAAGCTGATCTTTCTTTGTTTCATAGTGAAACAAATGAATTTCTACTATAAACTACTTCTAGTAGGAGCAGCCTCACAGGTAACCAGAAATCTCTGGGTAGTGCAGGTGTGGGCCAGAAAAGCAGCTGTATTTAGGAAAAATAAAATGAAAAAGGGAAAGAAAAAGGAAAGGTTCCCTTCAGTTTCAGCTTCATAATCCAGATGACAAGTTTTGAAGTGCATTACCAAAAAAAAATTTCCAACAGATGCTGTATCAAAACCTGGCTCACCGCTTGGCTCTGCTTGCAGCTGTTCTGCTTGTTCTGGGCTTGGCACAGGACAGCTGCTGCAGGGCTGCGTTCTGCTCACCCTCTGCGTGTCCTTTTTCTGACTCACCTTCCATCCAGAAGCCACTTTCTTTTTTATCCCCTCATTTTTTGCTTAGTGCAGAGGGAGTGATGGTGCTGTTGCCTTACGGGGAACTGCTCCCCCAGGCAGATGGGAGATGTTTGCTTGGTACCAGGTGCTCACTTGGGACAAAGAGTTAACAACAAAATCTTGTCCCCGTTCTCACACTTGCGTTAGTGCTCTGCCATGAAGGTTCTTCTCTGAAACAATGGAGTTCATTGGCTGAACCCGAAGGCATCCAGGCAGTGCCTCCAAAGGCACAGTTATGCTTATGTCAGCAGCATTAGGGAAAGTCAAAGTTGTGGATATAAGCAACCCAAACCAAGCTGGGAAGCTTCGGTTTGATTCAGACTGCTGATAGCTGGGCAGCAGTGAAACCTGCATTTGACAGCTGCCGGACTCCATCCTTTTGATTTTCCACGTCCGGAGTCCCGCAGTGGTTCAGAAAGGTTTCATGTGCGTAATGGGGTAAAGGGAGCAAGGAGCATTCTGAAATGATTCGGTGTGAGTTGTGTTTTGTTCTTAGTGTTTGTCTTTTTAGCACCAGAAATGGGTGCTGATGTCATTCTCGTGTTTGCTGCTTAGTTCAGTGAGAAGAAAGGATGGCTAAATGAGGGCCCTGCAATAACACACCAACCCAGATGGCTCAGAAGACAAATGAGTGAGGTGCTGGAATGAGAGGCTTTTGTCCTGGGCTTGTAAAAAGAAGAAAAAAAAAAATCAAGCAGCTTGAGAATAACAAGCAGAAGTGAAGTTGATTTTGAGCCTGATTTTTGCATTCCTCCGCATGGAATCAAGCAGTTAGTGCTGCTATACTTATTCTGTGGTAAATAGGGAAGCAAAACAAAAAGCAAAGCAAGGCAAAGAGCACTGGGCTGCGAGGCAGTCTCTTCTCTTTAACACTGTTTTGGCACTCAGACGTGTTGCTGCTGGTGGTGTGTTCCCAGCCTGTATCCAGGCCAGGTGGGGTAAGGGACACTCATCCTCACGGTGGCCTCAAAGTTTGATGCTCACCTGCAAGAAGCATCCCACATTTTAGTCCTGGCTATTTCACCGGTCACGTTTCAGCCCCTCATCATCAGAGTGTCAACCCTGCAGAGCACAGCTGCAGGCTGAGCCAGTGGGTTAACCCGGTTCTTCTAGAGGAGGTGGGACGGCAGAGGATGGAGCAGGGCCTACAGACTGGAGGACCACGGGTTCTAGCATATGGCACTGCATCAGTTGCCAACACCAGAGAGACCTTGTTAAAAGATTCCCTTAGGGTTCTCTATGACAGTGTTATGGATTTACAGCTGGTGATGCCCATCTCCCTGAGTGGTGCAAAATGAAGTAGGGGGTTGCAGGCTCCCTGTTGCCAGCAGTCTTTCCTCTGTGTGTATTCTGTAACTTGGGAAACAGGTGAAACAATTTCCTCCATAGCAGATATTGCGTGGCATTTTCTGGCACTGTGTGACTGGTAAAGTGTAACATCACTTGTTTGGCTTATGCCACACAGCAGCTAGGGAGAGAGCTGGCAGCCAGCGAGTCCAGGAGACATAGCCTGAGGAGAAGATAGCTTTTCATCTGTTTTTTTTCTGTGTGTTACCAGTAACACAAGCATAGCAGCATAACACGTATGTGCTAAAATTAACAATGCTGTGTTATAAAGACCTCCTTTTTAAAATAGTGACTGGTGGAAACTGCTTATGAGTAAAGCTGAGAAGGAAGGAGGAGTACAGCATTGAGGAAAGGGCAACAGAAATATTCTGCCAAAATTTGAAATGTGAAAACTCGTTGACAAGCAGTGTAGGTTGGCTGACAAGCAGTATACGTAGGACAGTCATCACGGATAGATTATGTTTGTTTTTTCTTTTTACCTGAACAGTAGAAGATATGAGGCACTTTGAGCACGTCGACCTCATGGCATTGATGTGGATGTTGCTCTTGGCCAGGGTTACACTGCAAGGCAGGGAAGGATCTGTCCCCAGGCTCATCCTAGCTGGGAAGATGTGAGGTGCAATACCAAACGCTGCCTTTTCTTCAGACACTGGAGATGTGGGCAGAAAAGGGGCCTGTAGACCACAGAGCACATCTGTCCCTGTAGAGGAGGTTTGCTGCTTACACTGTAGCTGGAGCAATCTTCCTTACCCTCTGCAAGGACACCCTCGTCTCTGTCTCTCATCGCTTCACAAAGCGTGTTTCTTCCTTGGGTTTCTCTTTGTGAGCACTGGGGCTGATGAGCTGATGTGATGTGACAGTATAGCTACAACTGCAGAAAATACAGGAAGAATGGCACACTTTTTCAGGGTAGTCTCCATCCCATTCTAACATTTTCTTCGCATCTTAGTGCATTAATGCTTCTTGTGCTGCAGTAACTGACTTTGATAGGGAGGTTTGCTAGAGAAAGCATTATAGAGCATAGTGGGATATTGGAAAAGAAGTAGAACAGGGAAATGTTCTGTTTTTAAGCATGGTGAAGTCTAGCATGAGAATGCACGCTCAAGATAAGGCATCACAGTAAAGGTAACAGCTTCCAGTCACCAGATAATATTAAAAACATTTGGGATGTGGCATTCACTTGTGTCCTGAACAGCCACCTTGTAGAGGAGAGCACACGCTCATCCAGCTGACGACTGATGCACAGGCTTCTCCAGTTTTCTTAACGGGTACATGACCTTTCATGAGCTATCTGCAAGGGTCAGATTTTTCCAGCCTTTCAGACTTTATAATCTATAGGAGATTGAGCAGCTTTGATCTGTGCTTGTCTGTGTGTAAACAAGCATAGAAAATGCAGGGAAGATTTAGTTTCTAAATGTTTGGTTGTCATCTCGGCTGTTGATCAGTTTCTTCCTCAATTTCTATGTAGACATGACCCCAGTGCACAAAGATAATTAGACTTGGTGAAGCTGATAACACTCCTGCAAAAACCCAAGGCTGAGACCTCCTTGTCTCTGCCAAAGAAAATCAATATTTTCATTCTTCCATAACCTCATTGCTCTGTTTAGCAACACCAAGCCTACATTATGCTGAAACTTATGCACATAATTAAGGCTTTGGGACTTTGGAGGTGTTTTCTCCATAATTAGATTCAAGGAAAAGGATAGCAGGGGTTTTCTTTTTTATGGTATTCTACAGTCTCAATAGAAAAGGATAAAACCAAAAACATAAGTGAAAAGGATCGACCCGTAGACCTGGCAGCCATCCATGCCCCACAGAAGTCAGACTCCTGTGCAAGCATTTCCACCCACTCTTTAACTAGGAGGTCAACAGAAGAGCTCCAGTTTAACCAACAAAAAAAGGCACTGAAAGATCCCATATGAAACCAGGGTAGCTTCTCCCCTAAGAGCTTCAGGAATGGTCAAAGTGGGCTCACCGATAGATACACCTTTGCAAAAGGAGCAGTATCCTCCATAATAAGAGGATTGTAAGCTGTACTTAATATACATTTAGCTATATTTAATAGCTGGCACGTTTGAGTGAACTACTTTTGGGGGCTATAGATACGTGATGTTCTCTGTTGCTTAATAGATTAAGGGAAACATTGGGAAAGGTTTTGTTCTCATGCTGAGCAGCATCTCTCACTGCCTTTTGGGGCTGTAACTGAATGCAGGCTTGCAGGGTTTTGGCAGCAGTAGAAACCTTGCCTTGGCTTTGGGTTATTGCCATAGAATGTGCCTTTGTTTTCCTCCCTGTACAGACAGCCCTCATCTTACAAGCCATTGAAATTCCTTCCACTGGCATAGATGAGATAGGTCTAAGCAACATAGAGTCATACCTGAAGCTTCAGAAGAAATGTGGATAAGGGCTGGAGCTGGAGCTAAGCAGGTTGGCTTGGCAAGATACAATACCTCTGGCACTGTTCAGACCTGTGCACAATCTCTGGCAATATTTGTGTTATAAACACAAATCTCTCTTTATTTTTACTCACCAGAATGTTTTCTGAACAGAGCTAGAATATTGAGAGTAAAAGCAATTATTCACAAAGTAAGAAGGCAGTACTTAACCTAACAGCTTTTACTACAGGTGGTGCATGGTACAGAGAACGGAGTAATGACTGCACTGCAGTTTAAGCAGCCTTCTGGGCTGCAACTGCACATGCAGCAAATGTATCTTAAACAGTTTCACGTGAGGGAAGCCAGCTTCCTTGGGAGGAAAGTGTCAAAGACAAAGCTGACACCAATAGCAGCCAGTGGTAGCTCAGAAACAAAGGAGGATTTAGGAAAAACTTCAAGCAAAGAGAGTTTGTGTCTTATCTATATTCATCCTTGGTTCCACTTGCTTGCAGTGTTCTCTGTCTTACAAAGGAGATCAGCTTTTGTGGGGACAGCTGGGACTGGGATGGCTTATTGTCAAGTCTCAAATGTCAATGACTAATGCTGATTTACATGCAGATTGCCTCTCAGCTTTATTTTATTTGGTTACTTATTTCTCAGAAATGCTGTCATTTGCTTCTGAGGAACAAATCAATGAGAGGGCAATAAAGAAAATGTAATCTTATTGCCAATTCAGGAAAAAAAGGGGAAAAAAAAAAAAAAAGAAGACGAGATGAGCATTTAAGCAAACACATAACTGCTGGTAGTTTTCCCATTCAGGTGTTTGCCAGATGTCAGTCTATTTGAGAAGAATGCATGTCGTGCTACATGCAGAGCCGCAGTTGAGCTCAGACTCTGTTCTGTCTCTGAGTTAGCTTTGAACCTCTCCGCTATTGGTCTGAAACAAGAACTGTTCCATCAGCTCTGCGCCCTCACAGCTAAAGAAGTGAACTCCTGTAGCTCTCACCATCTGGCTATCAGCAGAAAAGGATTTTCTTCCAATGGGAACGTCTTCTTTCCGGGGTGTTCCAAATTCTATCCACTTACTTTACTGACAAAATTAAGCTATTGTGGGCAGCCCATCCCCTGCATTCGATGCTTTAATTTGGTTCATTATTTCCTTGTCCTGCTCAATCTGGGCTCATCACCTGCTCTCTAGTGCTGGGTGCTCTGTGGGGTAGGAAAGGGCTCTGTGCTCTTTGTCTTCACAGTGACTTTGCAGTCCTTCCTCCTGCTGTATGAAGTGTCTTTGTTAATGGTGATAAATCAGAGTCAGAAAGATACCAACCTAGTATTTTTGCAGATTTTGTGTTGAGTTTGGAAGTTTGTGTTTTGGAAGTTAGTAACTAAACACTGATGGGAAAGTTGGAGGTACGGCCATTGAAAATGAACCGTGGTGCTCCACCAGATTTACTTTGCATGGCAGTTTCCAAAATGCAACTGCACTGCCAACAGTTCATGTTCATATTTCATTCTGGGTGACCTCACTGGGAGTTTGGTCCCCAAACCATTCAGAAGCGGCAAACTGCATTCCAGAAGAAAATGGGTTTGCGTGAATGAGGCATAGATCATAATGTCAGGAGATGTGGTTTCAGTTTGCAGCGTGCTGGCACACCTCCAGCCGTGGGGTCAGCTTCGCTCCAGCCGTTAAAGGCGAGTGGGCACGCAGAGCCTCGGGTCCCCATGCCCAGCTCCTTGCTGAGCTCAGCCCTGTGTGCATGTGGTGGCACCAGCCGTGAAACGGTGCTAATAAAAGGACTGCTGCACTGACAGTTACCTGAATGTAAAATCCTGAAGCTACAAAGGCTGTTTAGATTGGGACAAGCACTTAACACTTAGCGTTTATTGTAGCCAATTACTCGATGCACAGCCCTCGTGTGAATTCAGAAGAGTTAGGGGATTTATAAACACGGACAGATTAAAGCATGGAGGGACAACCAAGAGTTTATGGATTTATAGCCAAACTGCATTGATTTTATCCTTTTCAGTTTGATTTGGGACAGCCGTAGGAAATGATCCCCAGCTGATGGTGACCCTGCAAATCGCTTCCTAATGGTGATGAAAATCTTTTATTAAAGATTTACGTGGAGTGAGGGAGCAGGTGACAACTTTTTCTGGTGCTGAGTGACTGTGCTTGAGAACAAATCAATGTTACTGGTGATGTGAACGTTCTTTCTTGAGAATTTGTAATAGTTGGAGGATCCTTCTCATTACAGTCAGATATCTAACTACTAATTACTCTGTTGGGCTGCGTTCTGCTAGCGAGAGAAATGCAGCAACAAATTTATTTACCTATTAAATTCTTTATGTGTCTATTACTGCCACCAGTCTGTGGCTCCTCGGAAATATAGACTCTTATTGACGGGATCCCAGATGCTAACTAGAATTTAATTTAGTTAAATGGTTTAAACTACAGATTGTCTTTTTCCACAGTTGTGCACAAACAGAATGCAAGGAAGCCATTATCAGTTGTTTGGGCTAATTTTATTTCATTTTTTCACTATTTGCACCCTTCTTTCTTTGCATCGTAAATACAAAATATTGACAACTATTTATGTAAAATACTGCTCTTTTTGAGTCAGGAAATCTGCTCCCTATGAGGAAAGCCATAAAGTTGCTGTCAGTGCTGTCGCTCCAGTTGCGACTGTCCAGCGGTTGTAAGACACTGCATCTGGCTCTACTTATCTTTTTAGTAGATTACACTAAAGTGAATCCTTAAGGCTAAACCCTCTAATTTACTGAAACACATGCACATAAAATTACAGCTGTCTCGCAAAAGCTTTCATTGATTTGAACAGAGCTGGGATTCATTTAAGTGGTTATAAAACTTAGATAAGCAAACTTCTTTCAAAACCAGCAGGAAAAAAAAAAACGCAACAGCAAAATACCAAAACCCAAACACCCCCAACCTGCCAAACAGAGCTAATTACTGGTTTATTGATTGGCACCTTATTCTTCACCTCTGTGTCCGCTGACACCATTTCTCCTGCGTTCCTTGGCTCCATGTGCACGTTGGTCCCACACAGAGGGAAGAATTTGGCAGGAAAATAGGGCGTTTGTTGAGGTAAAAACACAGTTTTGCTCTCAAAAGCAAATACGTGTATTGTGTAATGTTCATCTCTCTGAAAGTCAACTGCCTAAAATTTGGACATCTGAAGGCAAGGCAGTCCCAGATTGTCTGCTAAGGACAAAGAGAACCTATAGAAAAAGAAAGATGATTATTTTCAGGCATCTTAAATCATCTAAAGCTGTAGGACGTACCGTACCCTTCTGTGCACCTCTGGGGACCAATGTAAAACACTGCGGAGATGGGGAGTGAGTTTCCTGTAGAGACTCAGACAGATGTGCCCAGCTGTCCTCCCAGGGCTGTTTCATAGTGCCGGCCTCACCCTGTTGCGTTGCCCAGCTCAGGGCATTCATTGCACCTCTGAAGTTGGTTACATGACAGTAATTTCATTACTGTAAGACAGCTTGGGGTGTTTCAAAACAGCCCTTAGGGCTTTGCTCTGAACTTTGTTGTCTGCATCAGAAGTGTTTGAGAAAGCCACTGAAATCGCAGAGAGAAAATGCATCTATTGGTTTTCTACAGAGATGGTAACGTGTTGGCAGAAGGTGGTGCTGTTACCTGATGTTGCCGCAGATAACTGCCATGTCATGGAACAAAACCCATGACTTGAAAAAAGGTATTTTCTTCCCACAGCCATAGGTGTGCTACATAAATAGATACAGATGAGGTTTCCCAGTCCCTGAGATATAATGAAGTGTTCTTCGTTAGAAGTCAGGCACCCGGGCCAACATTTCTTCCAACAGAAAGCAGGATATTGGGTGAATAGTGCTCACAGAGAAATAATTGCCACTGCATGATGGCTTTCCAATGGGGTGGCCGATTTCACCCAGAAGCACAGGGTCCCATGGGCTGGGTGTCATAACAGCAGAAAGCAAAAGATGTGTGATATAAGGGATGGCTGGAAGTTCCAGAATGCCTTTTGAGAGCCGTATGCCTTCACACCCAGAGGTCAGGAGAGAACCCAGAGGGAGGTTTGGTTTGGAAAAAGCTCTTCTGATTTCTATCTTCTGCGAGCTTAACGCGGTCAGGTGGCACGTTGTGCTGGGTTGGGTGTATGGAGCAATTCACATGTGTGGCACACATCACTTCGGGGCTCTTCAGAAACATCTCACATCCTATTGACAAGGGGACAATCTGTAGCTAATGATACACTGATAACGAGGCTCATTCTGAGCCTGTAGAATACATACAGATTGTATTTGCAGGCTTTGTGTTATCATCATAAAAGCCAGAAACTTCTCTTGTGTTTAATGAAAGATGAATGATTTTTGCCTATTTCTGTGCCTGTAGAAAGCCCAGTGGAGGTTGTGGTTATGATTTATGGCATTGGAGCAGAACGTGTGTGCAAATAGAAATCATTGTGTTGTTTCCTATAATTCAGTGTTGATTCCTATAACTCATGTTAACTAAGGGATTAGAAGTTGTGTCAATTCAAAGCTTTATCTATTTCTGGGTTAGAACTTGGGCTGCTGGCAACCCTGTGCTGTTACCGTACTTGGACCCCACTGAAAGTTCCTGATTCAGAAAATGTTTGAACTGGTGAAAGCTCCTGAATTGTCTGACTGGTGTGTATCAGCTGAGGTATCAACCTGTGTTCCAGAGTGCTGTGATGAGTTTTTATATTCAAGAGGTCTGGAGTATCCAGATATACATCAGTGAGGGGGGGGGGGGGGGGGGGGGGGAATAGTCCAGGGCATGCAATAGATGCATCAGGATTTGTGCTCTCTGCTGAATTGCCTCAGCATGGAGAGCAGCAGTGCATCTGGAAGGGCTGGAAATATGTGTGTGTATGGTACAGAGGGGGCTGTGATACTGCGGCGTTCACAGCTGGGCAGCATGGGCTCTGAATTTCAGAGATTAATTTGCACAGTTGCATTTTGGGCCATATTTTCAAACTTGAGAAAGCTCAGCTTGGATTCTGTTGTTAGAACAGCTTTGTGGAGGGACACATAGCCCACGAGTACCTGAATTTAGGTCTGGGGGGTGCCCAGCAATCAGGATCAGGCATTTAGAGACCAGGCACCACGCCATCCCATCAGAGGAAAGAGACAGAACTGGTCAGATGGCGTTTAAGATACAATTCAGTCTGAGAGCTAAAGGCTCTTGCAGGATTTTCAGACCTTGAACATAAGGCTTCTTTTTTTTTTCCAATTGGATTTCACGGTTGAAACGTGGTGTAAGAATTGCGAGGCTAGGGAGCAAATAGCTTTTTATGGAGATTTGAATTACATTTTACACTTGAAAAATCAGTCTAAGCAGTGAGTGGAAGGGCCTGGCGCCCTGTCTGCGCCCCAGTCCTGCTGCTGGCAGCCTGCACATGGAGCGCTGGGTGGGGAAGGGAAAGGGAGCGCCGTGGGGGGATGGCTGCTTCTGCCTCTGAAGCCCTCCATAGCAGCCACTGGCAGTTTGAGGGGACTGAGTGATGGATGGAGTGGTTGGCAGGCCGTGCCCATGGCAGGGGTTGGAACTGGGTGCTCTTTGGGATGCCCTCCACCAACCCAGGCTGTTCTGTGAGGTTAGCTTTCATTTGCCCTCCAACAAGTGATAGAGGGAGGAGGGGTGGTTGTTGCTTTCTGGATGGCTGCCATCAATGCGGTAAGGTGTCATTTGCTTGAGCTGAAGTCTCCTCTGCTGACAAATACCACTGCCACTCCAGTAGAATATTTAAGGCCATTGATCCTTAGTATTCATCTGATCATGGTGACATGGACCGTGTCCTCCTGTCTGTGAAAATCCAGCAATTCTCTGCAGGACTGCAGGTAGTCCTCAAAGCATCTGCAGAGCTTCCCATGGCGTGTGCTGAGAGGTGTATCTTTGTTTGATTCTGTGATTAACATCGACTGCACAGGTGAGCAAAATCAGCTGCCAGACAGTTTGTGAAGAGTTCACAAGGTGAACTTCTGGTTATCCTCTGAGTGTTGGTGGGGAACAGAAAGTGAGTCCGGTGGTGGTGTGATCTGAGCCTGTAACCGCTGCTACTCGGGTGGGTTCAGCTGGTGCCATGGGAAGCGGTTATTTGTCAGCCACAGTCATCTTTTGTTCACCATTTTTTTTTTTTTGGTGTGAATTGCTGAAAAGCAAACTTTTCCCACAACTAATTGTATTTGCTAATTACCTGTGAAAAAGCAATTATCTCCCGGTGATGCAATTCTTTGGGAAGGCTTTTTTTTTTTAATTGGTAAAGAGGAGTCCCTTCTATACAGGTTGTTTTCAGAAAAAAAGCTTTTCAGATATTGTAGCTGATGTATCACGTTGGACACATCGGATTGGGTCGCATCAGCAGTGTTGCGTTACGTTACATCACCGAGGTAATGTGCTGTGACAGATCTGCAATGCAATGTGTCAGCTGCAAAATAGGGAAAGATGTGATTTCCCGAACAAAATGCTCCTTAAGCTTTATGGCATTTTCCCCTCCTCCAAGTAAAGGAATGGCTGTTTAGGTGTTGGGGTATTTCTTAAAAGACTCAATTATGTTCAGAAGAATTTGAAGCCGTTTTGTTGTTGCTATTTCCTCTCTCAGTGGATAATTATCTAATCTGGAAAGAAAGATATCTTTGCTTCTTATATTTCCATGACCACTTTACAATTTATCTGTGTCCCCAAACATTCAGAAAACTGGAAGGCAGTTTCTAGGGGGAGGAATTGAGCTGACACGGTGAGGCATACAGGAGGAGACCTGGCTGCCGTCCTGCTGGGATGCCAGAGCAGGGGAGGGGGAATGGATGCACTTCAGCTGTAGCTTTGGAACTAGAGAGGACAGAGCAGCAGAAACAAAGGAGGTACACTTAAAACTGTTCGGCTCTTTAGGAAGGTGGGAGCAATGGAATCCATGTGAAAACAAAAATCCAAATATTTTGGGCACGACTTCGCCCTCTACATTGTCAGATACAAAGGGTAGTGTTGCTTTCTTTACTTTCTGTTTTATTTAAATCATCCTTGGTGATGAGCTACTCAGAGTTGTTCGATATTAACGTCCCCTCAGTCATGCATTGCGCTGCAGTCAAACCGAACCATTATACGGACAGTTTGTGAACAGGGAAGTGCTGTGCGCTGATGGTGAAGATACCGTCACCGAGCTGAGGAGGTTAACAGCCCCAAATCGCTTTGATATTTGTACATACTCAGAAGGGATTGAGATGTTTGCTCTCATTTTAGTGAGCTCTTGTGATTCAGTACATTTGGCACTTCAGGGTTCAGAATAGCCACTTGTTTCCTACAAAGCAATGCCCTCAACTGCGTTACTATTTGGTTGCTCGTTATGGTCCCATTTAGATCTTTCTATTGCTGTGCAAATATGCCTTCGTTTCACAGTAACTTGCCTAATGCTGCTTTGTTTGGCATTCTTTGTTGCAAGGATCAGGGTTCTGGTGCACTCAGAAAGAAACCAGCTAAGTAAATCTGTAATAGCATCGCTGTTTAAACAGCGCCTTGGATCACTGCAAGTAAAATTAGAAACGTTGGTTATGTACCTATGGATGCCTTTCATTTTCAGTTCAATAGTTTTCTTACAAAGGGCAGCAGTTGCGTGGGAAACATTTACTTACCGTTTTTTGCTTGCTTTGATTTAGCACTTAAGGACAATACCGAGATTTTACAGCCTGTCCTGAGTGAGGTGAAGTGCATAATTGCTGTGCCCTGGGAACAGCCTGGGAAATGAATGATGGGTGGGCAATTGCTAATTTTTCCCTGCCAACCTCCACTTCTGCTCGCTCTAAGCAGGTGTTAAGAACGCTAAGAACAAAGGTATTAAAAAGGTATTGAGGCGCCTCAAATTCAAACATTCTTACATTTCTTTCAGCAATAAGCAAAATAGGCCTCCCATGTTCCTTGAAAATGAGAGCTGTATGTCAGTTCACCTTCAGACCTCTGCAAAAAGTGTTATGTGCCCTATTGTACTCACCAGTTACTCCAGCCATGCTGTTAACCCAGACCCCATTTCTTCAGTCCACCCCAGGCTCCAGACCCTCCGTGTCTTGGCAGTACGGGGCCATTCCCACCCCGCACTGATGTCTGGTTGGAGGATACCTTGTCACAGCCAGGCTCCACAGATGCCTTTGTAGTCTGATGTGAAATGCATCCCATGCTCTCTACCAGCTGCATGGGAAGCCCCCCGAGACGAGGCCAGAAGTGGATGTTTCCAGTCTGGCAGCCAGCATGCACATGTAAACCATGCTTTAAATGAAGGGGCAGTCTTGGTGCTTCTGCCACTTGTTTCCATCAAAACACTGATGGAAACAAATATTATTATGTACATTGTGCTGTTCTTTTATTGATCTGAGCAATCTTTAAGCCAACTATTAACCTTGCTCTCTATATACAGGCTGGTATTAGCTGTCACTAACCCTTATTCTGCATTCTGAACCCCTACTCTAAGCCTTTTCTTTAAACCTGTTATTAAGTCTGCCTTTCATGTCTAAACCTGGTGCAGTAGTGCAATTAATTGCTTTACTTAACATGCAAGGTTATAAGTGATCTCTGTGATTCCACTGACGTTAAAGAAATAAATGGAGCTAAACTGATTCTCATTGCAAGGTGATCTTTACACAGTCTTTGGTTGGTGGAACCAGCAGTAGATGTGTATTGCAGAATTAATGTTAAGAGTTGCAACTGCCATTGCTACACAACGGCAGGATACAGAAGGATCTGCACAAGTCTTGTGCTTCGTTTTATACTTTGAAAGAACTCCCTCAGTCCCACAGCCAGCAGCTCCTTTTGCGCTCTTCTTTTCCTTCTGGTTATAAACACAGTGTCTGCTTTTCCTGTTGTGTACTGGAACGTAGAAAAGTTTCCAGCGACTGCTCACAATGAGCAAGAGGTACTTTTCCTACTGCAGTGGGAAGAGTACCACAGTTGTTTAGTTCTGGGGTCTCAGCCTTTTCTGCTGATGAATTCATAGAGGAACATGTGTTCGGATGTTTTGTTGGCTCAAATCAGGCTTGTCTCACGCTGAGACTGAGAGAAGTCATGCGATGGCTTGGGAGTAGAAGTAGGGAACATGGTGATACTTGTTGGTAAGTGCCTGATGCAGTAGCATCCCTGCCCAGAAAGGCATTGCTCTGTGAAAGCAAAGCAGGTAAAGAAGGAAGGCAGGTAGTTCTGTTCTTTGCTCAGCGAGTGGTAAAATTGCACACGATTTTTAGAAAAGACCCGCAGTGACCCAGGAAAGCAGCTGACTAACAAACAAGTGAGGTTTCTGCAGGAGCTTTAGGGGTGAAGGTAAGGTTCGCTTCTGGCTAGATATATAGATGTGATCAATAGGTATGCCAGAACAGAGCAGAGAGGTTCAAAAAGCTTGGGGATGAGGCTGAATTCCAGGGTTTGGGGGCACATGCCACATCCAAGTGAAGCTTGTAATAGCAATGCCAAGAGCAGGATGGAAACGCACTCCATCTACTACTTCAGGAAGATGGTGTTCTTTTGCAGTTCTGCAATAGGCACACAGGAAAGCAGCAGAAGACTCCAGCAGACAGAATAGCTGCTGATGAAGCTGCAAGAAACCACCTTTAGAGAAGCGAGACTGAGATGAGCAAAGAAACGTCCCTAGGTGGGGAAAAGAGGATGAAGAGATTAGAGAAAATGGAAAGTGTCCACCAGGGTTGGAAATACTAACGTGAAGAACAGAGCACAGCAGTGCTCTCTCCTCGGAGAGGTCGCTGTAGATTTGCATTGCTAATTTGCTTGCTTGAAAGTTCTCCCTGGCGTCTAGGGAGGAGAGGCAGATGTATTCTCGCAGGGCAAGGCAATAAGCGTTTGTGTAATTTTACCTCTGCGTCCTGAGCTGCGGAGGTACTGGGGGTGAAACCGTAGGGCTCCTAAACAGAAAACACCCAACTTAACTGCAAAGAGAGCTCGTTTCCAACCATTGTAGCTTCGTTAAGTGGCACATCAGTAGGAGGGCAAAATAACAGTTGCTTTAGGCCCAGAGAAGCTTTTGCGTTGCTGCTACCCCAATTATTCCTTTTTTACACGTGCTCAGCAATCTCTTGCTACTGTAATTACAGCGCCAAACACTGCAGCTATTAGATACAGTCACTAGACTTTTAACAAGCCATCATTACTTGCACTCAGAATCTTACAGTTTAAAAACAATGTCTTTGAGAACAGTGTAACCTATTTCTCCTTTACAATAACTGCACAGACTTGTGCATGGACGTGCTGCTGGTTGCAGCCATGAGCTTTGCTAAGGAGCAGCAAAGAAGCCAGGCATAGAGCTGTAGAATTATGATCCTGACTCATATATTCTGGTGAAGTTGTTAATAACATCTCAACATTGAGAAGATAATTGCCAAATAAGAGAGCAGTAAATATCTGCAGCCCTTGCGGTCTTATGTTGATGTCAGAACAGTGATGTATCGTCTGTTTGGAAACCCAGAGAAGTGAGGGAGGCAGGTGGACAGGATCTGACTTTTCCCAGCCCCCCTCTGGCCATTTCTTTCCTGTGCTCTTTGCTCTCGAAGTACCGCTGAATACTAAAAAGAGGCGGTGTTGTGCACAGCCGGGAGAGGAGGAGTGCGGAGGGCAGGGTGACCTGCTGAGCCCATGGCTTTCTGTGCTAGCCACAGGTGGTCAGGCAGAGCAGGCATTTAAAAACTCATCCATCTCTTGTCTTACTGTCTTGGAATTTACATAATTAAAAGTGAATTGCTTGCTGTATTTTAATATATGCAGTGAAAATGCATGAAAAGCTGAAGAATTACAGCAATCCAGTAATTCATGTCATGTTCCATTCAGAATTACAGCTTTCCAGCGCCAGCTCAAACACCGAGGAATCCCTGCCACCATAAAGCTATAATTGCTGAATTAATAACAGCGGGTTCTGGAGAGTGACTGCACAGACTCTCTGACCCAGGTAATAGAAACACTCATGTTAAAGCGAAGTTGATACATTTGACTTAATCTATGCAATATCAGTCTCTAGTAGTAAAGATCACTGCTTTTCCATCCCGTAAGAAAGCTGTGGTGAGGTGGTACCCTTCTGCTTTAGCTTGAGCTACCTGCATCTGTTAGCCCCCGTGAACTAGAAATTACATTTTCAGGGATCAGTCAGATTGCATTTCTTTCTACCAGGGGATTTGTTACCCCAGTCTGTCTGCCTAGAACTGCTGGGAGGTGAGTTCCCATCCAGCTGCAGAGGGGTGGGGAACAGGATGTCGAGGGAGATGGTGAAAGGCTTCTGCTAACACCTCATTGCTCCAGAATGTATTAACAACTAAAAAAAACAATCCCTCCCCCTCTCTTCTAACTCAGGAAGAAATTCTGCAGTTGCTGCTTTGCCAAATTCTGTGCCTTGTGGCCCCCACAGATATGATGCTCCTCAAAACTGGGATAAAAGGATGCTGTTTAAACAGGATAATAGGAATTTAACCAAAATGACTTGATCTGAATGAGGAGTCATTTTTCTTTATTTTTATAGTTTATTTTTAAATAAGAATGTCCCTAGGTATTAGAAGGGCTTGGTAATCCATTTACCATGACTTCCTTAGGTTTGGTCCTTGAATGGGACCTGTGCTACTCTACGTTTATCTGAGTAGGATTTGTGATTCTTGGTAACCTTTGTAGGCTGACTCAAGTCATTAGGGACAAATTGTCCATGTCAATGGATCTGATTGTATCATGGAATTGATGTAGTGCACAGCTACTCATGTTGTAAAGTGCAGCTGCAGCAAAAGCCAAAGTGTGTGACCACTGAGATGTTGGACTTCTCTAAGCTCAGGGCAATGTCCTGTGCTGGGGCTCTTAGCAGCAGCCTCCCCAAGGTTGTGTATACATTGTGGATAAAAAGAATTGGCAGTTTTCAGGGCTGGCAATCTGGTTCTTTTTCTAAGAGTTATCACCATTAATTAAAATCTCTTTTTTTTTTTTTTTTTTTCTGTCTAAGTATTTCAGCTCTAATTCTCTTGCAGGTTCATAAATAGTAACATCCCTTTGTCCCGGAACAAGTTCCTATCTTTTGTTTCTCTTTGTCATTCCCCTCAATCTCTGTCCTCTTGAGGCTGAAGGTAAGTAAAATTCCTGCTATGATGTTGTGGTTGTGGGCCTGTTCCTTTGTTCCTTTGGTCGCCCCGTCACCCCATCCCTGCTTTGGTATCCACAGTCCTACCTGGAACAGCATAACGATGACCCACATGGTTCTGTTTCACTTGGCCTGTGCTTTTCCCCTCTGTGCATAGTTTCCCTTTGGACTTCCTTAGCAGATCCTCTGCAGCAAGCAGGTGTTTCTCCACTTTTCCAGTCTGTGAACTTGAAGTTAAATTCAAAAATAATTCATCATTTTATAAATAAGTTATATAAGCTGTCACCACAAATCTGTCACTGCACAGACAGGTGCCAACATGCACCGTATGCAAGACGGTAACAACACCAGGATTGGAATAAAGGATGTCTAAAAGCAATTAGATTTCCAGATATTAGGCAAACACAATTATTTAAACTGCTAGTCAAAACCAGTTGATAAAATAGATAATTAAAAAAGATTGACCCAAAAGCTGATGTTAAATTATTCTGTAATGTGCACATAACTCAAATAATTGCTCTGTCATAACCCAGCCTCTATTAAAGGGAAATTTTACCTAGGAAAAAAATTACATATTCAGTACACGGTGATTAAAATAAATATACATTCTCTCAAATGCTGGAGATGATGTGAGAAACTGTATTAAAAAGTGGGAATGAATTCGGCCTGCATTGCAAACAGTAGCGTGGTCTGTCATTGTAATAAATCATACTCAATAGGCATTGAAACAGAAAGTATGACACTGCAGTAAATCCAAATCAGCCTCAGACCACAGTAGTGGTAGGTGACCTGTTGTGTGTGGGTATAGAACTAAGCGGGACAGGATGGAGTCCTGAGGAAGGAGCTATTTTAGTAGTTCAATTTAGACATTAAAGTCTTGGGATAGGACATCAAAACCCCTAATCTGGAGTTTGAATCCAATATTTAATACAGTTTACACCCACTTCATCTATGCATGAGTTTCCACCTAAAACAATATCCAAGCTCCTTTTGACACCTAATGAAGGGACAAATCAGTTGTTCTTCAGACCTCATTTTTTGTGCTGCTTACCTGGTGGTGATGCAGGACTGACTTCAGTACTCGCACTGTCAAAAGCGGGATCAGCCCAATGTGCTTTAGCTGGGGGGGACACACAGGGATGCTCTCCTTAGTGCATCTGTCTGTATGAAGCTGTCCTGTGCTCTCATCTTTGAAACAGCAGACTTGAGAAACATGAAGACTTCATCTATGAGCGCACAGCATTACTCCATAAATGGTATGGGAACTGATTAACCCATCAATCTCTATTATTCAACTACTGCAAATGAGACACGTGCTCCCTTGGGGATTTACCTGGAGTAAAATCAAGAAGAAAATGCTTTCTCCCTTCCCAGCTTGAAAGTTCAAAATTTGTTTGGACCGGTGATGCTGCAAATAAATAAAAGAAAGAATGACCTGAATTACTTGAGCAATCCCCTGGGACTGAGGCAGGAAGCGTTTGAAACATGAAAAGTTGCACCCGTGTTCAAACGAGAGAGGCCCTAGTTAATTATTTACAGCAGCTGAAAGCTCATCAAAAATTTAACCAAGATTTATTTCTCTGTGACTCTGCAGGCACCACAATGTGCAGCAGTGGAGGCTTCAGCTGCCTTCAGTGAAGCTCCTGAGTTTTCACCTCCCAGCTTGTCGGTGCTGGCTCAGTGCTTGCAGTGAATCCTTTCCTCCTATCTGTCAGCGATGCACACTAGTAGGGTGGATTCCAATTGCACGCAAATAAATAGCATGCAGCATCTGAACTGCTGCTGGGAGGCTCTGTGGTGGCCCTCAACAGCCTTCAGCTGTGGCAATGCTGTGACCCGTCACTGTCAGTAGATGATATCAAATACAAACCTACCTGCGGCTTAGCTCTGCTCCTCTCCCATCTACAGGTAATGGGCCCTTCCATTTTGTGCGCACTGACTGAGTGAAGGCTGGGCCATTGCCCCTTTGCTTTGAAGTCCACTGCATTTGTGATTTTTCTTTGATCATCGCTGTGGAAAAGCCTGAAATGTTTTTCTCAGCAGTTTGTATGCACACAAGCATGAGAGCTGAGAACCTCAGTCAAGGTGAAACTTCTGAACTTATCTTGATTTTGTTAACATTAAATTAATATTAAGTAGGACCAAGTTATGTTTTGCCTTGAGACTGAGGAGGCAACAATACTGTTCTACTACTATCCATGTATTCGATATATCAAATGATAGCAAAAGAGCTTCACCAGCGAGAGGAACAGGACCTATAAATGACAGTTAGTACCTTAGGATTCCTGAAGCTTGAGCTTCCTGCAGAGGTTTCCATGATGGCACTTCATGACCAATATCTCATAAGGTCCCTGAAAAAGAAAAGAAAGAAGTCAGGTATTTTCTCACCATCTCGCTAGAGGTATCTAGAGAAAGGAACTGTACAAGGCTTTCATTAGCAGCTGAAGTATTACTGTATATTTGGATCCATTTGCTCAGTTCGTGATATAATGGAGCACAACTGATGTAAGTTGGCTCGATGCGACCCCTTGTTACACATACTGGAACAATATCTGCAGAAGCATTTGAAATTACACATTTTTTCAGACATCTATTTTAAGGATCAGTGACTTCAAACAAGCGGTGCATTTGGGCATATTTTAAAGGCTTATTTCCTGCAATCATGTGCAGGTCATGGCTTAATCCTCATCAGAAAGAAGGCATTTGGGATTCTGATTACTGCAGGGAGCAGTGAAAGAAGGATACGCATAGAAAGAACAGCAGCAGAGTTTTGAGACAGAGCCCGGGCTCTGACCAGTAAACCTTTGATGAGAACTTCTGAGGGAGGTGTTTTTTTTCCTTTGTATTTTCTTTAACATTTGAACGCAGCAACAGAAGAGGTGGGACAAAACGGAGTCTCTGAAGCGTTGGTTAGGTGATGTTCTGGCACTGCAGTGATGTGGGCACAGACCTGGAAAGAGCCAGCTGTCCTGGCAGGGAGCAGGCAGCCAACAGGAGGAGCAGCCGAATCTATTTCTTACTGTCACAGTACTTTGAAAAGTACTTTTCACACCGCTTTTAGAAACTAAAGTTTGTAATGGCCAGGCAAGACTCTGATTTATTATAAGAGAGAAGGAGCAGGGCAGCTTTGCTTGGCCAGATGCATAGCTGCTCTCAAGTGAGGGCTGGAGAAAGGCAGAGCGAAGTGTGACAGCTTTCCACAACAGATAAGAGCTGGATTCCAGCCCACTTCAAGCTAGGTAAGCAAATAATTACCCGTGAATAAATTAGGAAGAAAAATGCTAAATATCCTTATTAATAGAGACCATATGCTTTTGGCAACTTCTTACCAGAAGGCTTTTAAAAGTATGCAGTGACATCCTAGAGTTCCCAGTCACGTTTCCTACACGCTGCTGACACACTCGCCTCAGAGAGGACAGAATACTGATTTAGTGTGTATTTTAAAACCCTACAGCCTTACCATCTGTGACTGCACGGGCAGAGCCTGTTTCTTCACCTCAAGCATCCAAAAATCAGACTGTAACTGTCTTCCCCTCCCACAGGTTTGTCTGATGTCCCGAGTGCTGCCCGGGTGTTCCATCGGCACCAACAGAGGCTGACTGATGGGCTCCAGTTCAGACATACGAAGGGTGGCAAGCAGAGGCAGCGTTCTGAGGTCCATTTAATTAATCTGGTAATACATAATCCGATGTGAGCTCGAGTTGTTTATGTACCGGAGTGAATTCTGATTGGGCAGGGATTCAGGCTTCTCTGCACCCTGCCCACACCAGTTACTGGGGATGTTACAGCCAAAAAACATCCTGAGCAAGAGAGGAAGTGATAACAGTGTAAGATGGAGAAACTTTGCCCCCGATGCACCCCCAAGGGTGTTCCCAGGCTTCCTGGAAGTGGGGCAGAAGCCAAGAAGGCCAGTGTGCACATTCCAAAGAACTGACTAGTGCACTCTGAATTCAAGTATTTCACTATTTAAGCTCAGATTTCATCTCACCACTGTGAAAAGCCTGTTTCCCTACCTGTTACACTCAGAAGCACTTGTGCAGATGAAAACTGAGCCTTTCCATCCTGCAACCTCCCACAGACATATGCACGCACATTATGTCCCCTGTTTAATTGCCTTTCAAAACTGTCTTATCTTGGCACAAACTTGTCGCTGGTTTATCTCTGCTCAGGATAAATGCATACCTAATCTTATTACTGGATGCACGCAGAGCAGGCAATCTCATTAATAGCCACCCTTAAGGGATTTCTATCCAGGGATCAATTTCATAATTGGAACACAGCTACATAATATATAAATATACCCTTCCGATGGCACAGCCATTTGCCTGCTGGTCTCTTGCTGTTCTGTCTTGCACATCTCATGAAGAATTAAAAAAAGGAAAAAAAGAGAATCCAGAAAGTATTTTTAAACCAGAGATCCTTCCTGGGAGCTTGTTAGGTTTTCAGATCACACCACAGGCTTACAAGCTTGATTTGTCAGGTTCATGATTGTTACTGCATACGTGAGTTCTATCATTTTTAGCCTGCGTAGTCACTAAGAAGAGTTTTCCCCAGCATTGCACTGAATTCTGTATGCTCTTTGTTGTAGCATATAGAATTCTATAATGGGAGAAAACCTGACTTGTTAGCTACATATCATTTTCAGGGCCAGCAGGAGCTGTAGAGCTTTTAAGAATTAAATTATGTTCATTTATTCAGTGACTGCAGAATACCCTACCAAGAGCCTAATAGCTTAAAGGCTTCCTAATCAACTTTACTTCATCATTAAATAATTATGCTTCACATCTCTGAAATACACTTTTGTCACATCTCATAGAAGGGATAGTTAGTGAATATGAGTCATTACTGAGGCTGAGCGAACCATTCATAATTAAACCTGAGCCACGCAAAGCTGCTTGGTCTAAGGTTGTGTGAACCTTTCACTGAGTCTGGGCTAAGTTTCCAACAAACTTCAATCCAATTATATCAATTGGATAATTGATATACAAAACTATACATACTCACTCCCTGTACAGACGCAAGCTACAGCAAGCTTCGCTTCCTTTAGTGCATTTTTTTTTTCCTCATGATGATCATTACAGCTCAAATCAAACGGGGTCGACTCACCCTCTCCCTCCCATGCTGGAGGCATACAGTGAGGATGGGCACCACTGATGCTCTTGGAATACATAGATGAGAAATGGTGTTCACCCGGCTCTACCTGTGTGTAGCTGTGAGCCATGTAATTGCACACAAGGTTTTTCAGAAGGACACCACTGAGCACTGCCAGACAGCTGGTCAAGTGGAGAGAAAACACTGTCATAACTCAGAATAGCACTATCAGTGAAAAAGATGATGAAAGATAGAAATGCCAGAAATGTTCACTTACTGTGTTTGCTTACCAGCAGACCGCAAGTCCCTCAGAACTGGATGTCCTCATCCCCAGGGCTGTCAGCCACACCATGTCCTGTCCCTGCCGGCTGCACAGCAACAGTGGCGACACGGCTGCATTGCTGGGGAGATGGAAGCCCAACGTGTGTCATCTCTGAGGCTGCTCGAGTTCCTCTTCAGCGCTTCGCAGGGGAAGACCAGAGAAATAATAAGGCTTTGTATGAGTGATAAGACTGTATCGTGATGGCTGTTCGCTTCCTAACAGATGGGACAGAGATGCAGGTAGGGTGGAGGGGCCACAAAGGCAACTGATGGAGAAGTTTCTTTGGAGTCTGCTGTTCTTTTTTGCTTCATTTATATTTCATTAGGCATGAAATTACGTTTATAATTGTATTAGACAACTGTGTGAGATATTAGATCATAAGCCTAGACTGAATTAAAGCCATTTTTAATTAGTTATTGATTTATTCTGTTTCGTCATTTTTAATGAAATGATGCCCCTGAATTCAAAGCGCTGGTGCAGGTGTGTTATCTTAATTCATAGAACTAGCACTCTGCTTACCTCCCAACCAACCAAGAGAATGGAAGTGGCTGTTCTTCAACACAGTTGTTGTATCAGCCACTGATGTGCGTCTGCACAAGGGGGGGGTGAAGGAAAGAGACAGCGCACTCCAGAAGAGACAAGAGGAGGGAGCCCTGGGCTGCAGGCACACTGCTGGGAGGAGACAGGGCTGAGCAAAACCCAGGGTAAGCTTTCAAAAAGAAAAAAAAAAGAAAAAGAACAAGAAAGGGAAAGCAGGGGACAATATGCAGCTGTGGGAGCTGCGAGATGCTGCGCTGCTGCTGGGACAGAGCAGAAGTCCATTGCCCCGGGGATGCTGCGCTGCAGCACCAAAAGCAGCGGCCACCGCACACTGCTGGGATGCGGCTCAGCCCCAACAGCTGCAAGGACAGGGAGCAGCGCTGCAGCTCAGCGAAGCTGTGCTTTGTCAATGCATAGAAATCAGAGCTAAGAGGTTTGGGGTTCTTTGTGGCTTTTTTCTGTTGTTGTTACCTGAAATCCATCAGAACCTCAGCTCCCTGTTATACTTTTCTACTGCATCCTGTGATGTTAATACATACGCAGGGATTCACTTGCACTTCAAAAGGACATCTTCCCATGGTGTAAGAGCCACAGGATGTTTCTCAAGGTGTTGCAGACCTCGATGGCTTTCACTTAGAAAAAAAAATAGAGGCTGTATTCTGTAAGGCACTGCGGAGGCACGCGAGCACTTCCTCAGCTCACCTTCAAAATACTTTTTTTTAATCACTTTCTGGCTCTCACACTCACTCTGCTAACGACTACGGATCTCCAGCACTTTGAAACAAAGCTTTTCACCCTTTCGGTACCTTCTCAGTCTGTGTGCCAACAGGCTCCTCGCTGGCATTCAGCTCAGTCTCACACCCCAACAAAGAAATATTTGGAAACACGTTCCTTTTCACATCCGAGCTCCCTAAATGCCCAACAACTGACTCTTATCCTTTCCCTTTTTTTTGGCTTCTCCTTTCCTACTTCCTTTCCCCCCCATATGCAGCCGCCCACATGGTTTCACTCACTGAAACAGCCCATGGTGAAATCAGACAAACACTTTGACTTTGCCCCCGGCCCCAGTGGTAGCCATACCTCTGAAGCTGCCATTCACCTCTAATTACACGTCTGCTGAAATCGTGCAGAGAAGGAACAGTGTAAGTCATTAGTCCTCCTAAATGAATGTGCAGCTGAGTAGCTAACAAAGGGATTAACACTTGACAGCAGAAGCGTTGCAAGCTGAAGGGGAGGGTCATCGGGTGACTGCTTATTACACAGAAATAATTGCCATCCAATGCTGAGAGAAACCGATGGCTGCAGGCTGTGTTTACTGCAAAGAAATGCATTTTTTTCCCCTGTCTTTTCTTATCCCTTCTGCTTAATCTTCCTTTGCACAAAGCAGGGAGGAGACCCATTGCTGGGCAGTGCAGGGCTGGATTCCATCCCACGCAGGATGCCCAGGTGGGCAAGGTTTGGGTCTGGCTTTTTTTTCTTTTTTTCTTCTTCCTTCAAAGGACACAAGGTGGAAAAAAAAACCCTTTTTAGTATTTTTAGGAAAGAAAGCTACAATTTCAGAGCAAGTTGGCTGAACTGTAAAACTTACCTGGGCTACATATAGATGTACTTAGACACTCCCAGCCCAATTGAAAGGCAGTGCATTTTAGTACAAGCGTTTTACGCTACCAAATGATAGCTGAGATGTAAATACCACAGAGATGCATGAAAAGCACAGCAGCACTGGGGTGGTATGGTACAATGTGAAAAGGATGTTTACATCCAAACATGACACGCACAGTTGAGCATGAATTCACATTAGCTCAGCTTGCGCTTCAAACATCTATTTATTAACACTGGGTGGAAACAACTATTTTTCAGTAGCAGAGTTCAAGTATCACAAAGGGTTTTTAATGACTTCTATAAAGCTTAGCACAGCTATTATTCCAAAGGCTTACCATCTGAGCAGAGGTGATGCTTAGGCTTTTCTATGATTTACCTCTTCTCTGGCATTCTTTCTTTCTGGGTCTTCAGTGACATGTCAGTTTTCCCTTGACGTGCCCTGCAGAGAGTTGCAATGAGTGAAGCTGAAAACACAAACCACGTTTTTCCTCCTGACGTGTCACTATTTCACTACTGTGCTGCAGCCCAATGAGCCCATGCACAACTGCAGCATCCTGGGCGCACACAGCCATGCACCGAGAGCTCCTTCCACCCAGCACAGAGGGACTCGTGCATGCCACAGCTGTTCATGAGCAGAGGCTGGAAGGAAGGCCACAGAAGATGTGAATATGGGAATAAAAGGAAGTTTATGCATGAGCCGATGCGCATCCCACGGAGCATTTTCCATTCGTTGTGGGGTACTGCTTCCTCTTGTCTGATTAAGTGACATCCGGTTAGTGTATCTGCCTGACTATTTAGTTCTCTGCATCACTCCGAGCACTGTAATCTCTCTAATTGGTGTAAAGAATTTTTTCCCAATAAGGCTAGAACGAAGCAGCTTCTCTGTCTATGCTCCTTCATGGTTGATTTTGCTATCAGCTTCAGAAATCATGCAGAAGGAGTTTGACTTTTTCCATTCATTCAGGAATTACTACGTTTGCAGCCATAGAAACAGTACTTAGGTCTGGATACAAAGGAAATATAATGCCCCGATTAATTTTCTGCATCACTGAAATGGAGCTTCTGTCAAATGGGGGAGGCAGACGTTGCTGATGCTGAGGAGCCATCCCAGAACCAGGCCTGCAGCACTGCTTGGGAACAAAAGGTAAGAAGAGATGGTCAATGAGATGAAAATGCTGATTGTAAGATGTTTTTGGATGAGATAAGCAAACTGCCTTGTAATCTCAAATTCTCAAGTTTTCTTGCTGTGTTTTCACACTACCCTGAGCCTGTTGTTATGTCTGAAAACAGCCCTTGGTCTATTTTTACGCTTCAGGCAACATTAGTTCAGATGAAAACACTCTTCCTTGCCCTGATTTGTTAAAGCCTTAAGGTTTATTTCCTGATGATGAGAAGGCAATCCCAGCCTTCTCAAAAGCGCACATTTTCTGTAACACAAACACTCCTGAGCTATTTGGCCCAACGTGGTGTTTAGATGTGAGCTGGCAGTCGGCCGCCCAGAGGTGCCCACATCCTTCTGAGCTGCACCAACACATCCATCCCATGGCTGGAAGAGTGCTGGGTCAGGAATGTGCTCCCAGCAGACAGCCTTGGAAAGAGCAATAAGGCAAACCTGCCAGAGATAAATAGCTGATTTGTCTATAAGCAGCTGTCTTAAAGCAAGGATACTACCGATAATATTGATATTTCTCAACAGCTTGTAGCTGCAGAGTTAGAATTGCTTGTACTCTGACTGCTTGAAATTCCTCTGGTGGTTTTTATCGCAGGATGTCTAAATAGTTTAGCAAGATTCATTAACACTACGACAGCCCCAGTGCTGACTGAGAGCTTCCAACGGCCACCTGACAGAGCAGCCATCCCGAAACGTGTTGAGTCAGTGAGAAAAGGACAGGAAGGGCTGAGGCATCCCTAATTCCAGGAGGGCAGCAGGCATTAGAAATAAGGAAAACATTTTTCATTTTGATAAGGAATAAGTAGATAACAAGGTGAATGCGTAGAGCTTCAAAGTGAGGTGGTCGTTGTTGTCTGAACACTCAAAAAGCTTGCAGAGGTACTTCTGAAATACTGTCCTGGTCACCAGAGGGGGAAGGAAAGTGCCTGGGTCCACATGAAGCAAAGGTTTAAATTAGAGACTGGAAAAGCTTCCTGATGAAGGATACTTAATCAGGGAACCTGGCTGCCAAGGAAGCTGTAAAATATAAGTTCTAAAGGACCAATTAGACTAACACCTGTCTGAAAGGAGCACAGCAGGATTCTGCCTCCTTGCAGCGAAAATGGACTTCAAGCCACTGTCATACTGCTGCACTATTGCTTATCCCCCCAGGCCCCACTCACATTCCAAAGTCTCATTTTTGCTATGAACATATATCCCCACACTGTAAGCAGGTCCCCCAAGCTCAGCTGCTTCCAGCCTGTCTCGCTTGGATAGCAGTAGCCTCTCTGGGAAAATAATAATCATACATCTACATCTTGTCAGATCCAAGTCTTCTTATAACCAAGGAATGAGGATTAAAAGTTAGCTTCATTCTTCTGAGTAGAGCATCCTTCCCTAGGGAAAAAGGTGCGTTCTGACTTGTGAGCTGGTACTGCATCTGAGCTCACTCAGGGAAGTCTCTCTCCTATAATCCTCATATTTCAGAGGGGTTTGAGGATGAAGATACTTGAGGAGAGGGAGGGGTTATTGCCCTGCAGCTCTCAGTGATGTACGGAGGTACCTTGGGAGTGGTTTCCTGGTGCGCTGCATGAGCAATGTGGACGTGCAGTTCACAGTTCTGGGTTCCCATCCAAAAGCCAGGATTCTTCATGCCACACTCAGCGCTGCTTCCCAGGCCTCCAAATCCTTGACTGCATTCTTAGTCAGGAGTTACAAGAATGATAACCAGCACTGTAAGTCAGCAGTACCCCCTTCAATAAGATAAAGCAGCTGTGTTGGCTCTGGAGTAGCTTAACTTTAGACTTCTGAGTATGATGAATTATTGTTTAAGGAGATGCATTCATAATTCTGTTCCTCCCAAGCAGGTGGTTGATATTTTGAGATCCCTGCTGTATCAGCACTGTGTATATTTGGCATAGAAACTGCATGAATATTACAAATTCTATATTTAATTGAGTCTCATAATGAAACCCTGTAAATCATAGTCAGCCCATCAAACTAAACAGGAAATTGATGTGTTGAGGTGTTAAATAATGTTCTTTCTTTCCACCCCTACAGGTTAGACAAAACTTGATCGTTTCCCTAAGCAGGCAAAAACGATGGCAGTCAGACATGGTTGATGTCGTTCTCTATCTGAAAGTAACATAAAAATCCTCATTCCTAACAAAAATATTGAGTAATGTGATAAAGCACCTTTACATGCAACAGCTTCCCTGGGTCAGGGCTCAGACAGAGCACGGTGCCACCTTCTTGTTCAGACTGCATCCTAAGCTTCCCTACTTGTTTTGCACCTTCCTCAAAAACATCTCTGATTCTCTCTTACAAATATTTTGGCAGAAAAAAAAATAATTAAAAAAAATCACAGTAATATTTGCTATATTGTAGTTGGTGAAATTCCTCCATTGACATTTATGAAAGTCAGGCAAGTGCTGGGTGGTGAAAACTACCACTGCTTCAACTTACTGGGCTGCAAAAGTCCTGAGTTCTCCTGCTTTTTCCTGAATGAAAACTAGTGCAGGACTGTACCCAAACAGCTTGACTCTGAGGCTCCAGCAGAGGAACTACACCCCAGGACAGCTTCAGTTGGAAGGGACCTTAAAGATCATCTAGTTCCAAGTAAGAGATCAAACAGGTGTGAGTCTGATCTAGTGAGTAAGGGTAAAATCTACTGTAACACGATGGGAAGCACAGCAATGACAGCAGAGCAGCAAGGTCCCAGGCTGCAGCAAGTGAAGATTTGCCCAAATGCAACAGCTGTGGGCACAGAAATAAAGGAAAGAAGCTGCTTACCTTCAGAAGGCCTCAGATAGGCAGGGATCTCCAGTGAGATACCCTCACCTCCACTGCCAGCCCTTAAATGAGGGCTGGGAAGGGGGGGATCCTGGCTCCACCCTTCCGGTCACTCAGTGATTGCATTGCATGCACCTGAGCCCCCTGGGCTGGCCCTGCTCCATCACTGCTTCAGGCCATGACTCACTACATCTACATGCAAATTCAAGTGGAAGAAGATTTCTATCATCTAGCTTCCTTCAATGGGTTTGAATGTTTACATGAATAACGTTGCCTTCATTAGCAGCATATTATTTTGAGGTTTTGGTACAATGAGGTACCATTTGCACCTTCTTTATCTATGGTGATTCTATGACATCAAGTCAAACAAGTGATAAGAGAGACTTGCACTCGATGAAGAGTTCATTATTTTGCTGCATCTGGCTAATTGAATACAGAGAGCAGAGCAGCCTTTGGCACCTGACCTGCTTTGGTGTCTTTTGCCTGCAGAGTGCTCTTTGTGGATGAGGACAAGGAGCTGTGCATTATGCTGTATTTTCTTAACAGGCTGTTTCAAGCACTCTCTAGATTTACTTCCTCTGCTCCTCCAAACCCTATTCACACAGCTTTCTCTTTAGTGCTCTTACAGTGGAATTCATCACAGGCTATTTTATCTGGGTGCGAGCTGAGCACGCACACAGGTCTGAGTCCACGCAGCACAAGTACAAATTGCAGGGCTGCTGTCCAAGGCTGTGGCCTTGCTTATCAAAAAAGCAAAATGCCTGGGGAGTGACCTCGATCAGCCAAGGTGACCCCGAAGCACCGCACCCCGGGCAACTGCAAGTCTCAGTATGCGACAGACAAGATGCACACTTGCTTGTCACAGGTCAGGGAAAGGTCCTGCTGGAGATGGTTTGCAGACGTGTTGAAAAGCCTCTTTGCTATGAGAGACTAGGCCAAGTATGGCAAGGATGGTTCTTGCGATAACGTTTTAACATGACATCTTTGTTGTGCAGTATAATAGTGATGCTAGAGGAAAGTAACTCAGGTTAGCAGCTCCTGTGTTGAGTGTAAGGGAAACAACAGAGGGAAGGGTAATCTTCACCTGCTGAGGTAAATGCTTGTCACTGCCCCTGAAAAAGCAATTATGGAAGATCGAAAGTAAGCTGGTGAGGGCATGAGCAGGAGAAACGATTTCCACTGTGCTGGGGGAAATGGGAACTGGTCAGCATAGTCTAAGCAAAGGTGGTTTTCCTAAGGAACGTACCTACTTGGTTTTCTTGCCTATCAGAAATGATCCAAGGCAAAAATTGACCAACAGTTCACAAAGAGGACAAGTGGGTGTCTGTACATACTGAGGGGCTCACTGCAAGTATGAGTACTTGGAGAGTTCAGTGATTGTGAACAGCATCCCTTGAACATGCAGGACTTCATGACGATGGGATAAGACCTGAAGTGTATGCTTAGATGTAATTTTCACGTCTGACAATTACACAAAGAAAAATCATACTGCCCACCAGAAAAGAGCCCAAGTTCTCCTGTAGTAGAAATCAAGAAGTATCTTTGCTGAAGGCATTGGTATTAGCTAATGACGTTTGCATACATTTACACATACTAAACAGTACCTGCATACACTCTCCTATTGAATTTAGGGGGCTGTTTTTACAGCAAATTACTGTTCTGCCCAAGTAAGTCTGGGAGCATCTGGGTTTCCACTAACTAAGATTACTCGTCTATTAGGCTATCCAGAAGTTACAACACTGCAATATTACCATGCACTGAAGATAGGGCCCTGGGAAATCATTCAGTAGAAAGAGGTAGGAGCCCTATTTTCTCAGCAACAGCAAATCTGTCTGAAGCACAGCAGTTTCAGTGACGATTCAGCTCTCGGAGCAGAATCCATTTAACTTTGGATTTGGAAAGGCCAGTGCTGGAACCTGGGGAGCAGATTTGTGTGTCACTGGATTATAATGGGGAGGCTATTTTGCAAATAACCTGTCCTCTGAAACTGCTGACTGCAAGATGCTTTAGGAATATTGACATTTTGCCACAAGTACAGAAACCTCAGAGTCAACTCGCATCATCATACAACTTAATAACACATTTCACTTACATAAATGAAACAATTCCCTGTCCTCATAACAATTAGGAGAACATCTTTCAGTGCTTATGCTACCCTGCAGCAAGGAGAAGGGTATTGATCCAGGCCTACATTTCATTTACAAATTATGCTTATATTATGACTCATATTAAGGGCTTTTCTAGGGAGAAAGCAGGGGATTATAAAATACTATTAAATATTGAGCAGATGGCTTCATCTCAAAGAAAAAACATCCTTTGATAAGAAGTAATACGTTCAGAAGGACTTAAGAGCAAGGACACCCACCACAGCGTGTGGGCTATTTTGGAGCAAGCTGCCTGAGAATGGCGCCGCTCAGCTCATTTCACACTGCTGTCATCTGGGGGCTCAGTCAAGGGGCAGTCTCCCTTAAGATAAACAGCATCACAGGAGGTCACTGCTACACCAAAGGGTTCGGCGTGGTTGTGCACGGGGAACTGAACTGAGAGAGGCTGAGATTTTTTGCCCCATAAATCACAGAGCCTTTGGTGGCACTGGGAACTGAATCAAGATTTCCAGAGTCTCTGCTCAGCACCTCCATCTATTCTTCAAAGGTTAGGAGCAAAGGGGATCCGTAATGATGGCAGAGTCTCCATAGGATTACTTTGGTAACTGTTTCAGTGCTGTGAAGGATTTACTCCCCACTTTGCCCCTTTGAAGCTAAGAGAAATGCAGTATGCCCACGGATGCTGTCATCTCCACCTTCCCAGCCCCGCTCCTTCCTGCAGACAGCGCTGTTGATATCGGAAGGAAAGAACTGGCTATAAGCAGAGATAATGCTGCTGCAAGTGAATGAAAGGAAGGAAAAAAACCCAAGTTTCACAACTGGAAACACTGCCGACAGATTCTGTTAATATTTCAACAGATGACCCCATGCCAGTGCTCTTCTGGAGTACTGCAAAGTGCGTTCCAGGGGTCAGCCGGTGGAACTGCCACCCAGAACAACAAGGGCTGCCTTCCTCCCCTCTCAGGGTGATTTGTTTCCACATCCCAAACGTTTCAGTATCCTTATATTTGATTTCTGTGGGATGAATCTCATGTATGCTACTATCAGTGGGCAATTTGGGCTCTTCAGCATTTCGGAGATGCTCCATCCTCTTGTCATTCTCCACGTCACTGAATTTTACAATCACAACTCCATGTGTTGCAGTGGTTGTGCTCATGCACCCTCTTTTTCCGAGGTCTTGAGAGTTCTTTCACTTCCTGAAACTCAGTGACAAAATCTATTCCAAAGGCCAATGCCATTCCTTGCGTTCTAAATACATACGTGAAAATTACTAATTACAGCGAATTACTTCTTTATTAAAACTCAAAAGGAATGCCCATTATTCCTGGATTATGTATACGCACCACTTCCTTCCTTTACAGTTTCTGATGAAAGATCAGCCACCGTGCCCAAGCAGTGCTGAGAATACCAACAAAGCTGTCACGAGACAACACCTTGATGGAACATGGGGACCTTTAAGTTGGAGCTGTACAAGCAAACCAGATAAGAAATGTTTTCAAAATACACACGAGAAGCACTACAGTGATAGGAAAAATGATTATTTGCACATTCTTCATTGTTTTAAACAGCCGATACAATTAAAGTAGATATTGTATTAAAACAATGGGATTTCACGTCATGCTGGCTGTGTTATTTATCTTTGAATGAACTTTCTGCTTTTCCATTTATGAAACTACGCGGATTTCTTTATGCATGCTGCTTATTTTTCTTCACGTGTCGTATGGTCAGGACAAAACTGCTCACAGCAGGAATTGATTACCAGCCAGTCACTTCAAGCCATGTGCTCTTCCTTCCTTGTAATTATTGAATAACTTTCTGTCCTTGTTCTGTTTAAAAGGTTTCTACCAGCAGACAACAGCTGGGGTTGTTCTTATTGCTCCTGATAATCTTGTTTGGTACAAACTATCAGAATGAGAGAGTTTGGTACAAACTATCAGAGAGCAGCCCTCTGCTACCTCAGGGCTTCTGTGTACCTCTGTGTACAGAAGCTCTTGGACAAGGGAAGAGGCAAAAGCAAAAACATCTACTAGCACCAATCACATTTGCTTCTCTTTACATTTTGATCCTGCTTTTACAATTAGACTCAAGTGGACTGAGAGAGTTGGAGCCGGGGTCAAATTTTGTTGTGTTTTTATATAATGCTTTACAAAATGAATTCCTAATCCTCGATTCTGTCTGGGTGGATCATCTGCCCCGAATATAACAAATATTAAAATTCCGGCTTTG
The DNA here is from genome assembly GCF_016699485.2 of Gallus gallus. NCBI lineage: Eukaryota > Metazoa > Chordata > Aves > Galliformes > Phasianidae > Gallus > Gallus gallus. The sequence continues at coordinate 1,613,810 of NC_052545.1, forward strand.
CTGATGTCAAACACAAATGAGAGACCGGGAGGACGAGCGGAGTTGAGTGACCTTTCCATGTAATCCCAGGTTGGATCTATAGATTAAATATATTCTCTTCAAACAAATCCATTACCAGGAAAACCAAAATCGGCCTCAGTTCTTGACTGAAATCCTATTGCTTATCTCTTTCCTTTTTTTTCCCTGAAGGTTTTTCTTCCATTTTTCCTCCTTCTGAGCCCCATGGCACACCTTGAGCTCCAGCTTTGACAAGTGAAGCTCATCAATGTGATTACAAGTGGGAGAAAGAGATGTTTATCTGAAAAATATCTAAGAAAAGGATAGAGGAAACCAAATTTCTGCATCCCAGCACAGCCAGAGCACTGCTGTGTTACTGTGCTGCAGTTCCATATAAACACCCACAGGGGCTGTTTGCAATGCTTTCCTGGTAGAAGGAGATTTGAAGTTTTCAGCCCCAAAATGTGAGTAGGTCCCCTAACCCTCTGAATGTAGGACAGCTGGCAGCCTTGAACTTAAAGTGTAATCTTACCTGAGAGGCCAAACTTCCCGCTTTGGGTTGCTGTCTTTATCTCCCAACTACTTGTCTAGACCACTGATGTGACTTGATATTCACATTAGCTTGCATTGCACAAATGGAGAACGCAGCATAATCTGCTGCTGAATGTACTTGAGGCATTGCATAACCTGGCTGAAGTGAGGCCAGATGTTTACTGAAGATTTATATCCTTGATGCTTTGATTTGACATCGGTGACAGAGTAATCCAGAAAAGTGCTTGCACTGCAATCTCTCTCCATTGCCAAGGGTCTGTAGAAGAGAAAGAAAGTAGAAAATGTAAACTAGGACCTCAGCTGCACTGCTGCTTCCCTTAGAACTGCAATAACGAGGCCAGGCCAGGCCATGAATGAAAGCTGTAAACCACCTTCCATGGAACAGTAGGCTAGCAGGTCAAGACCAATAAGTGCCAACACACAGCAATTTTTTACCGTCCCAAATCCAAAGCATTATGATAGCAGAATCACAACTGGGATTCAGAAGAATAGAAGAAAAAACCCCAAACATTCCCTCACTGACGAAGAAAGGTAGAAAAACAAGCAGTGCAGAAGCACAGGATGCTCTGACTGCAGAAATGCAGTTATTCTTGTCAGCTTCTTTTGACTCAGTCGTTTGCCCTCAGCTTCACGATGGGTGTTTAGAATCAGTGCCCACTGACACTAATATCAGCACTGAGCCTTGTTTTGAGGATAGCACATTGCACTGATTAATGCCTCTGATCTATTAAATGCTTTCCTTCTTCCAATAGAAAAAGTATGATAGGGTCTATCACGGAGATATCCTGGGCTGACGTTTTATCCTCCTTCTGTCATGAACTCAGAGGTGAGAACAGCTGAGAATAGAGAAATGAGCCATAAAAAAGTGAGCAAAAGCTGGCACGCGGATCACTGCATGTCAGAAATGCCATGCAGAACCAGAATATTGTCCTCACTCAGCAGTGACATCGTTTTGTCACTGTCTTCAGTGTTGTTTTACTGGGCCCATCAAGGCTAAATGGACATAGCACCACTCATCCAACCCCCGTCAATCACATTCTAAAAATAACGTTCAGCTGTCATCAAGGTATTGGAATTCATGACTATTTTATATGCTGCCCACCCTGCCTGTTTAACCCCCACATCAGTTTCGTGTCCTGGGTGACACCAGAGATTTCAGGTAAGGCATTCTGAGCCCCAGGGACTGGATAACTCTGGATGATAACTATCATACACACACAAAGGAGAACTGGAAGGAAGAATTAACGAATATCTGCCACCATGGTTTGGTTTTGTACTGTTTGCATTCTTTTAACTGTACCAGTTTCCTGCATTGTGCTGCCTTTTACCAAACCCCATGGTTGTGGTTTGCAAAAAAATGTGTCTGACTCTTTCACCCCCATCCCTCTGGATTCCAGCTGGGATCAAACACTGAGTATAGCCATCAGACACGTACAAAAACTTGCCTGATTTTGAGAAGTAACAGTGCAGATATTTTTCACTAAGTATTTTCTGTATTATAGCTAAATAGATCAACCTCTCGTGAGAGATAAGATACACAAACATAGCGCAGCAGAGCCCCTGGTGCTGAGCATAAATCCATCATTGGCTTGCAATGCACTAATGAGTGGATGGGAGCCCACCAAGGGGTAGCAGCCTTGGGGAGAAAAGGAGGATGCTTAGGGCAGCTGGAAGGGACAAGCTCCTTTATGAAGCATGTAGCTGCCATGGGAAGGAGGGCCTCGTAGAGGGCTATCTGCATCACTCTGAGAGCATTCCCTTGGGGTTTTGGTTGCATGGGACCTGCATGAAGTCTAATGGACACAGGCGTGCCCCCCTCTCCTCTATTGCAGCTTCCTCAGGATGGAGCCAACCCCCAGCAGCTCCTGCTGGTTTGCATCTCACCTGAATCTCACTGAGGTTTGTCACAAACCCCAGAGCTCTCAGACATCTGCAGAGACACTTTCTATGCTCAGCCAATGGGAGGTAGCCTAGATGATCTTGCCAGAAGCAAAACTCCTGCTAATTCTCCCATCTCACTCCATAAGACATTAAAGCAAAGTACTGGTGCAGCAGCTCACAAAAGAATGACAACACAGAGGAATTTCTAAGGTGCTGGGAAAAAAGACTCAAGGTTCACTTAAACAGCTTCTCCGTTCCTGAAGGAGACACAGCATGCAATTCTCTCCGCAAGTTTACACTCTTTCCTCCCCCTGTGCCCTTGGTGAGCTATATAAGGCAGCAGCAGGTTTGTCTGAAAGGCACAGAGGGGCTCTGTATCCAGATTTTCCTTCCACATCCATTTCTAAGATAGTCTTTGAACACACTCTGTCACAATTTATAGTTTTTTTCAATTCTCTTTCTTTTTCCTTTATCGTCTCTGCAACAGCTGGTGGTGCTACTGCCAGATGCCACCAAAGTCTACAGAGCGTCAGAACCAGGCCAGCCCTAACCCTAGGCTCAGACGAGGGATGATGTCTCAGCAGCCATAGGACACAGAGGAAATGAGAGAGACAGACAGATCTTGCCAGAAGTTAAAACTTGAACAAAATAATCAGATTCCAAATGTAGGATGGCAGCTCCAACAACTAGTAGGCATACACACTTCTTTTTTTTTTTCAATTGTGTTCTTTGGTGGCAATTCATTTTCTCAAACAGCTATTGGACTTCACACACAACTTACAGAATATGCCCAAACTGTACAGACAATACAGAAGGTGGAGCTTTCTAAGTTCTCTTAAGTCAGAAAAGAGGCACTAAAGAGTCTTTCTCCTTACTAGTGGCCAAGCAAATGTATGTTACTTTGATGGAGAATCCAGCCTAGCAGATAGCCATTTCCACATTGGTCTCTTCTCACCCACCTGCCTAGGTTAAAGCAGGCTGCTGCAATCTCCTGTACTATCCAAAAGGATGCACACCAACGTGATATCCCCTCTTAATCAATCAGATCAGTGGATCTGTATCCTTTGGTATGAACTCAGAGCAAGGCACAACCGCCTCTACTCAACTGTACAACCTAACTGCTATTCTACCCCATTAGAACTGGCCTGGTGACACAGCAACGTGTCAAAGCTACATGATTTTCCAGCAGCTGATTTGCAGTGATGTCTCATTTGCACTCCAATGTGTCTGGAAGCATCCACAGGGTCGTGATGGAGCTGCTCCTTTTGATCATAGAATCATAGAATTGCTCAGGTTGGAAAAGATGTTAAAGATCATCAAGTCCAACCTCAACTTGACCATACTACCCTAACTCCAGTAACCCCCTCACTAAGCCCCATCACGGAGCCTGAAGGATGGCTGAGGATTGTTTTCCCAGGTACTGCCTTCGCTGAGAGCTAAAGCTGAGAGTGCCTGCTGAGCCAACTGGGATAGGTAACAGCAAGCAGCCAAAGCCAGAGCTTGAATGGAACTTGGCCAAAGTAATCCAAGCCAGCAGGGTCACTGGAACCCAACACGAGCTGTCTGTGGGGACTGCCCTACTGCACATATATTTGGATCTCAAAAAAGGCAAGAAGGCTCTGGAGGAGCATGGATCAGACCAGCTGAGCAATACTGGGAACCTGAGCACTGCTGCAAAGCCAAAGGTTTTTTTGCCTTATCGTATCCAAAACTCACTAAAGCAAAATAGCGCAAAATGACAGAGAAACAAACTCTGATCCAAATCAATATTTGGAAGAAACTGTCAACAAAGAACTTAATATATACACCAAGCTTCCCCTTAGGAACAGACTAATTTTGTACAGACGTTCCTGAGTGGGAGATGCATCCATAAAAACACGTTGTCCCTGGATTTCACAGTAGCGTGGGACCTCCTTACTGAATTAGCTTCCAGGCACAACTCAATCATATCCTCTTCCCCCGTGGCCAGTTCTGAGCAGCTTCCCCTGCTCTGTCTCCGTAGGGGTTAATTCCTCTCTGTTATGCAGACACTGGGATTGCCCTGAGACTTTCCACAGTAGAAAGAGAAAATGGAAATAAAAAGCAGCTCCTTGCATGATTTGTGGAAAATGCAAAATACAATAGCAATAAAAACAGTAATGAGCTCATTACAATTGAAATGTCTCATTACTACTGCAAATGCCAATCATATACGTGGCCAGGTTCCTGATGGTGCAGGCAGTCCTTTCAATACTGTCCCTCCTTGCTCCAGGGATACAGTCAGATATAAAAGCATGTAGTCCTTCCTATTCCTGGGCTGCTCTCCTTCCCTTGGTTCCCAAAATAGCACGGTGCAGAACGTAGTGCCTGGAATGGGTAGCATACAAGGCCAGATGCCCCGGAGGCAGCACAGCAGAGCAGTGCTTCCCCTACAAAACTTACATTACAGCAAGAAAATGGAGGACTCCTTTTATTGGCAAGAAATGGTGTGAGCACACAATAGGAAGATGCACTTGGAAATATTTTAAGTGGGAGAAAAATAAGTTTTCATCAACATACTGCTAATGGATTCGGGGCATTTGCAGATGAATGGCATAAACTGGGATAATAATGCAGCTTCAGAAGTTTTAGGCCAAGGAGTTGGAGCTCAGCACGCAGACGGTACATTCCTGCTGATTGAGAATACCTGTCTTGTCAGAACATCACAGTGGGGGATGAGGGCATCCACCTGCAGCTGGAGCACGGCTTCCTCTCCTCCCTCCAGCCAGGTGGTGAGGTTTCCTCACTTCCAGTGGCTTGGGCAGAAAGAGCTGAGAGCATATTGCTGGGGGTCATCCTGGGTGAGAGAGCAGCCTGGAGATGGGATGCAGCCCTGAGAGCTGGTTTGGGAAGGGAAGGCATGGTGCTGGCAGCCCCGCTGCCTCCTGCAAGGAAAGTTTGGCAACCAGTGCTGGGTTCTCCACTCAGCATTGCCCAGGCACAGTGTTCCCAAGACCTGCTCAAGAAAAGGTCCCTTTCACTCCCAATTAAACATCCATATATATACACCACGTGAGATCCACAGCTGAGCTCCTGCTGTCAATGCATTTATCTGGGCACAACAGAAGATGATTATCTTCATTCTATAGATCTGGGATTATACTTCTGAGACCAGAAAAGGTCCCAGGAGAAGTTTGGCACCTTTCTCCTGGCAGCAACCAAGCTAAGGCTTAACCTTTACTGCTGACTCAGATACATCACTATTAGCCTGCACAGAGCTTCTCATGGATCACTCCTTTCCTCAAGACGTATTTATGTGCCTAAGGGATCAGACATTACAGGACGTGGATTTTAAGGGACCTCTGCAGCACTACAGTGCCTCTGTACACACACATCCCTGCGCTGTCTCTGCAGTGGTATGGCAGCCTGCAGCAGAGCAGGGGCTGAAACCTCCGTCCCCCTCGGGCCTGGCTGTTCTGTAATTGCCAAGCAGTCCCCCTGCGTACAAAGTTCTTTTCTCATTTGTAATCTAGGCTACCAGGATTGTGCAACTCCATCAAGATCTGCAAGGTAATAATGAGCAACACTCTTCAAAAATGTACTTAAGGCTGAAAGTGTTTAAAGATGCTCCAGCCTGCAATTACCTATTACTCACTGGTGCTCTAAACGGTTCATTTTTCACATCATTCCAGGAAGTTGTAACTTCTCAAAGCAATGGTTCTGGTAATTATGGGAGAGCAGTGACAGCAGGCACAGAGCATTATCTAAGGCTGCAGCAGAGGCAGAAATGCCACCTTCTGCAGATGAGACAGTGAGTGTAGGAGCACGGCAAAGCCATGCAGCCCCCAGTCTGACTGCTTGGCCTGGCAGTGCTGAGCCATTGGCCACCCAGTGGGACGTTGGGTCTGAGCCTGGCAGTGGGATGGCTGCAGACAGGGCCGGCAGTGTGGCAATCTCTGCAGGATGCAGCCAGCTCTGCCTGCTGCAGTTGTCCTGGGAAGAAGGGAAGGCTTCGGGGGATGTTTTTTTAGGATCTCTAGTTTTAATTTTGAAATGTAGTCAAAATTGCTAAGGCAGCTGAACGTGAAACCTCAACAATCTGCCTGCATGTCTGCGGCATTGCTGAGAGCTTCTTTACTTACTGCATTCACGCTCTAGTCTGATAAATATATCGCAGTGCTTAAAGGAAGAAAAAAAGCTACAAACAAATAAAAAAGAGCTGTAGGCCCCTGGGACATCCCCTCTGAACCAGACAATGCAGTTGCAGGACCAAGCACTGCAGCTGTCCCGCTGCCTCCTCATGTAACCCAGGGCAGGGAATGATCCCTACCAATGGCTGCATCAGGGTCACTGGTTGGCATCACAAGAAAGCCAAAACTTCTGTGGCTGTGAGCTGCCCTGGCTATGAGCCGCCTTGCTTTGGAAACACACCTGGGATACACGGAAAGTATGAGTTCTGTGACTGCTGTGGGAAAGCGACTGATGGCACAGTCACATTTGGGCTGGAGGAGCCATCCAGAAAAAATGTCTGGTTCCTAACACCAACTCGGCTCAGCATGCAGATTTGGAGCTGCTGGTATCACATCTGTTGGCTGAAAAGTCAAAGGCAGCAGCACGTGAGTTGTTGATCTTCATTTTTCCCTATGTAGTTTAGAAACATTTCCAGGTTGTATTTTTCCACTCCAAGCAGGTCCGCGATGCCTCATTTCCCTGTGCTCACCGCCCTGGCTGAGGTGATGGGACCACACCACCCCGCACTCTCCCAGCCTTGGCTGGGCTTTCCCAACCTTGCCATGCATGCACACCAGGCACTGGTGCTGCTCCACATGCCACATCCCGGGTGCGAATCGTTTCAGCACACCGGAGACCTGCAGGACTTCAAGGCCCAATCTGTAACTCATAGGAACATCAAAGGACAAGTCCCAGTTTCCTGAGGTTTCCCTCATCTTTCTATCTGGGGTCTCATCACAGCTGATTTTCCAGTGAGCAAAACAAGCACAGCCCAGGCAGTCCAACTTCCTCGGCACCCAATTGGGCTGAAGCAGAAGAACTGAGCAACATCTTCCAAGGATTGATATTCTAGGGGGGGAGAAACATCACCTCTAGGAATTCAGCTTTATGAGATACTCTAATCCAGAAGAGATAAAAGCGCTTACTAATTACTGCTGGGTTTTGTTTCTTTGAAGAATTGGGTTAAATCTCTTTTGAAAGTAGAAGGCTGTTTGTGCTCGTTAGATGTATAATTTAATTTATTTAGGACTTCTTTCTCTTTCAGGGTTTTGTTCTACCAATATCAGTACACTTACTCCTCTCCTTTCCTCCCCAAAGATAGGAACTTCTGCTTTACTCTGCATTTCTTTTCATTATTTAGCAACGAACACCCTTGAGTTGATGCATCTTCTTTTTTTCTGGGGGTGGAGAAGGGGAGTATTTCTTTCTTTTTTTCTTGAAAATTCCTTATCATGAAAAGAAAGTGTTCCTTTTTTTCCTTTTTCTTCCCCATTTAAGAATCCTGAGATATTAATTCGGAGCTCCATGTTTACTGACTGAAACACGTCTTCATGCTACGCTGGAGAGAAAACTCTCAACATCTACTTTGGGGAGAAGAAATCATTGGAATCACTGTACTACAATTTATCTACTAACCACTGCTATGCAACATTGCAGAAGCAAAGAAAATTGGCCTGAAGGGGAACTTGGGAGGCTGTTCAATTCATATTACTTCCCCAGGTCAGGATCATCCAGCCTACATCTTTCCTAACAGATGTTTTTCTAACCTGCTCTTAACAACCCCAGTGCTGCTACGTGCACAGCCCTCTGTTGCAATTTCTATGAATATTCCACTGTTCTCATCGTTAGAAAGTATTTTCTTATGTTTAACCTGAATTTCCTGAGAGGCAATTTGGACCTGTGACTTCTCATCCTATCCACATACACTTGAACTTGCAAGTCCCTCCAGCTGGAAATGATGCAGACAAACTCCCAGGAGCTCTCAGCACTTGGGCTGCTCTGCAAATACAGCCCAAATTTTGAGAATCCCACCCACTGAGAGCTACTCCCAACATTCAAACAGAGATCAGCTGCTTGCCCTGCCCATGCCTGACAACTACTGAGGCTTTGCTGTGTCAGTGGAAAAAAATGCCTCATCCCTCACACACAAAGTCACACTACACTCAATTGCTCGGCTCCTTTCTCTCTCACCCCACCTGCTTGCCAGGACAACGTTCTCCATCTCCAATCAGGTTCTGCACTGAGGTGTTTGAATACTGATTGAGTACTTCTCCTGTATTGAGAACACAGCTTTGGATGGCGTATTATAAATTACCTCTTTGCTCTGGAGTATACGACCTGGAGTTTGCCATACAAATAAAGAAAAGCACCGATTGTCTGCCTTGTTTCTTATCTGTAGGATGGGAAAACATACATTGCTATGGAGAATTCTGGCAGTTGCTGGGGCTGCTTAGTTCCATCTCTCTGGCCCTCTGGAACAGCAGCAGTGGCTTTCCAGACATCTGCTAAGCAGGGCAGAAAACAGCTGGGGCACAGCTATTTTGCAGCTCCCAGCAGTTGCAGTAATTTTCTCACCCCCAGCCCTGGCTCTATCTGGTTATTAATTTCTGTTTTCAGCATTGTTATTACTACTACTACTCTAAACAACAATGGGACAAATTCCTCCTCAGAAATAGATTATTTTTTTAAAAAACAACTTTTACTACATCCTGCGACAGCCAGAAGAAAAATGTTCTCTTTGTATGAGTGGATGGAATTCCTTCATGCTAGATGGTGGGCTACTAGGAATGACATTCAGAACAAATTGGGAGTCTGGATCAGACAGTGCAGGGAGCCACTGGCTTGGGCATCAGGACGTCTTGGCTTCTCTATTCCTGGAGCAGTGGTTGCCTCAAAGGCACGAGCCCTGAAACATGGGGGTCCCACAGCGCGACAGCCCAAACTGGCAGGAAAGCAGGGAGGATCTATCAGACCACAAATGGGCAAGGAATTGAAAACATTTTCTGACTGATGCCAAATGATTGTGCTGCTGGCCTCAGGAAAATTTAATGCTGAACAACAAAACGCCATCATTTGGGGCCAATCAAAGAGGTCTCTCTCAGCCCCAAGACGAAACAGTTTTGGTCTGTTTGATCCTCTTACATAAAAAAAAAAAAAAAAAGTAGCACAGACAGATTTAAAAATGGGGTATTTGGAAGGAAAAAAGAGAGAGAGATGAAAATACTTTGCTATCTTTTCCAAGTTTTGATCATTTTGCAAGCTTACCTCAGGACATTCTCAAAAAGCTGCTCGGTTTGTCTCAGTGTGCCCCATATGCCTGCAGCCACAGCACTTCGTCCCAGCCAAGGGAGCAAGAGAGCCTCTGCCAGGGGAGGTCCTGGGGGTGGGTAAGAGAAAACATGATAAGGAGTGGCGCAGCCACATCAGCACACCTTCATGTATGACTCCATCAACTCCTGGTCGTGTCTGGCAGCCCTGCAATCCTTCAATTATTTGGGTAAGGTCTCAGATTCCCAAGACTGAGATCTTGCTGTGCTCAGCATCAGAGAAGTAACACAAGAAGTCCCAGCCCTAAGAAGCTCACATTTTGCTTTCATTGCCTGTTGAAAGGAGCCAAAGAGCCTTGGCCTGGAAACTCCAAGACATCTCCAAGACAATGTCCAACTTCTGCCTTTCTGCAAGACATGACTGCAGTGGATGCTGTCAGGCTGGGGAACCAGACAGACCATGGTTGGGGGAAGGGCCACTTGTTGCCTCTCTTCCAAGAGGGAGGTCAATACAGGCTCTTTAAAATGAAGCCCTCTAAGTCATGTTCCATCAATGCATCCTACGAGCACAACTACACTTGGCAGTACGAGGAGCTGTACACCAGAACACAAAGAACTCAGAACAGCCCAGCCAAGAGAAAGCATACAGCCAATAAATACACGGCAATGTCCACAGAAATCATTTACAAATGATCACCGACTTGTTTTGCTCCTTGCCAGAGTACCACACAGCACTACCTTAGTTCATCCTTCAGCAGTGCACCACACAAGGCAGGACTGGTGACCAAATGACCCCAACACACCACTAAAACCCCTCTCACCTTACGTGCCATCTCACCTCACAGCCCCCCAACTGTCTCTAACTGATGGGTGAAGGTGCAGGCCCCGTTTCTGGAAGGTAACAGTACCTGGTCCTGCCCTGCCAGCAGCCTTCCCATGCAGCCCAGCACAGAACACATTCACTTGCTAAAGAATAATTTAGAAACTTGCTCCTTTCTGCAAACACCTCAGACCGAGGGGCAGCAATGTGGGGCACCTGGGCACTCTTAAGGGCCTATTAACTCCCCCACAGAGGCAGAGACATGCCCTGCTGTGGTCTCCTCCACCCACTCACTTTATCACCCCTGGGAGAGCTGACTTCCCAGCTTTCTTGAAACCCAAGTGTTTAGCAATCTCTTGTAAATACTGAAATAAATCTAATTATTCACATAATTGGGGAAAAGAAAGCCCCTGCTGTTTCCCAAAAAGCAGGCAAACAACCCATTGCGACAAAGCAAGAGAGAAACACGTTTTCCATCCCAGACCCATATGGAGTTTGTTAGAAAGCCCTTCAGCCCTCCTCGGCCTGCTGTCAGCCCCACACCTATGTTCGGAAAGGCACAATGCAGCAGAAAACCAAAGGACAAAACCAGGGAACTCTCCAAACCCAAACACTGCTTGGGCAGAGCGAGCTGTCCATCAGCTGCTGGGGACAGCAGTGCAGGTGGGAGTGGGATGGGGTCTGGGCAGACGGGCTGCTCTCCCCTCACCCCGCAGCTCTCAGAGCTGACAGCAGCAGAGCAGCAGTGCTTGGTGGCATCCCAGCAGCTCAGTAATGAATGGGGAGTGGAAGATCCTTTACCTGACAACCCCAAACATGAACTGCAGGCTTGCAGGTCCCTCGTATACCCAGTAGAGGACACAGAACAGAGCACAAAGACATTGCTTTAAACTACCTTGTGTGTTATCAGATCCTCACTAACTTGCACAGGGAAGATGGATGTCTCTGTGGCTCTGGGTCCTGGTTGTTCCTCCCTCTTTGTGCCTCCTGCCTCAGTTCTGCTCTCTGTATCTCACCTTGTCTTTTCTTGCCCTGGGGTTCCCTGTCCCCCTGCCCCATCATGCAGGGACAAGCCCTGCAGAGCGCTGTGCTTTCCCAAGGGAGCACATCCCTGACCCCTGCCAGCCTGCTGCAGGGGATGAACAATAAATAACCAATATTTCTTTCCTTTTCTCCCTTCTTAATGGCTTCTGCTCTCCTACTTCCCTGTCTAAATGTTTGTGCCCACGGGTGCCCTCATGGATCCAGGGCTGCTCCCTGGGTCAGGGTAGAGGGAAAAGAAAGCCCCAAATGCGCCCTCTACCAGGATCAGGAGGCAGAAGGGGACTCCCCGAGCAACTCACGGGGTTGTGTACCAACAGTTAAGTCATGCTGGGAGGCAATAAGGACACGAAGCTCCGTTTCCCAGATAGGGTGAGTCAGCCGGGTCACAGCTCGGTGGAGCCATGGAACTCAGACAGTGCAGTCATCCCTGCAGCAACTGCATTAACTCCTTGTGGCTTGTTTTCAAGCCCAGAAATAATCAGTAGAAGCTATGGAACATAGTAGGTTATGATTTGCTTCTTTTTTTGGCTAAAGTTATGTGTAACTTTGCTCTATTGCTGCCAACACAAGCTGCCAGCCAGCCAGCCCTGATTCAAGGCAGAAGTGCCCCAGACGCTCACCTTCCAGCAGAGCAGAAGGTGCCACGTGAGCGGTCAGCTGAAAGCACAGCTGAAAGGTGAGCATTCGGGGCAGTTCTTCTTTGAATCAGGGCTCAATTCCTTTGCTGGCCACCTGCCTCAGCTGGAATTGCTGGAGCAGGCTCACGTCAGCTCTGTGCCATTGTATTCAGGGCTGCACACGTGTTCATCATGGCTCGGGTCAGTTATGTCAAGCCTCAGCCCGCAGCAGCTGCAGGGGAGGCAAAAGCCTTTTCCAATTGCGCAACGCAGAGATGTCAGTGTTGCAGTCTCAACGTAAATCAATGCTGGGAACTTGAAATCAAGGCTTTCCTCCAGTGATGAGTAATCTCTTTGCATAATTCCCCTCTGGATGTTTTGGATACAGCAACATATTGTTTCTCCTCTAGTGGCAGATTTTGAGAGGGCTTTGCTACCAACTCATGTCTAGTTGGGCTTCCAGTCTGCTTCACGATAAATCAAAAAGCTGCTCATATTGGGAGACTTGAAAAAATATACAAATGTTTTTAGAGGGATGAGTCTTCCTTACTCTGAAACATATGTTTCCTCCTTTGTAGCTGTTGTGTCTTTCTTGGTTGTTTTTTTTTTTTCAAGCTTCTTAGCAAATGTTGTCACGAACAACGTGGCTCAAGCAAAGAGAGAAAGCAAATGCTTTCAGAAAGCCAAGTTCTGAAAAGTCGTGATGGTTGATTCATCATGGTAAACACCTGATTTATGGATTTGCTGTCCCTCAAATGAGGGCATTACCACGTTGCCCAAGACTAAAATGCCCAATAAAAACAGCTATAATCTTGAGTACCAAATGCTGTCAATGATCTACTTACCATAAACTACTGAACTGGTCATAGAGAGCTTTGCTATGATGACTCATTTCCAGGAAAGTTATTAGCTTCTCAGCTGAATTTTAGGTGGAAGGGGGGAGAAAATGTGCTAAATAAGTCAAATAAATACTACAAATTATCCATCCTCTTCCAACACCCGCAGAGCTGACCACTAGCTGCATGCACCTCCCTCATGCCCTAAGGGGAGAAAGCAGTGAGGCAAAAGTAGAATAAGGCTTCTCTGTTCTCCTGGAGCAACAGTTATTAGCGCTTCCCCTGAGCACCCTCCTGCCACCAGGATGTCAGCAGAGGTCAATCATGTTCAGGGCTTTACAGCTAAATGCAGATCCGGTTCAGGAAATGGCACGTGAGCAGAGCAGCTCATTCGTACGGGAACAAACAGGGATTTCTGAGCCTCTTCTGCACCGAGTGCTGCTCCAGTCCCACTGCCTGCAGTTTGGACTTACATCAGCTGTGACAAAACCCTGACAGTGATGGGGCTGTCAGCAACAAACTCCCACCTGCACCCACCTGCTCGGGCTGCAGCAGCCCACTGGGCTCTGGGCAATATACAAGCAACTGTATAATTGGTGTTTTCAGTCTTCTGCAGGTTCGGTCTCTCTTGAGAGATCTGTCACTTTCCAGGATATGCCTCTAGGAATCTTTCCTTTAAAACTGTTAGAGATTACATCTGACAAGGTTTAATGGGCCAGCATAGGGTCTGTTTTGTCTAAATCCATTAAAAACACGGTAAAATAAGACTTAAAGTTGTGGTCCAGCCCGGGCTGATCTTTGGTACAGGAAACACTGTCTCCCCAAATTCACTTGTGCACAGCCCAACACAGCGTGTACCCTTCCCCAGCTGATCTCCCACCCCCTCTGCTGCAGATCACACAGCTGACTGTGGGCTCAGTGAATCACAGAGGTGTTCTCTGTACACAGTTCCTTTCTGATGAACGTTGCCTCATCCTCATTAAAAACAGCCCTGCCATCGTTTGTTTTCTTTCTGCTACCCATATGCTCCTGAGCACTTTTATTAGAAGCTTCGAGCTTGGAGTTAAGAGCTAATTAAACTGACAGCGCTGCCTCACTGCAACTCATTGCAAAACAATTCCAATTCCATTTGGTCTAATTTCTCGGAAGTGAAACCAAGCAGTGCTGGGGAGAGGAAGATACCTGCAAAGCATGACATGGCGTGAGATCTTTGAGAGACACACGCAGACCGGCTGCTCAGAGGTCACCTGCTCTCTGCTCAGGTGGGCACAACGCTGCCTTTGGAAATCCACCGCCTGGCACAGCGCGCTCAGGTCACCACGCTTTGCTCACAGCTCCCATAGCTCCACGCACATTGCTTGTGAAACCAACAGGAATCCGAGTCAGTGCTCACACTGGTGTGTGAAAATGCAGAGTGACACGGAGCCGTACCCTCACACTGAGCTCATGGCCAGGATGGGGCAGCAATTTGCCAGCCTGAGCAATTCTATGATTCTGTGATTCCTGCTCAAGCTAGGATGCAACTTCAACATCTCAACTCCCTTTTTTGTTTGCGTTAGAAGACGTTTGACTTAAATCTTTTAAAACCCTCCAACAAAGCAACGCCCCTGTCTGGTTAGTTCTACCACAGAAATCTGAGACAAAGCAGGAGCCCTTCACGCTGAGCGATCCAGCAGAGGATAGCCCTGCTGCTCAGTGCATTGCATTGCATTGAATGCAGCAAAATGTTCATCAGAACCTCCCAGCAACTCCAGGTAAGTGCTGGCACCAGCACCATAAGGCCCCGGCTGTCTGCGCCGTTGGAGCCCATCTCTGACGCGGCCGTTGCAAACAATCTGCTCTACTTTTTGGGAAACAAACCAGCAACAGCAATCATCATTCCTAACGCCACTGAGCAAATCGCCTCCCGTTCTCACACGCTTGGCTGCAAACAATGCAGACCTTTGCACAGAGGGCTGTGTGGGCACCTGACGTGACCAGCAGTGACGCTCTCACTGCTCACAGCTTTCAGCCCTTTGTTTAATGACCTCCGCCAGCACTGCTGAGATGGGCAGCGCGGGTGGGACGGGCGATGAGGAGGCTTTACATCAACACACCACATCCCTCAACATTGCAGAAATCACGTTGGTGACTAATTTAACTCCATCAGCTGGAAACCCGAACCATTTGCACGTTGCTTCCAGCTTCTGCTTTGTTAAGGTCACATTTTTTTCCACAGCATTGATTCATAGGAACTTTCCACTGTGCTGTGTGCCACCAACCCCCAGTTATTTGCATTTTTCCACAGTCAGACATGAGGAATGGGAAAAAACTCTGCCTTACCCTATTGATACAGGATAGTAAAAATAGACCGTGTTCTATTTTTATCTCAAACCAGAGATCCAAGCCTAACAGCCTGTAAAGCTACAGGTACCTTTGCAACTGCAGTCAGTGATGTATTAGTGAACAAGCAACTGGAAAGCAACTAAGAAAACAGGCACAGAAATAACGACTGGGAAGGAAGCAGCACAAAAGAATGGTACTTTCCTGTTCTCACTCTGTATGTGACTAGCTTGTCCTATATCGTAAATGCTATATCAGTGTCTTACTGCAAAAGGATTTTCAACTACAACGCTCCGTAGATTATATGAATTTCTCTTCACAATCATTACCTGTACAGTCATTTAAGTAACGAATCACTGCAATGATGCATTGCTCAAAAATGCTTTGCTTTCAGGTTATAAAGGTGGGACTTGAGATGCAAACGAGGGTTTTCTGCCTGGCCTCCACCTCGAAGCCTCAGTCCTCCAACAGTGCACTGGGGATTTCTGCCCTTTGAAAGACTGCTCTGAAGAGCAGCAGCTGGGTAACGTGATGTCAGACATCCTGCAAGTTACTCACTACAAATACATGTTCCCCGTAAGTCCAACATACTTCCCTGATTAGATAAATCTATTTTTTCTTTGATGGATTTTCAGAGATGCTCATCAATAGTACGTATACATATGAAAGCACAGAAGATCAGCAAGTTGACTGGAAGTCCTGACACTGAGCAGGCAGCACGGCTTTGTACTCCAATGCCCAGCAACGGCACACAGCGGTTTTTCTATTTAACCCAAGGGAGCTCTGTAAACTTCAGGGAGAAGAGATAGAAAGGGTGAGGAAAAAAATCTCTCTCTGTCATCATGGGGGCAAAACAGCTGCTAGAAAATTCACCCATCTCACAAGATTACTGTCATCATCGTCTCCATAGTGGTTTTTTTTCCCCTCTTCCACTATGTGTGTACAGAGAAGAGGAGCAGAACGATGGAAGATGAAATGAGAACACGTTCAATGACAAATTCAGTAGTTATTATATAACCAGCAACTTCTTCAGAACGGTTTAGGAGCAAAATTTGTCTTGTATACATAAGACAGGCTATTTCAGCATGGGACGGGACCTATTCTGCTCATCTGGCTTTGCAAAGCCATTATGGGGGAAATTGGAATTACAATTCAAAGAGGAAAAAAAGGACTGACACGATCTCGGTAGGAGTGCAAGAGAAGAGCCCTGCTGAATGCTATTTAAAATTTAGAGCAGTTCTAGAAAATTTTAAAAGTGGGAGCTGATGAAAATGAAAGAACCAAGCTTTGAATTTAGTAAACGATGCTTACTTGATTACACCCATATGCAGTCACTGATGAGATCTTGAGCAGAACTGATGAAAAATTGGATTGTTTACATGTATTAAACCAAGCAAATGGGAATCTGTGCTGAATGTGCCAAAAAACCTTGAGAATAAAAATGCTAGCAATAATTGCTACATTTTATGTGTCAATGGCATGCCAGCAAGGCTTCTGCATCAAATTCTGACCAATGGAAAAAAGGTTGGGTATGTGAAACTGTAATATCACTTATCTACCAAGCAGGACACCTGATGACTGACAACTTTAATTTGAGCGTGAAATTGGCTGACCAGCTGTTGAAACATCCATCCCTTTTGACAGGGACAGGAGTCTCCAGATATTAACCACTAGAAACTTCCAAAGTCAACCGCCTGCTGTACTCATCTTCATTTCAAGCAGCAAAGAGAGAGCCTTAACCCAAATCACAGCTCTCTCTCGATGAGCAGGGCAGTGGTCTCATCACACACCACTCCTCTCTCTATGGAAGGATCCATGCGCTCAGGAGAGGTTGAAGCACCGTGGAGCTGAGTACCCAGAGGACAGCGTGAGGTCTGTGAGGTCAGCGTGAGCTGAATCCAAAGGAACAAGTTAATACAGAATGAAAATGTGGATCAGGAGTGCAGATCTGCAGCCAGAGCTCAATGGGTTGTTCACAGCCAAAGGAAACCCATTGGAGCACACGGCTTGATTTCATTGTTGGGCTGTAGTTATGTCACCTCACATGAACAGACCATAAATATAAACAAGCAATGGGGCCACAATCCATGTTACTGTACAGCCCCTACCTCTTCTCTGCACTGAAAGTTATTCTCCCTTCTTCTCAAAATAAGCACCAAATATGCCAGAGAACAGCCAAGTCAAGCATAACTGCTGCACCGTACTGCTGAGCGTTGCAGTGCTGTCCTGCCTGGACAGCAGAGGTGTGAGTGTGGAACACGTGTTTGGCTGGGTTAGCACAAACCAGTCCCAACTGCCCTTTCTCTTGTTGTTGTTGCCTTTTTTTAAGCTGCAGCCTCATCACTACAAAGACCTAACAGCAGTTCCGAACCCTATTACATTTGAATGCATTAATTTACTTAGGAAACTCATCAGTACTCATTTAATTATTCTGATTTTGATATTTGCCATCCACTCTGGGTTGAGGGACTGTTTACAGCTGAACAACAATTAGAACAGAAGCCAGACAGCAAATTCTAAAACCCTCCCAAGTCAGCCTTGAGTTGCAAGCTGCGTCCTTCAGGGCTCACTGCTACCACAGAAACCAACTTCAATTCCATTGGCCTCGCTGCAGCACCACGTGCATGTTTGGCTTTCCCTCCAGTGTGTGCTGGTTGAGGAATTCCTGGAATACTCGGTATCACATGGAAAGATGTCCACACAGAACATCCCTCCACTCAAAATGGACCTTCTATCAACTGATGGCTGAGTGACCAACACAGACACTCTGTAGAGATGACATTAAAACAAACAACAACAAAACCTCAAAAACTAAAAACTATCTGCTCCCCCCAGCTTTATTAAGAATTTATGGCTCTTAAGATCCTACTTGGCATTGTGCTCCTGGTTCTTCGGCTGCCTGGTGCCCCAGAGCAGCTGTAGGGTGAGCTGGCTGTGCCAAAGCAGACCACAGGACACTGACAGTGCTTAGCTTTCCTAAAAATACCATCTAAACAATGGCCTGAGGGAATGGCAGAGTACATACAAAGCCTGGATGCTGCATTGACTTTTGGATTGCAACAGAAGGCTTCCAAGGAACTGAAGCATTACTGCTCATTTTCATTCAAAAAGGAAAAATAGAAGTGATAAGTATAACACGTACATGTACAGTATGCTGAGTGCTGCATCAGCCCAGACACTATTAGCACATAATTCATTAAAATGGCTTGGCACTTAGGCTTATGCTACTGACACTACATGAGCTAATGCTGGCCCACTTTCTCCTCTGATTATAGCCCATGTCAATAGGATGGACACGTCTGAAGTCACTTCCTGTTCTTTCTTACAGTGTGTGCCAAGAACGGGAGAAATTGATGCTGTAGAAGAGAGACGGCATCTCCAGCATTGCAATGGAGGATGGGGAAAGGACAAGGAGCGTGCAGGCAGCCCTCCTGCAGCCGAGAGCCCCAGACTGCTGCAGGAGCTCTCTGGTGGAGCAGCACAGGCACATCTCAGAGCAGCAAGGCTCTCACTTCAGAAAACAAAGCAGAGGAGGCACATGTGAGGGAAACGCAACGGGGAATACAAACAAATCGGACCTCTGCAAACTTCTAGAAAAAATGCTGCTGCAAGTGTTCTGGATTCCTAATTGAGCAGCGTTACAAAGCCACTGAATCAGAGGAGGCTTTCTTGGCCAGAAGATATTTTCTTCCCAACCGCTGCAGACAAATACTGTAGGAATCCCAAAGGGCTCCTTCTCCCCCAGGTTTGAGGACCAGGGGCTGTGCACACAGTGCTCACAGGCAGACGGTCCATGTGGGTAATCTCCCCCAGTTCCTTCAGCCTCAGCGGGGCTCTGCTGCGACCCCAGTTTGGGCTCAACCTGAAGCACAAATCTGACAGTACCGAGCTCTGTGCATCTGCACAGCACACTAAATGCAACTCTTGAGGATTTATTAGTGTTTCAGTGTCACCAAGAGCTGATTAATTATCAAGGATTTCTCCACAGCAGCTAAAGGGAGAGGATCGTGCTTTGAAGAACAGCATCATCCGCACCAGCTGAGTAGCAGAGAGCTAATTATTTCTGTCTATGTCATTGTTGCTGCCATCAGTGGGGAGAAGCTGGCATTTCTCCAGCTTCTAGTACTCTAAGGTAATAACAAAGTGTCTCAGCATGCGGCGTGTTAGAAGGAGATTTAATGTGCTTGCTGAATATTGTATTGAGTTCCTGATTTGTGTCAGCAAGACCTGCTAATTCATAAGAAAAAGTGTCATCAGAACTTATTTTACATACGTTTAGACACGGGCAAATTACACCGGAGACAGCCTGAGTGTGGCCATTAGGACTTTGCTGCAGATCTCATCTGCCTTGGAGGGTTGCTAAGGGTACAGACAGCTCGCTGTGCAGCAGCCCGCCCCACCATAGTCCTGCAGGGCACCTGCTCTCCTGCACTGCTGCCCAATGCTCCTCTGCCAGCACAGAAGCTGCATGTCCTGCTGCTCCTCCTGCACCCACTGCTGTGGCTGTGCGTCCTGCAGTGCTTGGAGCGCGGGCTCAAGCGGCTCCTGCAGCTCCCCTCACCTCTCCTGTTGCATCTTAGGACTCCTGCATTTGCCACTTAAAAACTGATCTCTCAAAATACATCGGAGTTCTACTGACATCCCCAGATAAAATCAGACAAGAAAACTGCTGAAACCGATCCTGAGATGGAACAGTGCTTGGGTTCCTCGGGTGGTGCCAGGCTCCATCCTGCCCTGCGGGGACGGCTGGGTGGGCGGTGGGCTGGCGGTTGGTGGGGGACCACGCAGGAGGGTCGGCACGTGAATCCCTGCCGGAGCCTCCAAGGCTTCAGCGTGCATTTTGACACCAAGAAATCCCAGAACCCTTCATAAAATATTCATCCCTTCTTTAATGCCGCATCTTCCAATTTTAAAATTCAGCCCCTAAATAATTTAGCAGACTTATGGAAAGAAAATAAAGAAAATAAATAAATAAATAAACAAGGCTCCAGTGAACAAAATCCCCATCGAGGTTGCAGCACGGTTCCCAAATGAAACCCGTCAAAGATTCCTATCATATTTCTCGAGAGAGACTTGTGGCTGTGCCCTCTGCCTCGGGGCGCTGAGCCCTTCAGGAGCCAACAGATAACAGCAGTGGCCCCGATGCTGCCAAAGGAAGGGCAATGCTTATGAGAAGTGTGATAGCGTGTGCCAGGGTCAGACCCCTCCCATCCCACCACGTCCCAGGGACCTCCTCATCACCCGTTTGTTCTTCACTTTTATACACAAGAGGATGTGCAGAGGCAATGAATTGAGGCCTCTCCTCACTACTCAATCCGTAATTAAAGCATCTTATTTGGTAGAAATTTGTGTGCTTTCATGTTCCAGCTCTTGGGCTTCATTATGGGTTTTCTGTGCCAAGCAAAGAAGCCACATTACACCCCAAACTTCCTCCTCTTCCTTCCTTGTACAGAAAATGCTACCCTGCAGAATCAGCCCCAATTGGGCCACCTTCAGCCGTTCAGCAGCACACAAAGTTGGACCGATGCGAGAGATGAGATTAAAATGTGAGGCTCCACAGCCACAGCCCTGCTTTCTGATAACAACACTGCGCCTCTGTGCTTCGCCGCTGCTCAGGGCTGCCTTCATGTAGGTTACCCTTCCAAAAGTAAACTCGGTTCACCTCTCGCTGCAGAAATACAGCGTGTCCCCTGGAATGGTACGCATGCCAGCTAACTTTCCCAATTTAATTAGCTTTTCCCCAATGGCCTTTGCTGAAATAGACTTCAAAGTTCAAAAGACCAAAAAAATAAAAAAATAAATAAAAAGAATTGCATTTTAATAACGTACTCGACAGAAATGGGGAAAAAAAAGAGTTTTCATTGTTCAGTATTGAAGTCATGGAAACTCCTGTGCCTAGCGGCTGTTTTGCCTTTTATAACATCAATAATTTAAAACTTAATTGTTGTGCATTATTTGGTTAAAGAAGATTATGACTCTAACATTTGCATTTATTTATCAGTAATGGTGAGATAGCTCTTCCTCAGCAAAAATATATTTGGAAATCCATTCACCCTGCAAACAACATCACAAAGTAGCTCATCCCTAATGCTCCTATTTAAGCACCGAGAAATTAAGCCTCTCGATCCAGGGTGTGATGAGAAATGTCTGTTTATTACCGAGCCATTTAGGTGACTTTCAAACCATTTGAAAGGCATTTTTTGAGGGTAATCTCTGGAATAACAACCCCATTACATCGTGCATAAACCAAGGGAAATCTCTTGCTTGTGTCTCCAAAGGGCAGAAGACGTTTCTTAATGTCTTTCATCTATCAGAAGAAACTGAACACCCCCGGAGCGCTCTGGGCACAGAGGACAGCACTCTTTGGCACAGCAAGGCGTGCGGTGGCGCTGCCACTTGTCCCATCTCAGCTGACCTGGCAGGCTGCAGGTTTCAGGTGCTGCTTTGAGCTTGTGGGATGCACAGCCACCCAGTGGCACCTTCAGAGTGCCCCAGAGCAGCATCAGCCCTCTGTCAACATGCACAGCCGAGGCACAGCTCCCACAGCTTCCTGCTCACCCTGTTACACTGGGTGCCACAGCTCAGGAGCCCACAGGTTTGCTCTGAAGCCTTCTGCATCCTCATCTGCCCCTTACACAGTGCGCTTTGTGCCAGCCGATGGGCAGTCCTGCACCGGGGCACTCCTCCCTGATCCCCTCAGCTTGTAAAATTACATCTGAAAATCCCAGCCTCTATTAATTATGGGGAATTTGGATGCATTCACCTTGTAGGAGTTGTAGGAAGCTTAACTTTCCAAAAGCTCCACCTGTGGACCTGCAAGTTCCCATCACTCCCACGCAAAGCTCAGATCATCATCACGGCAGCAGGAATGACAGCAAGAATTAGGAGGGAGAAAGGGTCCTTCAGGACTGGAAAGCAAAACATGAACTCTACTGGGATTAAGTGACACTGAAAAATTGTCTGCTGTTTTAAATCCAGCAATCTCCTAACACACAGCACTCCCCAGAGCCTCATCAGAGCAAATCACATTCAACTGTTGGCTTAAAAAAAAAAATGCAGGAGGAAAAAGGATTGCTATAACTTCTTCCTTTTACCAAGATGTAAAAAATCCCCAAACCAGAGAACGTGGAAGGCAGAGCTTTCAAAGCAAGTCATTTCCATGCTCAGCTCTATGGACCGTGTCTATATTTACACCCTTCTGGACCCCTATGCAGAAAGGTGAGCACGAAGGACCATCAGCCGGGCAGGCAGAGATGCCAATGAGAAAAACAATTTGTAGCTTTGGAAAGTTCACAAGTTCAAAAGGACCACCAGGTCAGTGCTGGAGGTGATGTGACTGGGATCGGTGAGTGCCTGCGTGCAGAGCAGCCCACTGCCACACAGCACACCTCTCAGTGCTGCAGAGCTCCCATGAATGCAGATCTGACAGCAATTAGTCTCACTACAAAAAGCCAAGTCCCACCGAGCACAAGACTCAAGGTTGGGTTTTCCAAGGTTCCCAATGCTTGCTCGAGCAGCTGTACAGATCCAAATTGTGCGTTAATGAGATGCCATGGAGAGCTGAAGTTACCGCAGGAAAAAATGATGCCCTGGTGCAGGCACGATGCTGCTGGGTCTGTTCTGTGCCTGGGGGGCTGCGCTGCCCGCTCTTTGAAAACAGGCGGTCTGAGCAAATCCTGCAAGACACCCAACTCAGAGACAGAATGCGAGCTGATTGCAAGCATCCATAACAAAAATGAGAAATCCTCAGGAATAATAAATGCCCTTAATAACGCCTGAGTCCCCATTAGGGAAAAGAATGGCCAGCAACCTTCTGAGTGTCTCGTGCTGGAAATGCGTGGAAGGTGGCAGTCTGTCTGCGTGCAGATGGATGAATTGTGATTAATAGCAGAGACTGCAAACTCCATTTTGAAGGAGGATTTCTCTTGCTGTCTTCTACCTCCACAGAGTGATAATACCCACAGAGGTGTCAGCAGACGATCTCGCCCCTGGCGCGGTGCTAACAAGGGTCATTAAACTCTGATGAGCATCCATTTAAATCGATCTAAGTCAAAAAGTTGGCTTCTGTTCAAGGCAACCAAATGAACGCAGTGGTGGGAGGAGGCTGGGCAGCCGCGGACAGGCAAGCTGAATGCAGGTGGGAGATGGGAATTGAGGGAACCTGTGCTCAGGGTGTGTGCTGGGTAGCAGCCAGTGCCATGGGCACCGGGACCACCAGCTGCCCTGTGCTCCCAGACATGGCATGGCAGCACCAGAACCTGACTGCATGGATGCTGCCCTCCAAGGGACGGCACAGATGGGTGAGCAGAGAGCTTTGAGCCCAGACCAAGCAGAAGCATGGAAAGTGCAATTCCATGCGTGAAAGTCCACAGGATCTGCTGCCAAAGCCCCACGTTCTGCTGCATTTTACGCATGCCTGCCTGCTAGCCACGCTGTGGTCCCTGAGCATCAGCATTCAGCACGTCCCAAGGAAGCACAGCAAAGCAGCTCTGCTGGACACTTCAGCCCAGAAAACAGGAAACACTGAGCACAGTTCCAGTAAGGCAGTTGGCACTCTCCTGCATATTTAGCATCTCTGAAAGTAGTTGCATGTGTTTAGCAAAGCATTTAATTTAGTGGAGCTGGGTGGTAATATTTACTCAGCTAATGCCTTTTTACTGGCAATAGCTTTCACTGGCACAGGGCTCCTATCTTTTGTTTTTAAAGGCCTGTGTGTGTGCATCAGCACTCCTTGCTCTTAGGAAGGATCCAAACTTATGCGAAAATAACCACTATTCCAAAACCTGGGGGAAAATGACCTGTGTCCTGTATAACCAATGCTATTTTCCTGGCTGCAGAGAACACAAACTGCTTTAGAGTTACAGCCAATCTATACTCTGCTGTATTTCACCTTATATTTAAATGCTCTGTTCTCACTTCACCAGATGTATCACCAGTCTCACCTGGTCATTACAGAGCAACATTTCACCATCAATATTTGCCAACACAAATCAGAATTGCAAGCAGGTCATTATCTAATTATTGCTACAGAGAGAGCAAAGCAGTGAAAAAAGCCTTAAAATCCCCAAAGTAGATACAGAGGCAGATTGAAAGGGAGACAGTGCTTCAGGGCTGTCTATTATTTACGTTTGGCTCTGCTGACCTTTGAAAAACAGCCCAAAGTCGCACACAAAGGCCAGACCCAACTGTCCCTGAGAAACCTCCTGTTGGGTCGTAGTGGGAAATAGATGAAGCTCAACACCAAATTCATTTCTGAGCTGTTTATCCTTTATCCCCTAAAACATTTCATGCTGTACCACATGGCTATCAAAAGGTATTATGTTTCCATTGGCTTGCATGCAGGGGTTGTACACTAACTCTTAACGATGAGCCTCTGCTACAACAATAATGAGGGTGTTTTTGTTGCTGGGAAGGTCTGAAGGTACAGATCCACCACACAGCACTTCCACAACCGTGCATTTGCCCTCCTATGTTTTATAAACGGGAGTGTTTCTTGATTTTGTTCTCCCTGTCCAGTATTACCATTTAATATTTACTCTGCCACTTCACAGCTCATGAACCGGATAGCTCAGCTGACAGAAAATAAATAACCAACCACCATCAGCTGAACCCAGTTGCTTCAGTTTGAGTTCTGCTGGAAGCTGCGGAGCTGATGGAGAGGATCAGCGTTTTTCCCTCAACAGGTACTCATTGAGGGACACTTCTTTTCCTTCTGCAGTTTCCTGGGCAAACGACATGCTCTTAGGAGATGGAGGATCCAAGCTACAAGGACGATCTTGTTATGCCCCGGCTTCATAAACAGGAGCTTCGAAAACCAACAGAGCCTCGTTATATATGGAATGAACAGAAACACCATGAAGGAACTCACTGTCCTGCAGGCTCATGAAGTGAGAATGGGCACGGTTTTCCAGCAGCTAGGAAGTCATTCACTGCCTTCAAAGTTCCTGGCTCTACCAAGATCAAAGATGCAGATGCTCAGCACCACTGCCTACAAACAGGAAGCAGTCTCAGCAATCTGGGCCGGATTCTCAGTTTTGAAATACGTGTTTTAAAGTGAAGCACTCTGTTGTCCTGCAAGAGGACTGTAAAGCTGCCGTCCTTCACTACCCAAGTCTCTGTGGGGTTTCTCCAAATACCCTTACAGGGGCGTTTTCTTACCACAGTGTCCCAAGCACCGTGTCAAACAGACACAACTTAAATACTCTTTTTTTTCCCATTTGGTGTTGTTGTTTTTCTTAAAATAGATTTGAAAAAGCAGTCCTCAGTGTTCCTCTTGTCCCCCTCCCTCCAGCTCCTCCAAGCACACCTCCTTTTGATAAGGCCACCTTGTACTCTGTTCTCTAAGCTTCATCCTCCATTTTCCTTCAGGTTCTCATGTCTATCCACACATTTTACATTTTTCCTTCTTCTATCTGCACTCATTTCCATTATTTCTGTTTCTATTTCTGATCCCTTCCTCTTATCCCACCTCTTTCCAATTCTTCCACTTTCCCAATCCTATTAATTTCTACCTGTACTCCTCCCATGGGTTATGACACTCAACAACTTGCACTCCAATTCCTCTTCTCCAGCCCCCTCCCATTAATTCTTTTCCTATAGCCTATCATCTTCCTTCACAATTCCCCAAAACAATGCATTGGATCATAAATATTTCCATGTTTTATTCAGCTTGTGTTTGTGACAAGCCCCCAGATGAGCTGCCGTGCTCAAATATTAATCCAGTCTCCGCTGTCTTCTGTTATCAATTCACCCTGTGAGCTGTCAATCAGCTTCCCTGGGTGTGAACACTCCCAATTTCCTCTTCTGTGTCCTCTGCACCAACTCCTCTAAGCGCAGCTATTTCAGCACCACTCCTTTGCTCCTACTTTTTCCTCCACAGCAGAACTCCTAATCCACTGCTATCCCTTTCTGCACTACCAACATATATCCCAGCTCACACCGTTATCATTCTGTTTTAATATTCACATCAGGGCTAGGAAGCAGCCGGCCCAAGATTAAAAAAAAAATAGAGTGGAAACTCAGGGAATGGCTCATGAAGCACACAGCTTTCAGCAACCACGGGCAGTGACATTTGGAGGCTGCTGTTCTCAACCAAAAGGCTGGAGGCATCTCCTCTGGGATGGTAATTGAGGAACGAATGCTGTCTTGCCAACCGACTCTCTTTTCTGGTCTCTGCCCAACAGACATGACTTGGATGTTATCCTTCTGCTGTGCCTTGAAATCTGGGCACACTAAATAGTCATTTCCCCTCTTGTTCAGGTTTTAATCCAACCCCTCTGACCACAACAGGTGTTGATGTTGGAATCATGTACTGAAGAGGTGCATGCTGCTGTTCTCACAGGACATAATATTTGTAGACCAGCAGCATCTACTGATTAATATTTCTATTTTTCCCATTCATTTTATGTGAATTTGTCAGTATGTGGCATCGCTCCCCTTCCAGCCTGTCTTCTTTTACTCCTTTCTGATTTGCTTAATCCTGTACTGCTGAATTTTCCATTCTCCTGTGTCCTACCTAACTCATCTCTAAATTCAAACATGTTTACACCTGCTTCCCCCACCAACCACTGCTGTGTGTATAAAGCAGCGCTAACACAGGATGAGTGCATACAAAGGAAAGGGACAAGGATAATGATCCCTAAATGCATGTGCACACGTGATGGCCCACGGGTTCTGCTGCTTTGCTGAAGTTGTTGGCTAGATTCATGGAGAGTAGGGGAATAAAAGAAAGGAGAACGGGACCTGATGGCAAATCTGTGAAACGGAGATCCTTTCCAAACCTATTCCTCTAGAATCATCTTCACCTGGGCACTGCAGGCGCCAGTATGTGCTGGGAGCCACCCAGCTGGATAGCAGCTCTGCAGGAAAGGCTCTGGGAGTCCTGGTAGGCACAGAGCTGAGCTCGAGTCTGCAGTGCGCTCTTGCTGCTAAGAAGGCTAATGATACTCTTGGCTGCATTTCCTTGCTTTTTTTGCCGTAGGTCAGTTTCCCAGGCTGGTTTTTCAGGGAGCAGAGAAACAACGTGGATCTATTCAATAAACTGTTCCAGAGTAAGTAACCTGTTTTGCCATGGAAAATTGGATTTATGTTTTCTTCAGCAATGTGAAAGACTGGAGTCCTGAGTATATATATGTATGCTCTGCACTGCCAGAGTGTAAAACCAGAACACTGTTATCTGATATTCCTGGAGGGTGGAAGGTTTTATGCCTTTTACCTCTAACAAGTCATCCCAGCAGAAAGAGATTTCTCAATGCTTTTCTCTACCTTCAGTATCTATGACAGGTCGGCCCATTAGCTTGATTTTAACATTCCCAACTTGATCAGAAGTATTGGCAGTTGAGAAAAACTGTCTTAGGGCTAACAAACACAGCACATTTAACATAGGAGCAACAGAAAGACACTGTTCAGCCTCACAGGTGCCATTTTCAGAGATGATTAAACTGTTCGTTTCAGTCTTTTAATTGACAAGTGGAATATGATAACATCTGGGTCTTTACAATGGCACTGCAGACCTTCGCTGTTGCCTGTAACAGCTGGGTCTCTGAAGCACATTTTGTTTTGGGTGTTTTTGTGCTTTACGTCAAACCAAACCAAACCGACCCACACGAAGACAGCCTTGGGGATGGCGATACCAGCTTTGCATTTTGGCCTTTGTGCCAGGGGACAGACAATGATATAAGTGGGAGATATGAGCGTGGACTGAGGGTGTTACACAGCCCATGGAATCCTTTTCCTTTGATGTCTGCTTTATTTCTCCCTGCCTCCATGAATGCTCTTGAAAACACAAGTGAAACCAGCCCCAAATACTCTCCTTGTGTTTCCTGAGAACATTCCAGCCCTCAGTTGTGTCTGTGAAAATCAAAACCCATGGCTGGATAATACAGGAAACCTTATTAATGAAATACTAAGCTGCATTATATGCAAATTGGGATTTCATTATCTTTCATCTCATAAAGGCTAATAACGGAACAGATCACAACCTTCTTATCAAAAATAGCTTCTAATACAAATTGCCTCTGACTATATTTACAATGTCACTTTTAATCAAGTAAATTGTCAGGCTCTTACGCTTCTGCGACCAACTCTACACAAGATTATAATGAAGGGAGAAGTGGGTCCAAGTACCTTCAGCCT
The DNA here is from genome assembly GCF_016699485.2 of Gallus gallus. Taxonomy (NCBI): domain Eukaryota; kingdom Metazoa; phylum Chordata; class Aves; order Galliformes; family Phasianidae; genus Gallus; species Gallus gallus. Next base: position 1,642,248 of record NC_052545.1, read on the forward strand.
TCAATGGCCACCCGTCTCAAACCAATTACTATTTAGCCTATTTAGTCAGAGTCCCTTTCTGCTCTTAGAAAGGTGCCAGATAGAAGCACATTGGTTCCTCTGAAGGAGATGGTGCACAGGAGAAGAGCTTATTCCACTTACTGAGAACATTTGTCTTTGTAATTACACTTACTTTTCTTACTCCTCTGCAATTAGTAAATACAAGCTGAGCATCGCCATTTGAATGCCAATACGGTCCCTAACTGTTTCTCTATTATGTCACTTTCAGGTAAGCGAAATGTTCAATTTATTTGTAAGCTAATAGCTTTATTTAGATGATTGTATCCCCGCAGGCACATTCCAGGCACGCCATCCCATCCCCCTGTGCATCCTATAGGTGCACTGCTGCCCATGCCCTGCTCTCAGCATTCAGCTGCTGCCCACAGCTCTGCCTCACACTGCCATGCTCCCTGTGGCCTCTCCCTGGGCACGCTGAGATCAAGGTTTTCAAATACAGATACAAGAATTTCTGGTTTTGGGATTTTCTATTGGGAGGGGTTTGCAGAAGCAGTCAGCATTTAAAAGAAGAATAACACTGGTGCTGAGACTAGGTTTGTCAATGGCAGACCATGCCCAAAGCCCTGCTGATAAGCACACACGTAGCTCAGCCACCTGCTGCAGCTTGCAATGCCTTCAGGAGATGGCACCAACCAGATCCTCCATCAGCGGAGACCACCCCTGCAGGCTTGGGCAGCACCAGGGGCACCAGAGCTCTCAGCAAAACCAAAATGGGAAAAGTTACACTTCCCAGCAAAAGGTGATGCAAAAAGTGGTGCAAAAGGTAACCCAGTTTCCAAGTTGCCATGTGTAGATGCTTTGATTTCTGGTAAAAGTGAACTTATTAATCATTTCCCTTCGTGTGAATTAATAAAGTTTCTGCCCTAAGGCCAGCTGCCTATTTTCACAAAAGGTGCAGGTGCTGAACACAGCTCCTCTGCCAAATATAGCTGTACGTTTGCTATCGGCTTTAAATGCATTATTGAAGGATTGACAGACACAAGGAGAGTGTAGAAGCAGACGTCTCAGAACCTGGTCTAACACATAACCACCTAATGCTATTTTTATGACTTAAAACATTTGTTTCTTTTATCCCTGCTCCCTTCTTTTTTCTCAACAGACAGGTTCCTGCCACCACAGCAGAACTATTTCAGCTGGAGAACGACTATGCCCAAATACAAGCTTATGCTTCAAATTCCTCAAAGCCTGACGGATTCTTTTCCTGTGGAAAAGAGCACAATGTCAATTAAAAGAATGAGGGCAAGAGCCTAAACCTGAAGAAATCCAGGAAAGATCTCTATTCACACACATGGATCAAGGGTCTCATTCTTAGTTGGTGAATCTCAAGCCTCATTTTGAGAGATGCCCATTAAAAGCCGAGCTGACTGCTGGAAGCCAGCGGCAGTTGGCCTTATCCTGGGATGTCACCCTTGACATCTGGACAGCTCCAGGTAACTCCATTATTTGAGACCTCAGTGGGTTTTGGCTAATGGCAGCGAGCAGAAGGCACAAGGACTGCCCAGAGCACACCGCAAACAGCCCTTGAAATACAGAGGCAAGATCCAGCATCTGTATACAGTGCAATTAAGGTTCTTGCAAAAGAACTGCTCTGTGATCCTTTGAAGCAACCCTGGATGCCTGTTTGAAGTAGCTGAGATATGTGCAGATCTTGCACGTGAACAAGTCGACTTGAAAAGAAATGGAGAGACACACACACCAAGAACAATAAGCCTTAAGCAGCACAATGTTCAGCTGTAAGCTCAAACCCACCCCTCAGGAATCCCAGCTTCACCTTTTGCAGGGAATAATTTTCAATTTTAATCGGCCAACAATGCTCTGAAAAGGCTACAGCTACAAATAGCAACTGGTCGCTCCATCAGAGTATAAAACCCCACCTCCATAACACACACAGGGACAGCCCTGTCTGTGCACACAGGACAGTACTTCCAGTGGCACGTTAGCTCGGTTGCTTTGATAGAGCACGTATTCCTTATCTGTAAGAATTCTGCTTTGCTTCTTGAGAAAAAATGTTCTGCGGAACAAAACTCAGTTTGAAAAGGCTACGAACTGAGAAACACAGCATTGGTTTGAGAGCTGGATAACACCTCCCCCATACAAAACACTGAGAACACTCTGAAGGGGAAAAGACAAAAGCATGGAGTGAATGTATCTATCTAATATTCCTTTTGTTTGGGAACAAATATCACAGGCCTAATTTTCTCAAATCCCAAGGAGAGAAAACTCTTTTTCCCCTCCCTTCCTGAATGCCATTTTCATTCTTTTGATAAATTAGAAAGCCTTTAATTTCCTTTTCCATTATAGTTTGAATTATAAACACAGGCATAAGCTTCTGGGGATTTCACGTTAAACACAGATGCAGAAACCAGAGGTGATGATTCTGAAGGGTTTGTTAGCAGAGCAGAGGGGGGACGGTCCCAGCACAGCACTGCCTGCCCTGTGCCCTTTGGCTCTCTGGGGTCCAAAAACCCTGTCTGTAAGTTCTGGAGTGCTGTGCACTGCCTTCTGTCCGTACACACCACGGTTCCCTCTTCTGGAGATTAAATCAGGCCTCTTTGCTCCCAAACATCTCTTCAGGATTAAATCTAGGGCACAAATCACCACACTGTGGAGCTTCCGGCCAAATTCTGACTTCCAGGTGTGACAGTGAGCCAGACCTGCACCATGTCAAAGCTCCCATTATTTTAGTGCAGTGCCATTAAAAAAACCAGCAGGAGTAACAGCAGACACATGGCTTCTGCCGGGCCAGAGCCAGCAGCTTTCTGACACCAGGTTTCTGTCACGGGGCCGAGTTCTCAGTGTCTGACTTTGGGTTCCTTCAAAGGAGCAGTGCCAGGGAGGGCTCTCTACAGCACCCGGCCCTGATACGTGTGCTGAGATGGGCTCCTGGGAGAACCAAAGGCCTGGGGAGGAAGGAGGCAAGGACAGCCACAGAGACCCATCAAAGCAACAAGCTCTGCCATTGCCCAGGGCTGCAGGACAGCTTCCCTCCCTCCAACATGCAGCACTGGCTGAAGCGATGCTCTGACAGTCCCACACCCCTCCAAACATCACCTATTTATAAACAGGGCTAAGCAATAAACCAACTGCTTGAGCTCCACAACACGCGCATCTTCCAATATTCGTTCCAAATCTGCAAGCAAACAGATCAATTAATTTTGCAATTATTTTCCCATCTCCGTTCAGCTGCCAGAAGGATGATCTGCTGGGACAGAGTGCTGATCACCATGGAGCACTTCTGGGGGAAGAGCTGATTGTGGAGACAGGGAGCTTGGCCCTCGGAGTCTCTTAATTTACGGAAGTGTAATTAGGGAAGACTTAATGCACAGCACACACAAGGAAGCTGCAACTTCTAGACAAATATGATCAGTACCATTTTCTTCATGCTTCATTAATAAAGAACAAAACGTCTCCAGACTTTGTAACATATGCACAGAGTGATTTCAAACCAGACTGAAATTCTTTTGAAATGAGGGTTATAATACACTCAAGCAATAAGAATGCAATTTTTTATTGCTTTGCTTGTGAAGCTGTTTCCGTGTTCTACCAGGACAAAGTCATTTGTCAGCTTTGCAAAGTGTAACTTGTTACTTCGATGGGTTTGGGGACCTTTCTGTTTCAGCTATCGATTCAAGGTTGAGCACAGCCTACAGCACAGCCGAGCCCGGGGAACAGTGCCAGAGGAAGACTTGTATGAAAAAATATTATTTCTATAGAAAATATACAAATTAGACAGCAGAAAACAAAGTTTTGATTTATCTTTCAAATGATAGCTAACGCGTAGGACTTTGTGCCACAAGGTCATTGAGAAACAGAAAGAGTTTTTAGATGTTCCACATTTGCTCATCTCGCTCCAATTACAAACAGAATTGTTTCAATCGTTGCTTAGATCTGAAATAAACTGCAAGCAACGAGCACAGCTTTCACTTCTACCAAAGACGGGATCAGCAAAAGCAACAACATGTCCTGCTTTGTCTTCAGGTGCCCAAAAGCCACACTTCTCATTGGCTTTCTGCATTGAAGAGTAGGGACGTGGCAGCCTGGGCCAAAATATGGCTGCCTTGAGAACCCTGACGGAGCAATTATATCTGCAGAACTGAAGCACTTCCTTTTTAATGTCTGTTTCCAAAAGGAACCAGATAAACCAGATACGGGCAACTCCCCAGGTGATTCTGCACTGAACACAAACCTTCATCTGTGTGGGGAAAGGGGAGCCAAAATCACCTCACGGGGATAAACATTTGATACCAGAAATCTGGAGCAGAATGTGGCCCAGGAGAGTTAAAAAAAGGAATTGAACTACTGCAGAAAAATGCCTGCATGCTCCTACAGCAATGTGCTAAAGTGCTCTGCAACTATCGACATACCAGTGCTCACCAGTCCAATATAAGTACAGAGCTGGGAACAGTGAAACAAACTGTGTAACAATGTCAGTGTATGGATTGTTAAGCAGAGGTCTGCATATCACTTGATGGCTGTCAGTTGGTACTTCTGGTGAGTGCTCATCACGCTGTGACTTTCCATGGGATGCAGACCATATCTGACGGGCAAATGGCTCTGAAGTACTTTGCAAATATGGAGTATGTTCACATTGAACCCAAGAAGTGGGCAAACCACTGGGTCCCTGGGAACGGGTGACCAAGACAGGCACTGCCATACTGGGGGTGACTGGGTGCTCCCTTATTCAGCATGGAATAACTGGAATTGAAAGACTGCGCTGTCAAAGGGGGCTGAGAACTGCAGAGTGCTGTAAAACCAGAGCCCAGATCTGCTGGAGAGCTGGAACCTTCCAGACCTCTGATTAAACAAAGCAGCAAGGAGCATTTGGGGTTGAAATCTTTGTTTAAACATCCGCTGTTACTCTATTTGAATATCTGAGTGGAAGACAGAGTTCACATGCTGAAAGAAGCCAGAAGATTGCTCCCCCCCACCCTCTGCTTTAATTTTACTTCGTGCTCATTCCGAACAGTGAATAAACACAGCAGATTGATTGGATCGTGTCTGCTGGTCAGCGGGGCCACGGGGTTTGAACTCTAACACTAGGAAACAAATTCCTCTCTGAAAAAAGATTCCTTTACACTGGCTCATAGGGTCCCATAAAACAAAATATGCAAACTCAACTCACTAACAAACAGCGTGGACATACCACATATCTGTGTCTCAGGAAAATCTAAGGAGCAGTTTGGATTTTTCCTTATGCTTTGCCTCCACTTTTACCCTGAAGTTTAAGTACATCAATTACTTTATGCAAATGCCAGCACAACCCATTGCCACCAGCTTAACGCATCTCCTCTGGATGGTTGAACTCCCATTGTAGGGAAAATGCATGATTTAAGACTTCTCCCAATCACTTAAAAAATTAAATGGAGGAGAAAATGAGAGATTATTGAGCTCAGAGTTGTTTTGATTTCCTAAAATAAAATAATTCTGGATTCTACTTACAGGAAATCTGCTTGGTTAAGAAATGTTTAAATGAAAACAGCACAGGGCTGCTTTGCTTTGTTGGCTTTTTGTTGTTTAGGATTTTTGGACAGGTTTACAGCAAAATTATAAAAACAAAATGAACAGTAGTTTAGCATTTTCCAGAACTGCACAGAACAACAAGGCATTCTGATTAAGAAAGCCAAATCCCAGCATGTCAGGAGTTTTCTGATGAACTGTTTACTGCCAGAAAACGATGGCTGGCCATAAAAATCTCGTATTTTCCTGGATATAAACTTGCATGGAGCAATTAGTATGAGAGATGTGTTCCCACACAGCCACCCTAACAGCTCCCTCCGTGGCTTCTGGGTCAGAAGGATTCCAGGACTGATGGGCACCAACCTGCAGCATTACCTCAGTGCCACTCAGTTCACGTGTCCACAACAAGAGATGTCCCTGTTTAGTTCCTGGCTCCATAATGTTCCTTCCAAGATCCCCTCAAACCTCAACACATCCTCATCTCAGAGCACAGCTCTCAGAGCTGAGAGGTGCCTGGTGGGTGCCCAGAAAGAGGGGGATTGACTATTGGGTTTTGCAAAAGAGAAATGATGATTGTAAGCATTCTAAGTAGAGCTCAAGGCATGGTGAAGCCTGGATGTACTGGCTTAAGTTACCTTTCCTGGTGCAGAGCTGCCAGCCAGGCTGGGTTTGGCTGCACTCCCCAGGCTCCCATGCTTCCCCAGCTCCCACCCAACCCACGGGTGCTGCTGCAGACGGCAGCCTGGCCATCACCTCCAGTCCTCACCTTGCCACCATCCATCCCCACAGGACGGTGTTCCCCACTTCTGTAAGTTATTTGTCCTCTTTTCATTTTGGTGTGGCTATGACTACTTATGCAGCGGGGAGGAAGGGATCTATTTCTTTCTGTGGGCACCTGCAGAGACTGCACAATGGAGCCAGGATCTCATGTGAGGCCCCAGGGCAGATGCTCCTTTCATGCAACCATCCCTCAGAAAATGCACAACTAACAGACCAGAGGAAAACTAATTTTCTGCTTTCTTTCTATTTAAATATGCTGCCAATTCAAAAGGCAGGATCCTTTCATCACCACAGTGCCCTTCCCATGTACAGCATCGCAGCGATTACGGGCAGAGAAAGGGCAGAAGTGGTGCAGTGGTGACAGCACCAGGAGTTTGTGCTCTGAGAGCTGAGCCCAGCAGCTGGCTGGAATGGAAGGGAACGGCTGGAATATCCAGACTGAGCCTAGAAATCAGAGGACTTCCAGGGTTCAGGTGGATGTGCTGCAGGCCAGCAGCATGTTCAGTTTCATGGAAGCCAATGCGTGCAGCTCCTGGCTGCGTTCAGTGGCACTTCTGCCCCAAACGCTTCGTGGGCACCATCTAAGCAGACATCCCATGAGTTCAGACCCACTCTGCCAGTGACTGCACAACGCCTCTTCCCCAGCACCTCCTTACTGCACAGCCCCGTTGATTTCTCCTCTTTGTAACTGCCAAAGAAGGCTGTCATTGGTCTGCCTCTACAACCAGCCACAGCGGGGTGGTACGCTGCTAATGATGTGTAATCCTCCCAGTGGATGATGGCGCTCCAGAGGAGCTACCATCTACTCGAGCAGATATTGACCTATCCCAATACACAAGCCAGGCACTAATATGGGAAATACATAAGCCTGAATGACAGCAAATTTGTACAAGCACATCCCCAGTCAGCAGTATCAGTTTATCTATGCTCTTCTACCCAAATATCCTATGATCCCCAATTGGCAAAAAACATCACAGTGAAATATTGACCTGAATCATCATTTCATAGGTTTTTTTTTCCTGTAGGTAGAAATTATACTGACACAACAGCACTATAGGTGTTCATTTCACTCGCATTACTATCACCCCGTTACCTTGAAATGTATTTTCTCAATAACAGCAACACCGAACGCATAAAACACTGAGCGCTTCGCATTAACCAGAAGGCATCCCTTTAACTCAGGTATGTTATGTTCTGTTAACACACTTTGCTACACGAGAATTTATTGCCTTTTTTACCAGCAGTTAGTGGTTTCGAGACAAAGAATGAAACCAACCACTAATCACCAGCACTCAGGTTATGCACACAAAGGGAAATAAGCAGCAGAATGTGTATGAGTTTCCGGCCCGCAGCGTTTATAGAGCCTGCAGGGTTTTGATCTGCACGCGTCCTCATGTACCAAACGCTGCAAAGCCAAAGCAACTGCCAAAACTCACATTTGGCCCTGATTAGTTCCTTGTTTATCATGGTTAGCATTCCTCAGATAAGAGATAATGCTGCAAACTCAGTAACCGCAAGAAGTTTTGAAGATGCTCAAAGGAAAACACTTATTTTCCTAAAACCAAAGTCAAATCAGCTTTAAGCTGGGCAGACTTTAACTGGGCAATGGATAGAACTGGCCAAGTCTCACTCCTGAGAAATTCCACCTGGTTTACACCCTAAGTAAATGCACGAGAAACTGCAGCTATTGCTCCACGTGTGCATGTCTTCCATTTACCACAGTGGTATTTCAGCTGCCTTTATACCTCTCCCTGCAGTAAACTCCAAAATTCCACAGGTCACCATTTCCTATCCTTCACATCAAGCCCACATCGCATGGCTGGAACCCAGAGGGAAATTACGAAGCCAGGACAGAAAACTTTTCCTACTTCAGAACACATCCTGCAGGCCATTGCTGGATCTCGGGTGGACGAGATGGACTGCTGCTCTGCATGAACATGGCAACCCTGGGCCTGGTACGGACTTGTTATTCTGCACCACTCTTGGCACGGCGCGTTTGGCGTTTCTGCAGTTGGATAGCACTCCATAAACAGGTGAACCAGGCATGCGAAAAGTTAATATCCTGCTGTTGTGACAATATCATTATCTCTAATAATAAAGGAAAACAGCTGCTTCAAATATTCCTTCACTTAGCGTTTGGATCATTATACTTTGACTTTTATCATCTGTTTTTTGGATCTACTCCCAACGTGGTTTATGGTTCTGCAGAACGGTAACATCTCATTTTATGAATGACAGACAGATGGGCTTTGCTGCAAGGCTCACTGAGAGGAAAGCACACAATATCATCCACAAGGCTTAACTGCTAGAAATACTGAAGATAACAAAATATCACCTCCTCTTACTTTTTAAGACTCCTATTGTTTATTTTCAACCGTTTCCAGTTTTCTTTCCCATGAGCATTCAGTGGCATCACCTGCTAATCCTAAAACTTCCAGGGTTTTTTTTGTTTCAGTGCACAGGCAGAAGAACAGAAGAACAGCTGTTTTACATTAATAGGAAGACAGTGGAGATGCAGTCCAGACTTCAGAGCGAGGTCTGTTTGCAGAGCTGCACGCCACACATTTCTTCCTCTTCGTCCTTCCCACCCCCAGCAATCATCTAATTGGATTTTCATGTCCAAATCCTGTTCTCTTAATCAAAAGACAAACAAAAATCAATCTTTTGAGTTCCCAGAATTGGAGAGAAGCATTTAGTCCTAAGGGGCTGAGAGACATACTCACAAAGCTCTGGCATACCCAGCTCACTCAGCTGGTTAACCCTCATCACTAAGAGCCACGGCCATCATCCTTGAGATGTCTCTCCTGTGGGAATGTTACACTGTCATATTAGGAAAGGCTTCATTTCCCCAGACCTCCCCTAAAATCCGTACAACTGACACGTGGCAAATGGTGATATATGGGGGAAAAATCAGCTGAGAAAAAAAGGAGTTATAAAACTCAAACTTTTGGAAGCAGACACTTGAAACACGTGGTGATATTTTGCAATATTTGTCCTGGAAAGAAGAGCATCTAAAATGCATTAGTATGAGTTGCCATCTCTCTGACAGACCACATCCTTGGAATCAGGAGTTCAACTCTTCTTCCTCTCCTCCCCTTTGGTGATTTATATCTTACACCTCTGCAAGGCCTGCACACTTCCTGCAAAGCTTTGCTGCACCCTTCCAGCAGAGCAGTGACCTGCACTGCTGTTCCAGTATCCTCCGCAGGAAGCAGCAGAGGTTTTTGTTCAGCTTTTGTTTTTAGTGACCAAAATTCCTTGTTAGCAGCTCCTGTGAGCTTTTAGCACCCCACATGCCAACATGGGGCCCAACAGCCCAAACGCCAGCAGCAGTGAGGGGGAATGCAGCACAGAGTGCACCCGACTCACAGCCAGGATCCCTGGTTCACACTCACCAGTACTGCAGATCCTAAAAGACCCTCACAGGGTGCTCAGAGCGGTGGCAGTGCCCCATCCCTGCAGACAGCCAAGCTCAGGGGATGGGCTCTGAGCACTGATGGAGCTGTGGGTGTCCCTGCTCAGTGCAGGGAATGAGACCAGGTGGCCTTGAAGGGTCCCTACTGTGATCCGAGAACCTTACTACTTTGGGGCTGAACAAGCCCTGCTTTGTCTCATTTGACCTTCTTTACTGGCCTCTACTGCCCTCTGAGCCACAAAAAAACCCCCTGCTCGTGCTCTGCTTTTGTGCCTGCGCCGCAGTGAAGTCCCAGCTCACCAGGAGGAACCAGGGGAGCCCTGTGCTCTGGGCTGAGCCCTCCAACCAGGAGTCCCTGAGCATCCCACAGCTCCCTGGCCCCCATTTCCTAACGGGCTGTGGGACGGTCTGCTTCAGCAAAACCAAACAAAATGACTAAGAAGGAGGAATAAAGGGAAGCATACAGATTACTCGTCTTGTGATAGATTCAGAGTTGCTTTATTCAGTGTCAGCTTTGGCTGCTGGTTGCAGTCCAATGTTGTAAGATAGATTCCCAGCTGAAAAAACACAATTTGATGCCCACAAATGTTTCACAATGCTCTGCTGGAAAGTCACAGCGTAGCTTTGGGAACCCTATAAAATTCCTCCAGGAAGAATTTCCCTCATGCTGCACTGAAGCCAGCATTTCTCCCAGCATTCATCACATACCTAGCAGCTTTATAACCTTATAAAATGTGCAATAGCTGGGCTCATGACAAGCTTCTTGGTCTTTCTGTTATAGGACACTTATCTTGTTTCACACCCATGATGCAAATACAGATTGCAAAATAACTTATCCATGATCTGCCTGAATACCTCCAGCGAGGTGAGGTCAGAAGCACTTGGAGCCAACAGGTCAGTGAGACAGGGATACTCCAACTTGTAAAAATACAGACAAGATTTAAACCCTTTGGATGGTTATAAGTTCCTCAGCAGGGTGGGGGGAACGCCGAGTCAGACCTAAACAATCCAAGCAGCAGGGAAGTAAAATGCTTGCTGGATGCAACTGCATCGCAGACTGTTCCTATTGGAAGACAGGCCTGCAGGTCGTCTCCTCTTTTTGAGGCCCACACATGGCAGTGTGCAATGGCACAGCGAAGTCCTGCTGCTGGGGCTGTGCAGACGTGGAGCAGCCGCTGGGAGAGCCCCAGCAGGGAAGGCAGGGCATGCAGCAACTGGTACTACTGGAGAAACAGAGCCTTAATAAAAAGAGCAACAGAAGTTGAAAAGCCGCATCTGAACAGGAGCCAATAGCTCACGGACCTTCCTCTTTGGCAACTCCTCTGCGTACATCAGAGTGCAACAGCATTAATTACACACCTCAGCAACCCACGCTTTCCAAAAACAAAACCTGTGCTGTTTTCCCATGCTACTGTCAGCCCTCACCCTGCTCCTGCAGGCACTGCTGCACCCAACACACGGAGCACTTCAGCTGCGGCTGATGGAAGCACCAGCCTTGCACCGAGCACAGCTCAGCAGCACGAAATCTGAGCAGAAGTGACAATTCCAGGCCTCTGCCCTGTCTTCTCATTCCCACCGTATAAACTGCTGGTGAGTCTTACAACCTTACAGCCAGCAGAAAAGACTTAGAAGGGGAGGATGCAATTTCCAAAGGCCACACACAGCAGCAGATGCCAGGGACCTTCGGAATAAGTTAGTGATCCAGATCTTAACTGGAACACATCTTAACTGAAGTACATTTATAGGACTCCCGCAGAACATATGCGTGTGTGTCTGTCTGCCATGGAAGAGATGTCCACCCAACTGCCCGACAATTTCAGCTGCTGCTCACCGGAATAAACCTCAATGCAACCCAGACACAAATGAGATCAGCAAACTGATAGCTGGGCATCAGTCTTCACAATAAAAGCACAGAGCAACCTGCATTGAAAACCCAGCACCTCCCATGGGATCTCCCCACAAAACACATCCAGTTTCACGTACGTGTAGTGCAGACATTGGAGCTCATTTTTCATTTTACATCTGCCTGGTGTGAAGGTGCACTGGAACAAGTGCTCTGGTACGCTCATGCCCACAGACTGCTCAGTATGAATTCAATGTACTGGTCATGTTTTTCATCAGCCTTGACCTGGTTTAGAGGGGTTACAAATCAGAACAAATTAGATTTTGGTGGTAGTAAAAATAGCACAGTTTCAACGGACCATGAATTTTTAAAGGTTCCGCTGCTGACAATGGAGAGAAGCACAGCACAGCCCCAGCTCAGACACCTCACACTGCACTGAGAAGGTTAAGGTACACAAGTCATCAATGGAATGAGATTTCACTTCCACATGGGCTCATATAGCAAAAGCATTCATTCTCGTGGCACTGAGGGACGTGTTAGTGGTCATGGTGGTGATGGGTTGATGGTTGACTAAATGATCTTAGTGGTCTCTCCCAGCCTTAACGATTCGATGAAATGGAGCTTAAATATCTCTAAAAACTGGCCATAATCAAGCTGTTCCTTAGCCCGTCTTCTATTTGCAGCTTTCATTGATGTGTCATTAGATTCTTTGTTAAGGTCTTGGCCGTGCATTTGGATGGCTTTAAAATGTTGGCTCGTTATTAAAGCTGAGCATCTATCCACCTTATAAATACAGCATTCACCACAGTAAAAGCTTCCAATTTGCAAAAATGGGACAAATTCAAAAGAGCAAAAATTGATTAATGGAGATGTTGATGAAAACTATAAAAGCAATTATTCTTGTTCGCTGCTCCTCGGGAAAAACAAAGCTAAACCCTATAATGTCATTCTAATATCCAATTCCAGCAATCAGAGATCCTTTTAGTAAACGATACCAAGCATCAAAGCACACATTCCCAATCCTGCCTCAGTCCCCAGTCTCAGCCGTTTGCTGATTCCCTTTTGCCTAATCCTTGAGTATGTTCCAGTTACCATCTTATTTTTCAGTAGAGTGTAAGAATAATTCCTGAATTTGTATTGCTGCTAAAATCCCCACAGCCTGGAGGTTTGGCCTTACAGGTCCCAGCAATGGTTCAAAACACAATGGAAAGCAATTTTTACATAGTAAACGAGCTGAAATGGGTAACAAGGCACACTGTGCAGATGTGAAAGTGACTGAAATGGGCTGAAGGACGACCAACAGGACGGAATTCTTTGAATTAATCGGGATACAGAACTAGAGATGGGGAGAATGCACCGAGCCTTCAGGAGGGTACAGAACGTACAGGGTGAGGGAGGAGCGATCTTGAAACATACAGCAGTGTTTGTACAGCTTATTAAAAATCATTCCTCAGAAATAGCCATCTGCCTTCACAGCAACTGCTCTTCTCCAGAGAGTGAATGTAGTCTATTAGTCTTCCTTTATGTATCCTGTGTTGTCGTAATACCGAGCAGTACTTGAACCTAATTCTTCTGACATGGTTATGAAAAATGTAATTTCTAATGCTTAAAATATTTACACAGCTAGCGAGACAGAACTGAACTCTGAATCAAGCTGTCGTTTGTGTGGTGTGCTACAGCAGATCTGCTCAATCCAATCCCTTAAAATAAAAGCAGCAATAAAGCACCACCAGCCAGGAGGAGCCCATTTCTGCCCACACCCAGCTCTTATTTACCTGTTCATCTGCTGAATACCTTTCTATGGCCTTGCAAGTCTGCACATCCTGACAACAGCTTTGGAGAGGCAACCTGTGGGATTCCTATGGTCGGCCCCAGAATACTGCTGTCTACTGCCTGTAACAACTTACCTCACTGACCATTTTAGTTCTCACCCTGTTCCATCTTTAGCATCTGTATAAGCTACCGCTGCACACAGATCAAGCAAGCAGACTCCAGTGCCTCCTTGCACCTCATCTTGTTCAACAATTCCTTTTCATTAGTAGGATAAAAGGACTCTGCTGCGTTCAGTGCTCTTTGGGACTTTGGCTTAACTCCTTCAGCATGACTAAAATAAACAAAGATCAATTCTGCAAGCATTCCCCAGGACAGAGACAAGCCAAATTTGTATGAAACTTCACAAAAGGAGCAAAAGAGCCAAACTTTTTCCTTTTTTTTTTTTCTAAACTCAAGGGGAAAGAAAGTCCAATTGATTGTGATTAGTAAAGCCAATACTTGGAGACACCGTCTAGATGACCAGATTTATTGTCCCCTTTCAGCAGTCATGGCCATGACTGAACTGTTGGGTGGGTTGTATGCAGAACAAATCAGCTGCTGTTTCATTCTATGACTCATTAAGCAAGTGCAGCAGGTAACCATTACTGCTTTTTGGTGTGAGAGGACTTCAAAACTCATGCACCACTAACAATGCCAGAATTAAGAAAAGCAATACCCTGCTGCATGCAGAGGTCAGAGCAAGCTCTAATGGAATACTTATCTGTCCAGAGAGCAAACTAAATCAATTTTCTGTGTCTGGTAATGGGTATAATGCTGAGATGGGGGGCTGCAGGATGGGGAAGCTGCATTTCCCTTGCAGGTGGCTCTGTGCTGCTCTGACGTGCAGCACTGCCAGCCACACCGATGGGCAGAGCTGCTGGGAGACCGGGGGCTCTCTGGGCAGAGCTGGGGTCAGCAGGGGCTGGCTGCATTTGGTGGGCACTGATGCCTAATGAGAAGAAAGGGTTTTACTGAGAGACACATCATACTTGGGAAGGACAAAAGGGAGAGGAAGAGGCTTCTCTTACCATAGTGGGAAAGAGACACGTCTGTGCTGTGATTTATTTTCCTCCAGGTACAACAGTCAGCAGTAAGAAGCTGAGCACAGAAGAGGACAACCAGAGCTGGCCTCATGCTCTCTTGCCCTAAAGGCTGTTTTCTCCCTCACGACCGCTCTGTAAGACTTCACCTTTCCTTTCTCCTCTGGCACACACAGCTTCTACATTGGTCTGTAAAGTAGCACAGACAATTCAGATTATACACCTCAGTGCTTTATGGACCAAATGGTGGCCCCAGCAAGGAAGGCCATGTTATGAAAGCAGTCACCCTTCAAAGTGTGGGGGGGACACTTGGGGTTGGAAATAGGAAGGGGAAGAGCTGGTGCTCCATTCCTTTGCGCCCGTGTTCCCACTCTGCCTCTCTGCCTGCCCATGGTCAGATGGTGCTGAGTGCCCCGCAGCATCAGAGCAAAAGCAAAGTTAAAACACCGATCCTCTTCTTTTAAACAAATCTCATTTATCTCTGCCATGCCTAGAGCTGACATTTCTGATCTGACATCTCAATGACTGAACAGCAGGGAAGCAGCTGCCTCGTATGGCATCAAGGTACACCCAGGACCGAACAGACGAAGTCTTTGAAACGAGTTGCCTTCAATGGCTATGGCTTGTTCTAAGGGCTTACATGTTTGTTTGGGACCTGTTTGGCTTCAGTGTCTCCCTGATAGATGAGTTTTCATAGATTTAGAACAAAACCTTCATTTTTCTTCTTCTAATAGGACTTCACTGAGCTGATCCTCCGGAGCCAGCACCACATTGGGCTGCTTTGTCATTACCGGACCTGCAGCAGTGTTCTCCATTGAGTGAACACTGAACTTCTTTTCCTTTTTTTAAACTTTCCAATTTACTTTTTTCCTGCCATTCTGTGCAACTGTATCAGATAGGAAAGGCATTTCAGCTGGTTACGGAGAGAAAGGATTGCTTCATTGTGCTGAGGAATATCAACATCTTATTCTGGCAGCTTTCCTCATTTAAACCTAGGAAAACACAGGCAGACAGTGCCCTGTATTCTGGTGACATCTGGGGCTACCAGAGAGGTCAGAAATGGATCGTTATTTCTTTCCCATTACTTTCCAGTACCAAAGGAAAAGAAATAAATGGACAACTGCAGGTTGTCCGAAGGTCTCAGAGCAAATCACCCCCTTGAGTCCAAAACCTTTACAGACCCATCAGTTGTTGCTTACAAATATTCCACATTGAAACATTCTAGAACTGCTGCTATGAATTTAACATTATATGTACACTTGCTCAAAACATATTCTTCTGTCTTAATGCCGCAGAAAACTCATTAATTATCTCACAGCTCCTCACCTTTCCTTTTTGTTTGAAGCTCCCAAACTATACCATGGTGGGGACTGTGTCCTCTGACAGCTTTGGCTGTGTCTGTTGCACCTCATTTAACGTACTACGTACACACCACGGCCACTCTTCTTGCAATCCTAGATTGCCATCTGAATGCAGCAAGAACCCATTTTATGCTGGCTTAACTTCAGATTTTTAGTGCTGTGAATGCAACCAGGCTAAGCAATTTGTTTGGCAAAGGGATGCTGTTAAGAAAATAACAGTTAATGGACATCCCTCTTTGCTCTGAGAACTCCCAGTCGCGTTGAAATGAGGCAGATCTCCTATTTTCTGTTCTCTCTGACAGCAGCACAAGAGGTGAGATGTTTTGATTGTGCTGCCAAGCACTTCCCTTCACTCCGAATTTCACCCGCTCCACTAATTTAACCGGCGCATTTTTGTTGTTCATTATTTGCAGACAGTTATAGCTTATTATCTCCTGTATTTGCTAAACCCTCTGCTTAACACCCCTAGCACTGCAGGTCACGTTAGCTGACCTCATGCCCATCTCAGGTTCCCTGTGTGCAAGTGTGTGAGCACACGGCGCCCATCACCCTGCCCTGATGGTGAGCAGCACACTGTCATCTCCCCACGTTTGGATTTCTACCACTGTAACACTCCTGTGACAATTGCAAGGCTTATCACACCACGCGAGCATCCATAAATAGGAGGCTGCATGCCCTGCTTGCTGAGTTCACCAACCCTGGCGTTCCCACCACCTGGGGAGGTGTGCACTGGCTCAGCGCTCAGTGGAACAGGGCAAAGCCCTGTCAGTGCTCACCCTAAAAGGATCTGGCAGGAAACCAGCCAAATGAGGCCTCTCAGCAGGGAACGAACGCGGGTTGTCTATCAATCTGTCATGACAAAAACAAGCTCCAAGCAAAGGCGTTACTGCTCTTCTAGACAAAGCTGCACCGCGCTGCATGGGAAGTGGGCTGCAAGAGACGTGTTAAATAAAGTGACACGGGAGCAGCAAGAGATGGAAATGAGAGCAGAGATGATATTGAAGTAGACAACCGAGATAACCTTGGTGCTACCAGCATGTGTCAAACAGCTGGTTGGTCAGAGGTTTAGTCACTGTCCTCAGTTCCTCATCAGCAGACCCTGCCTCGAGTCACCAAATTCATTTCTTTCAACATCTCCATGAGTAACTTTGAGAAACGTAACTCTGGTATCTCTCCTTGCATCTGCTTTTCTGACAGTATTTGAGGCACTCCAGAGGTTTCCTCTATACGGTCCTTGTATTTTATTTATAATCATGAGGAATCAATTTTCACATTTCTGACATTTAGTGAAAATATTTTGTATTTTAAATGCCTTCCAGTGCCATCTGCAGCATTTTGGCAGTAGATAACTGGTTAGCAATCAATGTAAAGAGCTTATAAGAACAATAAATGGCTACAGGTTGGCCTATTTGTATTCAGTGGTTTGTTTCATAACATTTGAAGATACCAAACCCTGATTTCCATGCAACTCCAATTAATGATAATGGAAATTATGTGAACATCCGGAGTAGTTATATGGCCCTTAAACTCTTGTTAGAGCAACTCTCATTGTCTACTACTCTAAATTTGCATAAGCAATTAACGTCTCATTAATGTCTCATTAGGAACTTGTACCATATGAGAGAGGAAAGAACATTAGTGCCTTGGCTGAAGCTGTATTAGGTCACATATGAAAACAACTTTGCTGGTTTCATGTGTTTTGTCTTTGCATATGCAGAAAAAGACAAAATCAGATGCATAATTTGGCAGAGCCCACGTGGAGGAATGCAGATCTGCAAAGGCAAAAGGAGTTTCCAGTTGGAAACAAAACAGGGACCAAACACTGCCCACTGGACACCCCTGGCCGCAGAGCAAGTTCAAATCATGTGCTTTGGTGTCTGCAATTGCAAAATCCTACATTTTAACTTAATCAAGCAGTCCCACAAGTCAATAAAAGACCTCCATTTCACTGGCCAATAACCATCATCCCTTCCCACTTACAAAAACCAAAAACTCTCAGGTTTCAGGTCGTTTTGTTCAGTGAACCAGCGGATGGAGCCCAAAGGGACCCAGCATGGCATGGCCTGGAAGCTCCTCCTGGTAGCTGCGAGGTGGGAGCTCCCATAGTGCCCACTGCTGCCGGCTCACTGCCCATGCATTCATCCCCCGAGCGCTTTGCTAAGGCAGAGCCAGCAGCACTTGGGCGCAGGGCTTTGGCAATTCGTGCTTCTAAGTGTAATCACTGAACTTAAGCAAAAACTGTAAGACGAAGCAATAAATGCACAGACACAGCAGCGTATTGTAGTTGAAATCAGACACATTTCTGACACTCCGTTTGTTTCCCTGGTATTGAAAAAAAAAAAAAAGCATGCTCATCCCAATTTTCAGCATTTCTTTTTCCAATGCCTCATTAGCAGCAATCGCAGCCCCAGCACACAGCCTTGCACAGACCTCATGTGGAACAGCATCCTGCACAGCACGAGCTATCACTGCAGAAATCAAACTGCCTCTGGTTGCACCAGTCTTAATGCAGCCGCCGCACAGGCAGGAATGTTAACTCTTTCACAAGAGTTCGTCCTTTATCTCATCTTCTCGTTTTAAACCACATTTATCTTCCAGTATCTCTGAGGTTTAGCCAGTATCACCCAAAATGAGACTGTAATTACTTTCCTTCCGCTCCCCCCCTTCCCCAGGACTTATAAATAAAAGCTTTTACATCTTACCTCCCCAGCTACGATGAAACGCCTTTGTTTTTGAACATGGCAGAACAAAAACAATGTTGTATTATTCAGTAGCCGTGGGAAATATTTCTTTATTTGGATGCAATTAAACTTAAATGTTTAGTTCTGCTTTTTATCAAAAGCTTCTATGAAATATGTATAAACACAGCAATCTTCGCCTGCTCATTTATTCACTTTGAGTAGGCTATGCAGAATTAAATTGAGCTTTATTTCATTCTTGCTTAATAAGGTGGGTAACTAGCTAGTAAGTTCCCAGGACAAGTTACATGCCGCACTGACCCTGTTCCTTTAATTTACTTCCAGAGAAAATGGGTTGGATCCTTGTTCCAGTTGCCAATGTTTTCCCTTAACAGAAGCACAGCTCTGTGCCCCAGCTGAAACCCGTGGGTTTGGGCACTCCCAGCTCTTCTCAGCTCACCACGTTCTCACCGATGGTGAGTTCTGAGCCCATGGCTGATTCACACGGCAATACCCACAGTGCTCTGGCAATCCCAGCGTGATCTCCAGCATCCCTTACGCTCACACTCTCACACTCACAAAAACTTGGGCTGGAGATATAATTAGGATCCTCTCAGAAGTGTTACTGCAAGGAAGTTTTAGGGAAAGCATACAGGGATGTTCTCTTGAGAGAAGGCCTGAGAAACCACTGCCAGCTTTGCTACCAAGCCAATATCCCCACTGCCAACCACTTGGGCTGCTCCAAGGTGGAGGCTCCAGATGCTCTGTGGTTTCAGCTTGCACAGAAGGAGACTCTGAATCCCCAACAATCTGAATCACAGCATGGTTGGGTTGGAAAGGCCTGTGCAGCCCCCTGTTGCAAGGTCACCTCCATTTTGTTCCAGAGACAACCATCAACACATCAGTGTGGTTTTGTCTGCATCCCTCAGAACAAAGTTGACCCATTATTTTTTCCCTGTAGGAAAATCAGGCTTGTTTTCATCGTTATTTTGAATGAAAACTTGTTTGTAATGAGAGAAGCTCCTGCTGGGTGGAAATGCCACAGATTTTACAGCTTCACCTATTGGAACCAGACAGCTGAAGGCACAAAGTTATGAAAAAGACTGGGTTGCCCCGGTAACCATTTCTTCACAGTCAGCAGATCGGTCTTGCAACTTATTTTTAGCTTTTCTTAAGGAGAGAAATACCAGTGCAGAGAAATGCTGACAACAAACAACAAAAGATGCACTATTTGTAGAAGTAGTAAAAATATTAGTTTGATTGCACAAAATACAATCTCTACTTCTGTAAAACAGACCAGATCCCAAGCTTTTAAAATCATGACACGAATGAAAATACTCTGATGTGGGGCCTGATTTGTGTCAGCACCAAGTTGGGTAATTACACATAGAAATACTCAGTTCTGCATCCTAGGGAAGCATCCTTTTCCTGCACACAGCCCAGAAATCATTGCCACATCCTACAGCACAGCTGTAACTGTTATCTAGTGAGCCCCTGGAAATCCTATTTGTCTTAGAAGCATTTCACCATTTGTTAAGAGGAATGCATTTGACAACTCGCCACACTTCTCCGCTGCTGTGAATTTTACATCGGTACTTGTTATGTGAAGGGGCATCAGCAAAAGAAACGAAGCAGGAAAGAAAAGCAGATCTGATTAGCTAGGATAGCTTTGGTCACCATTCGGCCCTGCGAGCAGCAGCACGTGCACAGCAACCCGGGACTGCAACACGTTGGCTCCAGTGGTGCGCTTCACACCCGACAGTGCTATCTCTAAGGCACTACTTGAGATATTTCAGGGGGAATCAATGGGCAGAAACCATCTGCTGAAGAACCTGAATTACTACCACTGCTGAAGAGGTGTTATTTTTAGTCCCGTGATGGTGAAAGTTCCCAGCGATCGATAAGCCCGGCCTACAACCACCCTGGAAATGGGATCAGAACAGTACTTCCGCCTCTGCCTCATGGATTAGGCCACATTTAGAAGTGATTTTTTCCTACACCAAGCAATTTTTTCTGCTTTTTTAGAATAGATATTCTACCAACACTCTCAAACCCGACCTCCAGAGCAGATGAACAACTTCCTCTCCTCCCTGCAGAAGTTATGTTTTATAACTCAGCACAAACTCCTGCTTAATATGCAGCCCAAATATGGGAAAGGATACAGAAGTGGATGCTTTATTTCTAATCAGAACACTAAATCTAGTTTTAAAGTGATGTCTTGTAAATGCAGGACCCTGTACGCTCTCAGAGAAGCACGAGCTCTTTCCATACCGACACACCTGGTTCTTTCTGGGCAGCTGCAGGAGATGGCTCTTTCTGGAGTGGATCTGACTGGTATTGCTGCTCCATAGAGGGGATGCACGATACATACACCTGAGGTAAGTAAATAAATGGGAGGAGGAGGGAAGAGACCAATTCAAGTACCAAATCATCAGCCCTTGGCCAAAACACATCACGTCATCGGCAGCATCTGTGCAAACTGCCCCAGTTTCAGAATCCTCCTCAACGCAGTTGCATAACTGCACTACAACACTCGTTAATGACGTGCACTAATTTGCACTCTCTGCCCCTCACAGCCAGACGCTGATAGCACCCAGCTATTGCTCACGTCCAGCTCAGTGCCTCACCGGGGAAATTCAGGCAGCTTTTCTCCACTCAGACAAAAACATCCCAGGAGCACAAATCACCCACTGTCTCCAACAACAAAACCCGGCGTCTTTCTGCACGCAGCTCCTATCTGCTATTTCTCCATAACTGGGACGTGCTCTGACTCGTACCCCTCACCTGCCACCTTTCATTCTGGCCTGAACTTCAGAGATTCAGCTGTGGATCTCAGACGCTGCGGGCGGTTCAAACCTGATGCGATAGAAAGTTTCCCTGGCAACAGCCACCAGAGGAAGCCCTGTAAAGATGCCTTTCCTCACTCCGGTAATTCTGCTTTCCAGAGATTTACGCTGGTAGACCAGACACAAAGTTTTGGCAGACACTTACAGAACAGGGGCAGAAACACAAGTGCATCGAGTCTGAGCACAAATAGTTTATTTCTCAGTGTGTTTGAGAACATCTCCCATTCTGCTTCTTCATATTATACCCAGCAATTCACACACATGTTAAAAGACAAGGTGTAACTTCTGATTTTTAGAAAAGCACAGTCAAAAAACCCTCTCATGCAAGAAAGCTTGTATGTGATCACCTCTGATAGGAATGAACCACTTTATATATTTATAATCTGTCATGTTAAGATAATTAAACAGCTGGCTTATGAACCATTAAACTAGGATGTTGGTTGACGACGACGTAGGTTTAGTTGCAATTCATACTCCAGTCCATCCTTCTTAATAATCAAATGAGGTATTAGTTATTGCAGCTTTGAGGGTGGAAAACACCACTGCTTCACTAACGTCTCCAGTAATATTTTATTTCCCCTTTAATTATAACCTGAAAGCAAATCCAGACAGCAGAGCAGCAGCAAAGTCACTGCTGGAAAGTGGCAGGCTGGAGGAGCATTAATCAATGGGTGCTCTGCAAGGAGATACCTCTTCCTGTGCTGAGCAGAACACCAGCCTGGTGTTACAGGAGACATGAGCAATAAAATACCTACGGCTAATACGTAGTGCGATGATTCCCTTTTACTTGTATACCTGCCACTCTGAAATATTACTGAAATAAGCTGTTTTCAAGCATGATGTTTTCAGCATCGGTAAATCAGCATTTCACTAGGAAGAAAAAAAACAGTACCCTTATTTATGCAAGGCCTCTTGTAGAAACAAGCTATTTTTTTTGGAAGAGGACATCATCAAGAAATACCCTGCTAAGAAAACACATCTGTGGCCCATGATGAAAGAATTATCCTGATCCCAAAGTAACACAGAAGCGTGCAGGACAGGAGAACACGAGCAAAGCCTTCTCAGCTCTCTCCTTACAGCAGTCTGCCTTGCGCAGAAGCTACCAGGGAAAGGTCCAGCCTACCAATGGGATCCTCTCCCAGCCCTTCTCTTAACACTGTTTTGCATTTGAACCTGGTTTCCATCTGAGCAGACTGTTAACCAATGGCAAAGCCAAAGCTGCAGACAGAAGATGCAAATTGAGAGCCCTGTTGTAAGTCAAGGCAGATGAGTGTAGTAGAAGACCTCCTAGGGAAAGGCAGGGTGCAACCGTAAGCAGTTTCTCCCATAGGAGGCCTGGCTGCCCCACGGACACACAGCTCAGCCCAGGCGTGCACCCCAATCACCTGCTGTGAGGCACCATTCAGCACCCAGAGCCAAGGGAATGCTTCAATGCCCTAAGCAACTTACAGAAATCTTCTCTGTATAACCAAAACATGCCACCAGTGGTCATACATTGTCCAAACTGCTTAGAAAATTGGGCTCTCAGAAGAAAGCTGTGTCTGGGATGGGAACAGAGCCTTGCTATGAGTTCTCACCCATGCTGACGGTTGGCATCTGTGTTAGACAACCAAACCAGCCTCAAAGCAAACCATCTATTCTGTGGCAAGAGGCTCTGCAAAAGGCATCTCTCCTTTACGTACTCTTTATAAGTCACATATCCAGAAACATAAGCAGGTTACACAGACTCACTTTTTGAAGTGGCTGGAGTAGAGGCTGGAGAGTTTTGAAAGGTCAGTCATGGTTATTGACTGCTTCATAACAGTACTAAAAGCCTTTTCACAGCAACAGCACTCGACTGCTGCAAAAATATCGATTCAGTCACCAGCAAACATCACTACATAGGACATGAAGCATATTGCAGAGCAGAACTTAAGCACAAAGAACAATTCATAAATGCTACTCAACTGGCTTTACAGTAAAACAGTTATTACCAATCTTGTTTTAATTGCCGGAAGACACACCACTGCTACGTTTTGTTGATCCTGAGGAGAAACAAACATGTTTTGTTTTGTTTTTCTCTTCTCTGGTTTTCCCCTCTGACTTCTCCTCCTTGCAGAAGCTGTTTTCAGGTAACAGCAGCACCTGCACCCAGAGAGCAGAGTTCTCTGCACCCATTCCCAAGCAAAGCCTCAGCTTTAGCATTTGCATCAGCCCAAGGTGGCTGGGTATGAACTCAAGATGCATCAGCGCCTTTCTACAGACCCTTTTCTGTTGTGCAGTCTCAGCGTACGTTGCAATACATATCTTAAGTAAAGATTTCAAAAGGTGCTCCTATCTGAGACTGAGCAGACAGGTCAGTTCCACAGCCCACACCCCCACTCAGGGAGCTAAATGCTGAAAGCTGTGCAAACCACACGTGTCAGACCTCCTCAGTTCACCAGCACACACAGGGCTGCTTCAGGAAAGAAGAGCTGAACTGCAGTTCTAGACAAGCATGAGTAGGCAAAGCACCGAGCTGTCCCTCGGGGCAAGCACTGCGTGTCCTCAGCGCAGTGCTAACGTGAGATGTGCGCCAAGAGATATGGAAAATACTTAATCCAGGATTAAGAGATTATGGTTCTCATAGGTTTCTGATGTGAAGTCAACTATAGATCAGTTTCTAAAGCTTGGATGTCAAAGGGGGACAATTCAAGTCGTGCATCTTTTGAGTCTATGCCATGAGCAGAATGTAAATAACTTGCCCTAGTGTCACATGGCCAGTCCCAGGGTTAATCCTAGAAGAGGAAATGAGTTGACCTCAAATAACATCCTAATCAAAAGCATTGCAGAGTTATGCACAATGATATGCCTGTACCAGGATCTACCGTTTGGGGCTGTTGGGGTTTTTGTGTTCTTGACTGACTGACATGAGCATGTTAGTGCTTCTCCTTACAAAGAGGAATATAAAGTGTGTGCATTCAGGCTTCTAAAGGTGAATGGGCTGGGACAACATGAAGCAAAGGGCATTATGGATTTAGTATTTTTCTCTTGGAACATTTATGAGGAACAAGAGAAAATAAAGAGGATGAAGTAGCTGATGTCCACAGAAATTGAGTCTTTCTCCCCTCGACTGACATACATTTATGTTTAGAGCACTTCCCTGAAGGAAATATGTTAAAGATAACCTACAGGGTTTCTACTACATTATGGACAAAAGTCTCCGTTAGCATGTTAGGAAACGTGGGCAGCATGCTGCACAGATCTGTTTCTGAGCATTCTGGCTGAGTGTTACAATGAAAGAATGTGAAATGATTCCAAACTTGTGCCATGACCACGATACAGACCAGCAAGGAGCAATCCATGCTGGCAGCCTGGTAACCAGCAGTCAGCTTCTTCTGCTGCCTCACTGGCAGAAAAGCCATAAGAGCTGGGACTTGGAAAAAGATGATAATTTACAACACAAAACTGGCCTTCATCAGCATCAAAGTACCTTCCACAACGTGGTAGTGTTGCTACAAGTTCTGTTGGCACCTACTAAGCATTGCTCCAAAGTTTCTTACATAATCAAATAATAAGAATTTGCAACTTCACTCTGTGTCGGTGTTTGGAATCAAGAATATCTGCCAGAAAACTTCTTGCTTTTATTCCCCTCATCAAAATAACTTCCACAGTGACAGGCAGTGGAAGAGCTGTTGCTCTGGACTCCCTTCTCCAACCACCTCTCTGCCTGCTCTTCCACTTTTCCCATTGCTACCTTCCCCTCTTTGCCCTTTCTCTACTCATCATTACACATTGGGACAACAAAGCCCAAGAAAGATGTTTTTATGCAGCAGATACTTGGGTTCTTCAGGACACGATCTTGTAACTTAATACACTTAGGGGATGTCCAATTTTTCCATGATGTTTCACCCTCAACTATGAAGGAATAAGACATGTCTGAAGAAATTGCCTCTGGACAAAGTGCTCCTGCAAGTGGGAACGGAGCCCTGCTCCTCACATCCAGAGGCAGGTGACCCAACACACATACTTCTAGATGTTATCTAATCCCAGGCACATAATAAAGATGCTTTGCTTCAAGCCTCTGGGTAAAGAGCTGCATAACGAGAACCACTTTAGAGGGACTCAGGAGAAGAACAAACTCCTGGCTCTGCACACAGCCTCAACAATATTCCCATTTACATAAACACAGCCCAAAATTTCTGTCCCAGTCAACAGGCTGCTCACCACTGCGATCAGAGAACCTCACCTCCTGACTTGTGCACAGGAATAGTTTGTGTACTGCTTACTTCTGCAGAATTCATTTTACACACAAGATAGTGAATGTGTTCTTCTAAAATAGGAACCCGCATTCCACAGCAGTATTTGCTAAGTGTTCATTGCACACACAGAAAGATTAACTGTTCAGGGTTAGCTTTGGAGACGAGCAGTGTTAACACTTGGCTTGCATGCAAATATATCGAGCACATGTTTTTTGCTAGAGCTGACAGGTGGTGCTTCTTTTGGAGAATAATTGAGATTAGGGTCAAAATGGCTGAATGCTTCATTTTCCTGTTCCAGAACTGGAAAATATAATAAGAAATAAACAGGTGCTTACTTTTCAAACTGTGTGCATAACAAGTTGTTGTAGAAGCATACCATGTAGCTCATGCCTCAGAAGGCAACTGCACACACTGGGTGGAGCTGGAAAGCACTTCTCCATCTCCAAAGTTACATAAGACAACATAGATAGAAATTCAGTACAGGAAACCACTCAATTCATGTTTACTCATTTCATCAAGAAAATTCATACCAACTACTGGCAGCTCAATAGCATTAAACTCATCTAACAGCAGATCCCTAAAGCAGGGCTGACCACCGGCCGGCAGCACCATCAGCATTCCAATCAACAGCAGCTCTAAAAGTCATGTTGGTTTACACCTTGCACTGCCTAGAACTAAAATGATTGATAAAACATTGCCAGAGGTGTGAGAAAAACAGCTGTGCATTGCTTACTATGCCACAAGTATAAATGCATCTACAGCAATTATTAATTATATCCAAAGCTCTGGTTGCATAACCAGTTTCAATACAGTATTAGCACTACCAATGTTAAAATTTACTTCTTGGCTTAATATCCCATCTTTAAGTTTAATTTCAAGCTATTTTAGATTCAAAATACAAACAGTCATTTCATTGAATTCTAAAAATGATTTGAAGTTTTGTAATTAGCTGAGCTATGATCCAGCTTTTAAACCACACAATCCAATTTTTCCATTAGGAAAAACACATACTTGTTACTTGCTGTTGGACACGAATTAAAATCGCTCCCTGCTTGGCAAGTGAAGCAGCAGTGCTCAGGATCTGCTCCCTCAAGCACAGATTCATACCCTCAGCCACCACCCAACACAAACTCCTGCAGTGCAGAGTCCCTCTCCGGCTGTTAGAAGCAGACGTGGCAATGAGAAGCAGCATCCCGACAGGGCAGGCAGGGACACCAGCACTGCTTCAGCTGCTGGCAGCCTAGCCTGGCTTTCCATTGCCCTGCATGGGGTGCTTCCTCACTGCTGGTTTACAACACCTGGAAAACCTCACCTTTACCCAAATCTCAAGCACAGGTTGTGACAACTAAATTAAGAATTAGAAAAGAAAAAAAAAATAAAGCCAAAGATTTCACTGGAAGTAGAACATAGGACTGTTTTTTCCTTAATGGCCAAAATAAAGTCTTTCTCTTTATGCGAACCACAGCTCAGCAGCATCACAGCAGCAGCAGCGGGAGCTTGGCTGTGGGTGCTGAAACACAGCTCTCCATAAATCACCCAGCGAGCCCTCACCACGCATGTGATAACACAGCTGACATTTCTTTTTCCCCCCCAGGATATTCTGAAGCCAATTAATCTGTGCAACAGATTAATGAGATGAAAGGACATCCTGACAGGTAGAGAACCCGTTACAACCATTTTGCCACATTCATATTGAATGTAAGAAGTGAATGTGCTGCATGGGGAATTTTTATTGATCACAGCCAAGTTGTAGTACAGATAACGAGTGCATCTAGAAGCCCTGGTGTGAGAGTGGTTCAGAGCCAAGTTTTCTATTATCTATTAACATCCTGACTACGCTGCACAAATGGGAAAGATATACCTTATTCTTAGTATTAAGCTAGCTGAATAGCACACTGTTTGTGAGCTTGTGCAGTTCAAATGCATTCCTGCTAACATGAAGTCAAGATTTTATCACTCACTTACACCGTGCTTGCAAAAACCTGATTGTTTTGCAATACCACCGGTGCTGGTGGGATCCAAGGAGTTTATGGACCTGCTGTGTAGAATCAGCCTTCCCCAGAAGCAGTCAGCTGGTGTAAGGCCAGCACACTTCTCTTCCGGAGCTTGTCACACAGTGCTGCTTCTCCTCTGCAGCCTGCCAAGTGATGACACTCATTTCACCCCCACAGAAGCACACAATACGTCTCCTGAGTGCATCTTTGTACGAAGTGGGCTTCACACATCTGGGATGTAAAACACACCTCCCAGAAGAGGATGGGCAGGAAGTGAGCCCTGCTGAAGGCTCAGCCAAGAGGATGTTTGGGCTCAAACCCCAGTTCTCCACCCAACAGGCAGCTTGCCATAGACCCACCTCTACATGGACCGGGGGGTCCAAAGCCCAATGCACCCAGGGCACTGTGATGGGAATTAAGGCCCAGCCGCCCAGAAGGACCAGGCTTTGGAAAGGATTCAGATCCTTCGCTGCCCTTCCATGTGCCAGGAAACAAAACACTTGGGGCTTTATACAGGCAGAAAGCGTTCCTCTTGCTCCGTGCCAGCTCCAATTCCATTTCAACACAGGCAGACTGGCTTCCTCCCTGTACTGCCCTGCACTGCCTGTCTCCTTTGACAGCCCCAACCGGCCCACGCAGGCTGCCAACCCGCTGTGAAAAGCAGCCTGTTCCACCAGAGCATAAACGGGCCTTCTTCTGCCCTCCCCTACTGGTTGACCCCCAGCTATCTCTCCTCTTCCCACACATGGAAATTGTTTTTGTGAGGAAAAACTCCAGCAGAAGCACTGCCCTCCACAGCAATCCCCCAACAGCCTCCTAAAACTTCGCACAAAAGATCTCTGTGGCCCATGGGGGTCACAAATCAACCCTCAGTTTTTGAGCTGGGTATCAAGCGTTCATCAGGGGCTGTGGGGACTTTAAATGGTAAAGAGTGAGCTAGGGCTGTTTTGTCACCATTTATTATGTTGATTGTGTATTTATTCCTCGAAGCAGGATTCTGCTTAATGTTCTGTGCTCTGACAAACCCTGGCAGCTGGTGTAAATGAGTTATAGTCCCATTTACCACCAAATCAAAGCCCAGAGCCAGATCAAAGCCAGATAAAAAAAATCATTTTTCTGTCACAGACTGGATGGCTTCTTCTCTGCCCTGTAAATAAAATTGATATTATTTCATCCAACTTCTATTTTCTCCTGATCAAAATATGATTATGTCTAATGCTATCCTGTCCAGGGCACTGAAGTTATACGAGATGTGAAAGCTTATTGATGTATTCAATTACTGGCTGCTGCTCCATTGTCTGCTGCGCAGAGACGCTCAGTTATCGGTTCTTTAGAGCTGTACGTTCCTGCCTAACAAAGTCATAACTCCCACAATTACCTGCCTGATGGATGGAAAACAGAAATATCTCACGGGTCCAATGCTGTTATCAGCTCTCCTCCATCTCCAAAATTGCTTTATATTAATGAGATGGGGACTATGAAAGAGGTACCACAAGATTTAATTATTTGTATTTTTCCTCTTACGGCACCAATGCGCTCACGTTTCTCAATATGCACAGTGGTTTTTCTCCCTACAAACACTACATTTCCAGAGTAAGAACTGGAGGAAACACAGTGAAATGACTTTCTGCAGCCTCAGGATACTAAGGCTCATGTACTGCTGTGCCAACCGCCCAGACACAACCGATCCCCACAGCACAGCAGCAGGAATCCCCCAGCAGCCTGCACTGACACCCTTGCCTTTAGTTAGGCTGACACACACAAACTGAGCTCTCAGGAGCCAAGTGCATCAATAGCTGGCACCCATATTACTTCTAACCACGCTGCAAATCAGTGACTCTTTCTCCCTATAGCATTTCAACAACAACTATCCACGCTTTGCAATGGTAAAGACTAACGAGCTGGCATACACATAATCCTGCTTTCCAAACACCAATACACTCTCACTGGCACTGTTTCCCCAAGAGCTCTCAATGAAGATTACATGGCTGCTGACATCACGTTTTCCCCCTCTGCCTTGGACTTTCAAGAGGTTTTTTTTAGAGGGAAACACCTCATCTTCCTGCAGTTTGCTCTGGTGGAAAGGCAAAGAAGGTCACTTTTCACAGTTGTTCTGTGATGCTACTGCTGCAGTAAACCTTTTAATATAAACAATACAACTGCAACACAGCACAGGTACCTTAAAGGCTGCAAGTGTGTGGTTCTGTGTTTGTTACGCACACACAAAGAAGAATTCAGCACTGTCTCTGTTAAATAGGGTTCCAGGTCTGCAGGGAAGTGGCAGAAGTAAGGCACACAGTGCAAGTACAGCAGCCTGAAAAATTCCTCAGCCTGTATAGAAGCGCTGCTGCTCCCCAAGTGAGCAAGCAGAACATGTAGCCAGCTGATATTAAGTATTCTCCTCTTAACATCCAGTAATAGATGATGTCTTCTAGGTTCAGTACAGGCAGAAGTTTGATGCTGAGGCTGCCTGGACTGCTGGGAGCGATTAGATCATCAAGTGACCCTTTCTGGCACTGCTGACGGCGTATCACATGCAGTTGGTGACATTTAATCCATCACCCTCTGCTCCCAGGAGGCAGTATTACGGAGCATGCAGTGACCACACAGCCCTGCCCTGCTTCTCCCACCTTGCTGTCTGCACCCCCAGCTGGCCATCGTTCAGACAGAAAGGGTTAAAGTGTCACTGTCACACACAGGATCTTGGGCAGCATTTCTCCCTCTCAACTTATCATTCTGCAGCAGTCTGACTGCTGTCACCCTCCTTTATTATATAGAGCTGACAGCAGGGGTAATCTTTGGTTCAACCGTGACAGCTTGTTTTATAAAGTCTTAGTGTGGTACAAGCAGCAATACTTGATATCACCGGCATATAGTTTGAGATACTCATACTAGTGCCAGAGATAACCTCAACGTCCCCCTCAGACACCAAATTAATTTTAGATGCATTAACACAGCATTTTAGCCTTCACTTTGTCTGCCACAACTCCAATCCCAGCAGGGCTCTGAGCACCTTGCCCAGTCATCAGCTTCTTAAATGAAGAATCACCAATTCTCTGCTCAGCTGCCTTCAGCCACTCCAGAAATTGTACAAGGACAAATGTCAGGGAAGATGAGGTCTTACTCTGCTGAGACCTGTAGGGCCACTGCTGAGGATCCTTGTTGGGATCACTTGCTTTGATGATGCTGTATCAGTAAGATACCGTGGCAACTTATGGAATATGTCATTTTTTTATCTCTCTGTGCGTCGTAGTTAATCCTTAGAATAAGGAAGGTGATCTGATGTCACTGCCCTGGTGAGGAAGCCACACCAGCACTGGTGACAAACATCCCAGGTCTCCCACCTCGAAGAATCTAGCCTGCTGCAGCCAGCAATGACTGAACAACTGTGAGAGGGTCATGGAGACAAGAACATAAACCGACTCAGAGATTACACCAGCACCACAACACTTACATGGTGAGAAGGACATTTTGAGGAGGGGATCTGTTACATCTAAGATCCGTGGTGTATTTCATTCCAAAGAGCAAAAACAACCATTTCTCAGACCAGAGTAGTTCAAAGACTAAGTAAAATCCTGGAACAACAGCTCAAAAGAATAGACATCTGCACCCTCAAATGATTCGGCTATTTGGACTTCCATCTTTCCTCCATAACTCAAACAGGGTTTCCCTCCTTTACTCAAGAGTCGGCAGATCCACCGTAAGAAAGTGCAAATCAAGAGAGTTCACTGGTATTTGTTTGGAAGCATGTGTTGCCACGTGAAGTGGATCTGCTTATGACATTTTCAGAAAGCTATGAATAATCATACATCGTTAAAGCTGTTGATTGAAACACTGCTTTGCCACGGCATTTCTAAGCAGTGGCATAAGTAAATGCAAAGACTCACTAGAGAAAAAACCTCAGCAACTGAAACTCAGTCTTATACCCCAAACCCTTTAAATCTTATCCCAGATTTAAAATGAAGAAAGGGAAGGAGGAGTTGCTGGCAAAGCCAATAGCAAGCTTCCATTGATCTCAGTGGGATCAGGTTTACTCCAGTAGCAGTAAATTCCTAAGAAATAAAGAGCATATGCTGCCTTTGGAAGGGAGCTTTAGGCTCCTTACCACACAAGGAATCTTCAAGTAGCTCTGTTCTTTGCATTAAAAAGGTGCTTTATCTCAAAGCATTCATAATATCAACCTATTCTCTGAGAAAAGAAAAGGAAGCAATAGAGATGTGTAATGTACACGTTGGGAATAAATCCATTTGTTTATAGAAATTAAGAACCAGGAGCGTGAGAAACTAAGATGAGGCTTCAGATAGCTGAGCACAGCTCATGCAACAACACGTTGCCATGAAGCTAACTGTCCTTTTGTTAAAAACCACTGAAAATGGAATCCACACTACTTGAAGATGACTGATGTGTCCCAATATACCATTTCCATCTTGCAAATGAGAACAATTTCACAGAATCATTAAGGTTGGAAAAGACCTCTAAGATCACCACGTCCAGCCATCAACCCATCCCTACCACACTCACTAATGAGTACCACGACTAGCACTGCCATACACAACATAGGGAAACTAAGGCAAAGAATGGAAACAGAGCAGGGTTTTATGCATTCTAAGACATCCCCTTCAAAACACCTCTCAGTATGGTGCATTTACCCATCTGATTGCTCAGGCAAAGCTGCCCTGCAGTAGGCACTGCTATTCGGTAGCAGCCTTTACTGTTCTATTGCACAGACCTCTGGTCTGAACTTGGGTCATCTGGCTTCTCAGCTGGATGCTTCTGAAAGCCAGGAGCAAAGCTACGGGTCTGCCTGGCTCCTGACGGTAAGTAGGTGCGAAAAATGACAATACGTTGAGATGAGGGGAAAAAATGAGAAGTGCACACAGTGGAATAAATTCTCCCTGCTGCCTTCTACATGCCATTCATTTTGGCCCTAACCCAAAATCCGCTGCATTCAGAAGATCTGGATTCATTACATTTGGATAAGGCCATTATTCATGAGAAATACTTCTGCTTCCAAGCACAGCCTGATTAAACATAACACAGCCACATCTCAGTGAATAGCCAGTCAAAAAGCAAACAACCCACAAGCAGAAATGTATTGCCAAGATTTAAGTGGTGAGCCCCTAGGAACAACCCCTCGGCTGGAATCAGGGTCACCTCAGACCACAGGGCAGAAAGGCAGCTAGCTCAGGAATGAATTCCATGTCATTGCATGCTTTAGCCAGCTCTCCCTGTGAACTAATTGGGCAAGAGTTGAGCTTACTTTGTGTTAATTTGACTGGGAGTATTTCGTAAGATTGCAGAACTCTGTAGCTTTTGAAGAGGGCAATCTGAGCTTTAAAAGCTCCCTTTTCTCCAACCAAAAATCCCTTTTCCATGGAATGGTTTGGGGTGGAACGGACCTTTAAGATCATCTAGATCCAACCCCTGCTATAGGCAGGGACACCTCCTGCTAAACCAGGTTGCTCACAGCTCCACCCAGGCTGGCCTTGAACACCTCCAGGGGACATCTGTAACCTCACTGAGCAACCTATTCCAGCATCTCACCAACTTCACAATAGAGAATTTCTTCCTAAAATCTATTCTAAATCTACTCTCTTCCACTTTAAAACCATTCCCCCTCATCCTGTCACTACCTGCCTTTATAAGAAGTCCCTCCACAGCTTTCCTGTCAGCCCCTTCAGGCACTGGAAGGCTGCTATGAGGTCCCCCTGGATCCTTCTCTTTTAAAGGATGAAGAGCCCCAGCTCTGAGCCTGCCAGAACATCTCTAAAGATCACATCTAGCAGAACCACTTTGACACCTGGAAGCACGCAATCAATGGGAAGAAACATAACTCCATACAGACCTGCATGTCTCAGAGCAGTGTCTGTCTATGCAGGGCACTGCTGCAGCATCCTCTGCCAAACACAGCCAGCTCTGCACCTGGCAGCACGATCAGAGCAGCAGCCAGCAATGGGCGCCCAGCACTGGCAGCAAACCAGCACACTGGCAGGCCCAGCCGTGCCCAAAACAACTGATAATTGCCTTGTACAATAGCATATGAATTCCACAGAGCTGTTGACCAAGATGCTGAGGAGAAGCAGGATGTGGGGCTGCCCAGGAGCCACCAGCTGGAGCTTCACGCAGCAATGTTCTCCTTTCTTTACAGTGTTGTTCTCTGTTGGCAACTGCTTTTTAGAGCTGCTGGCTTCTGTGAGTTTCTATCATATTCATTAAGAACTTGGACTGGAGCTCCAGCCTTCCTGCCAAGCAGATCTGGTGTGAAGGTAATGTCGCTGGTGGAACTATTATGTTGAAAATAAACCTTTCCAGCTCATATTGTCCAATGAGTTATTCAAAGCACTTCACATATCAAATAGTTCATGGAATATAGGTGAAACGATCCCCATTTACATTGATTGTGACCTCAATTTAAAAGCCAGAGGTGAAGACAGAAGCATTTGGATTTGTTTACTGTCTGGCAGGAAAGTTTTGGTGCTCATTTCGTCCCTAGAAAAGAGTCTGATAAAGTGGTCAAATACAAATCTCCCTTACAGACACTGCTTCCAGAAAGCAGTGTGAATACATGCATTATTCACATTGCTTTTTGGAGCAGGTGATTCTATTTCTGCCATAGCACGTGCCCTGCTGTTATTTAATGCTGTAATGGAGCAACCCTGGGACACACAGTCACCACCAGCAGCACCTCTTGCTAATTTAGCCTACATCACTGAGGATGTTGGAGAAGAAAACTTGTTAGCAATTAAATACCGTCCCAGAAGTCATTAAGAATATTAATGATACAATTATACACCCTGGATGTCCAGTCTGAAGCAGCAGAAATAAGTCATGAAAATAAAATGTGGCCAAGAGGTGCATTTCAGAAGCAGCAGAAGAGATTTCTTACCAGAAGAGTTGAAGTTAATGAAGTGAAAGCTGCGGTACCTTCCAGAAGCAGCAGTGAATGCTCAGCAGCAACACCTGCTTTGCCCGTTTGCTTCTGTAGGGCAGAAATTCATAGGGAGGTCTTCAAAATTGTGAAGGCAAATGATTTTGAAGTCAGGACTGAGCTCCCAGGTCTGAGAAAAAGCCAGACCTGCTTCAAGGGAAATAACTGCATTTTGTTCATCCACACCGGAATATCACCCTGGACTCAAATCTCGTGGTACTGATGGCCACAAGTTTCAAGCCTCCAGGGGTCATCCTTTTTAAACGCTGCTGTTCTGCTTTGTGCCACTTCTCCCCCAAACCCAACACGCCACAGCACTCCTAACCAGACACACTTCTCTGAGAACAAACCTGTCTGTGTGCCGTGCAGCTGCCCCACGGGGGCTGGCAGGTCTGCTAGCAGAGCCATGGCTGCCAAACAGGGCCAGAAAGTGACAGATCTGGGGTTTGGACCAGAGAAAATATTTATGAAACGTATGCAGTTGTATTTTAAAGGAGCTTTCCTTAGAGAGCCGGCTTACTCTGATTGCTTTTGGTTTTCAAAAACAAGAAGTTGACATTTTCTGCAGGAAGTGCAGCATTTTCTGATTAGCTCTAATAGCCACCTTTGGGAGATGCTGCAATTTATCCCAGCATTTGAAGGAGCTGAGTGCCATTAATTGCTATTCACGGGGGTATTAAAGGCACTCGGTACCTTGTGAAGATGGGAACTAGAAATCAGGCTGCAGGCCGGGATTGAGCAAAACACTTCAGCAGGCACTGAAGGCTGAGCTGCACACAGACCGCTGTGCCTGCAGACCCAGAGCTGTGCACGATGCACCCCACGGCCTCCACTGAGCGCCCACTGGCAAAATCCAGAGGCAGCGCTCCTCTTGCTTTGAAATGAGGTATCCCACACACACACCTTACCTGCTGCCAGAGCTCTCCAGGTTTTTTCCCCTGTTATCACTTCACTTTCTTCATATTTCTCACAACTATCCCCTCCAAAGTAAGTACATCTCAGCCTGGTATTAAAACAGATATTTTGTTACCCCAGTAAATCAGATCTTGATGATGCCAAAGCTACAATAATATGTAATTCTTGTCAAAAGAGTCACTTATTTTGTTTCCTATCCTCAGAGACATACTCTCCAAGTTTGTTTCTGATGGAAACAAATGAAGGCAATGATTTGTCTTGAATAATAAAGCACCTGCAGCTGCAAGCATCCTTTAGAATGATGGCTTACCATTAGCAGAAATGCTTATATATTCCGAGCACCCCACATGCCTTGCAGGTAGGATGCCAGGGGCTGTGCCATTTACCTTAGTTTCTCATCATTTTTCGTTAACAAGAACATCAAGGATGCAGTGCATACACCACCCACCCAGGAGTCCAGATGCACTTTAAGCAGTGACCTTTGAATGAGCCCCCTCTGCCCCTAAAAAGTCAATAGGAAAGATTTCCTTAGACTTCAATCATGTAAAATCCGTAGCACACAGCTCCCTCCTGGGACCTGCAGGCACTGAGCAGGTGGGAGCCAGGGCTGGGCACTGCTAAACGCTGCACAACTGCAGGAAGGCTTTTCAAAGCAGTTGTACGCACGGCTATTCCCCAGGACAGCAAAGCTCTGAGCACCAACTGCCACGTTTGTCTCTGCTCCACATCCCAGTGAGGTGAGACCTACGAGCATCGTCTGTGAGCAGTAAAGGTACAGAGTGAGCATGAAGCAGCAGTGAGCTGTAGGGCTCTGCCACCCTGCTGGTATGAGATCTGGAAGCAGCGCTCATGGCACAGGCATACAGCAAGCACCTCAGCTCCATTCTAAATACATTAACTCATCATGGAAAACACGACAATAAATCGAACAGGAATGAGTGAGGGATTTCCACAGGCGTGATCATGCTGTAAATTATCATAAAGCTCCTGCACAACTAGAAAGGAGAAGATTCTAGCAGTATAATTTACAATTTAGAAAGCTCAAATAATTACCCGAGTCACTAAATACTCATTAAGGAAATAGAAGATCCCTTTCTATAGCAGCTTTAGCTTTTCATCACATTTATGACAACAGCCAGGTGAGCCTCTGCTCCTCACCACCTGCACCTTCGGCAATCCATTAAGGCACAGAACCTCCCTGCAGGCAGTGCTTCACATGGCTGTCTGAGTCAGCATCACCTCCAGCTTCAAACTCACGAGCCACAGCACCAGTGCAAAGTTACTATTAAACCACTTACTGCAAATTAATAAGATTCATAGTTGAAAAATGCAATCTTGCTTCTCTTGGAATAAACGTGCTGCCTTCACACGGCCTGAAGCTTAAAGAAACGCACAGCTGTACACACCAACCTCAGAACTGAGGTCATCAGTACGAGCACACGTACTCTGCCCATACCTGGGTGAGGCTCTTCCCCATCTCCATCTCATATCCTGGTTCTGCCTGCAAGGGAGAGTAATCAAAGCACAAAATCTATAAGGCCAATTTCCACTGCCTTCCTTGGAGCTGCATGCAGTCACACTGTGGTCTTCAAAACTGCACACACCTGACCCAGAAACATATGGCCAGGAGGAGCTGTAGCTGCTGTCTTCTCCAGCACAGCAACAACCACCTCACTGCTTGCCTCTCAGGTAGGGACAACTTCACCATGCATTTGCTCCACACCCAGCCCAAGTGCCCAGCCAGCAGGCACCAAGCACTGCAGGAAGCTGTGCTCCAGCCGTGGGGTTGCAGCCAGTACCCCACACCCAGAGCAATAGGCAGCCTGCACACAGCTGCCAGCACAGCACCAGGGCAGCAGCAGCTTCCAAGTGTTATTTCAGGTACGTGTCCCAGAGCAATGTCCCCACGGTGCCCGCTGGCTCTCACCAGGATGCACGGGGCTGGCAGTGGGAGAAGAGAGCCAGCAGCTCTGGTGCCAAGCAGGGAGATAAGGAGAGTCACATTTAGTTGCTATTTCTCTGGGCGCCCTGCATGGCTTTTCCTCATCCTCATTGTCAGTTTATTCCAGCTGACGCACTTCTACCTTTTGCTTTGCTCCTTGCCATGAAAGGCTATCCCTAATTCCTCCTCTGCCACTCTTCTGTCCTCCCCTAAGTGCCTTCCCCTCTGCTCACACCCATCACAGGACCCCTTATAGCCCTGCTAGCCCAACAAGCCCACCTCCACCCACTCAGAGGGACAGAGACATACTCCTCACATGGACATTCTATTTGCTACATAGCACATACTACATATCATCATCCTAACCTGTACATAGGAAATCATAGAGAAGTGCTTAAGAGGTCCTAATCTGCACCTGCATATCCAAGTCAGCACCAAAACAACTCCTAACAGATGTTTGTCCAACAGCCATCAAAAAGCTCTGTGGGTAGAGGTGTTCCTTACCCTGCTTGGTTGGGCTGTGCACAGGAGTTGAGATATTAGGTAGTGGTGTGGGTGAGCTGTTATGGCAAGTTCTTGCAAGCCTGTGCACAGGGCTATTGTAATGTTCCAATATGATTTTGCTGTGGGTTGCTGAACTAATATGAAATTCTGATTGAATCTGTGCTGCCAGTGGAAAAAGCTGGAAATCAGTAAACACTGAGAGCAGACAGCTGGGAGAGCACCAGGCAGAGCACCGCTACAGGGAAAGAGAAAAGCCTTGAAGAAATGCTTCGGAGCAAACAAGCTCTGCTCAGCCCTCCAAAGTTACTGTGGGAACATCTGCATTCGTCATAGGGATCCCTGCAGCAGACTGAAGCCATGGGTTATATATCCTCTAAAGTTCATTGAAATGAGAGGAGAAAAAGCAGAGGAAGATTGTTCCGGGAGCTTCACTTGTGCCTATAAGGGTTATTCTGCTTTATGAGAAGTACCCTCAAACCTCAGAAGCTTCTTACACAACCAGAGCTTTCTACACAGCCAGTCTGGGTCCATTTCCATGCATTTTCATGTGTCTTTGGCAAAACCTCGAGAGCTGTCATTCTCCAGCAGCAGATTTTAAGGGAACTGACTTGGCTGAAGCACACCGACTGCAATGCCCTTCTCGTTGCCTTCCAGCAGCCTGCATGCTGAGCTTCCTTCACAAACACACCGACCTCACAGGGCTCACACTGTTGCTTTGGCCACAAGGAGGCCTTTTCTCTTGCAATAAGCTTTCCCCAGAACATCCTGCATGCAGAAAGCTGTGCACACCATCCTGCTCCCAGCCATCACAACGCACCTCAACCCATGCTCAGTTTATCCTGGAAAAGCATATGGTTCAAAGGAGCAGAGTGGGGATTGGGATTAGGGATAGAACAGAAAGTGAGGATAGGTTAAGATCCCCTTTTTGTTTTTTAAGCCATCTACTGAGTTTTCAGTCCACCTCATTTCTCATCCATTAAGTCTCACACGCAAGGCATTGCAAGATCCACCCTCATGCTGATGTAACAGAGTTGTGACCAGGCAGTTTTACTGCTCTGTGACTTAGTTCCCCACACATGAGAAAAGCTAATTTTTTAAAATAAGTCATTAAGATGAAATAATAACATTCAAATTGCTTGGTATTACTGTGATAGACTGTGCAAGCAGAACATGCTCCAGGCACCGCTCATTTTGAACAGGACGTAGTGCAAAACAGCTCTGTACATCACAACAAGAAAATCTGATTTCAAATTAGAACAGTATTTTTGTATTTATTTCATTATTTTTCCATTAATGCCTTTGCTTTTTTTCTTCTCTCCCTAAGAGGACATTCAATTTCTTGAAGTGATTCAACAAAAGCCTCTTTTAAGCCTTAATTTCTCTGAATGAAGCAGCCAATTTCTAGACTAAATAATGATTACAGCTGCCATTCATTCAAAAAAAAAAGCAATCTTATTCTGATCAGGACCCACCTCTCAGCTTTGAATTTAAATTGAGATTGGCCACCATTCCTGACTATGGTTACTTCTAAAATAAAGAGGGTCTTGCTGCCTGCAGGAGATGTGTGAGCTCTTCCCATCCCACAAAATCACATTAGACCATTGGAGCTTGGAGCACGAGTCTCCTTAAAATGGATTTTACTATTCACCCCCTGGAAACACAAAGAACGGACACTAATGACAGTAATGGATTAATCCAAGGAGAGTGCCACAATGACCCCCACTTAGTTCCTGCTCCAATGGGTGTCCCACAGTCCTCCTTCCTTTATTCCTACAAACAAGGATGCTTGAGTTGAAGAGAGGACATTGAAATCAGAAGAGGCCAAACCCTACAAAGGCAATTCTGTCCGTCATGCCGTGCAACACAGCAGAACAGACAAATCAGATGCACCAGGAGTGAAGTCCAGAACTGCCATATCTTACAGTATCGCATTTAAGAAGCTACATTTGAGAATACCTTGCCAATGTTCACATCAGATACATTTTGATAGCACCACAACACAGTTCTGAACTACGTATGAGTATGGATGACACCAAAATAGCCGTTATGGTAACTCAGATTGGACTGCAGTGTTGCATGGAGGAAATGTGAACATGCCTACTCAGCAACAGCTCTGGCAATGGGATTATCCATGGGCTGCCTTCCTAATGGTGTGTTAACCTTCTTCTGGCAAAGACCGAAGAACGCAGTACAGATAGCCTGTAACAGAACTTGCTTAATACAATTTAACAGACAGAAGTACCTGAGAACGTATCAAAAGAACATTTAAAACTTGACTTCAAATTCAGTGTTGAGCACTGAAGATGTGTAGCAGCGATCACTGCGTTAACGAGCTGCGCCTCTAAGAGCAAACATGAAAGAGTGCGACTTTAGTCCAACTGAGAACCTATTTCTAATTCTACCAGATTTTTGCCCTGCAGCCAGACTGAAAGATTTAGGTCAACTTTAAAGAAAAAAATAAACGGAGATTTTGATCACAGTTTATTGCAGAAACTTTGGACCATTCACAAGCCATTGCCTTTCCTCCTAACGCAAGCACCGAGTGTTGGGGCAAAGCAGTACCTTTACCGTAAGGAGATTCAAACAAAGCACCCGATTTACTCAGCCCAGCGAATGGCAAGTTGCAGCAGTCCACGTTCAAAGTATTAAGAGCAATGAAGAGCTGTTTGAAGATCAGAGCGGTACAAAGGAACAGAGCCTTCCAGCTCCTTGCCCGGGAGGAGTGGCACAGGATTTGACTACAGAGAACAAGCAGCTTCAAAAGCAGCGAGTCCACAAAGTCCCCTTGACTTTTCCACAGAGGAGGAATCATTTAATTGCATCAAACTGAACCAGCTCCCACCCCACTTCCCTTACCAGGAGTGACTTCTGAGTAGGAGTAGAAAGGAGAAGGTGTACAGAGTCAGTCCTGTAACACCTAGAAGGGCAGATGGCAGGGATGGCAGATTCCATCCGCTTTGTTTGCTATCCTGCACCAACACTGGCAGTGGTGTAGTTCAGTCTCTGCACATCAGCAGCTCCTCTCACCCTCTGCTTCAGCTCCCACTGCAGGGAATGGAGCTCTTCCCCTCACTGAGGCTGTTTGGAACAATCCAGTGCAATCAAAAGGAATTTGGAGGCTGGAACTGCTTCTCACTGTTATTTCCTAAATTGAGCATGAAGAACATAGTGCAGAACAGCCTGTTGGGAAAGGCACAGCACTATCAGTTTGGAAACAGAATTGTTGTCTGTTTAGAACTGAGTGCCTCATTTCAGAATGGCCATCAGTGCAAAGTGCTCAACACCTCTTCCATGGGCACAGTGCTCAGTTCTTCCATTTAGTGAATACTTCCATTATTTACTGTGGGTTTTCTAATCAGTGTCTTGAGGGCTTGATTTCTTATTATTTCATTTTCACATCAAAGGGACAGCAGTCACCTAAATCCAACAGGTGGCGAAAATTGGGAAAGGGAACGCTTGAATGCAGTTCAAATGCTTGATTCATTACCTGCTGCTTCCCAGTTCACGTGGACCTCAGGCCACGTTGGTCATCATCACACTCTGAGGAAGATAAGCTTTGTATTCCACTTAGCTAACTTACATTTCAGACACACAGCAGTGAAAGCATTTCCAAACGAGACAGCATCAAGCATTGGAATTGCAGTGATCGTGGAGCACTGAGTTGGTTCCTGCCTAAGAGAAAGCAATATGACAACAGCACAGCCAACCTGAGGCTCTGCAGTCAGTCCTACGTAGGTAGCTGTAAATTACAGTATGCTCTGACATTCTTTACCAAATACAACATTAAGCTGACAAATTATACTAATGCAGTAAGATTTTAAGGTGTATCCACACTGCAGCATGTGTAAATTTCTCAAATAGAAGCCGATGTTTGCTAATATGGTACGATCTAAGTTAATAAGATCAAATTATGTCTGATCATACTACATTAGAAAATGTCACATCAAATTAGTCACTTTCAGAATTATAATGAAGCACAGAAAGCAACCAAAAATAACTTTTCCAACACAAGTAAGCAGCTGAAACCAAAACCTGAGCTAAATACCAAGTCTCTGGAGAACACTCCCCGAATTCAAGGTTAGCAGGGCTTTCTCTTCAGCCTTATTTCATAGGGCTCCCACACACAATTTAAATCTGGGTTTGATTCAGAGAAGGGTCTGATCTTGCCACTGTCTGAGGTTGCCAACAGAAGCTGGAGGTAAGGGAGGAAAGGAGGTGGCACAGCATGGCTGACTCAGGGCTGCAGTCACTGCATTGGTCCCAGGTGGGAGAAGCCACAAAACCCCACCGTGAGAGCTTTGGAAACAGGAAGCTCCTTAAAACATCACTAAGCTTTCCTCCTTACAAGTGTAACTGGTCAAAACTCCAGGCTTAGTAGGTTGGTTTCCTCCCCTTCACCATGTCTGTTACTGAAGCCAAGTACTCACTAAGTGCACTTCTCATATAAGCCCACTGATCTGCAAACACACAGAGCTCGCCTGCTACAGACAATAGGAAAAGATCATCTGTTGGCACAGGAGGGCCCATGTCATGCTGAGGAACGTGATGTGTGCAGACATCCCTGCCCATGTGCAGGACATCAGCCCCATGGAGCAGCCATCAGCACATGCAATAGAGCCACGCTCACAGGAACAGCCCATCCATCAGCTATTCTAATGAAAGTACAAAGGAAAAAGCAGCCCAGAAGAGCACGGAGCAGGAGAACTTTCTTCTGCAAGGCCAAGCACAGCCTCGGTAGTGGGGAGGGATTCTGCCCCATTTATGCCATTGGGCAAAGCAGAGCCCAGGACCGCCTCAGCCTCGTGCTGAGATAAGGGACATTTGAAAAAAGAAATAATGCAATGGCTCTGTTTCTATTGTTACCCAACTAACACATACACAACATCACTACAGCAAAGCCCTCCGAACAGATCACCTTCATTCTGTGCTGACTAAATTAGTGGAGCAAAAAACCCAGACCTTGCAAACAGAAACCGGGGGAGCAAAAGCTGGAGTGGCAGTAAAGATCTAACAGAATGTTTTGAGAAACAAAAGCACCACACAGAAGAGATGCCTGCTGCACAACCGAGCGATTCCAGCTGCTTTTTCAGCAAGGTGGAACAAATACGCACTGTTGTGACCTGTAGCATTTAATATTAATTCCCATTATTTAGTATACATTGGCACATGCTTCAAAGGGCATTCCCCCACAAAGGCTCTCCCATCCCCCGTTGCTCATGACTTTTGTTTATTTGTGTGATATTTGTTTCTTTTTAAATCCAAGCTGTCTGCATGAATTTTAACTCAATTACGGGTGTTTGTATAAGGCAGTCTGTTGAGGGACAAAGTTGTTGATCCCCAGAGGAAGCATTGTTCTGATCCTGCCTGTATTTCAGTAGATTAGGTTTAAACCAGACCTATCATCAAAACACACTCGCTACCATACAAGCCTGATGTGTGCTTTGGTTTGAATGGAGTCGTTATGATAGACCAGCCTTTTGTTATTAGCAATTATGAACACTTCTGTTGGATCCCCGTATGCTAATGGGCTAGGACTGCTTTGTCATCTGTAAGCCACTGTGTTATTCTGCATTTCCTCCTTCTAATCTTTCCTCAGTCCTGCAGGATTTCAGCAGCACTTCACCATCATCCTGTTATAAACTTGCTCTCCCTCGGGCACGTGGCAGTCCCATTGGGTACGCGAGCATCGTGTAAAGATCAACCTGTGACAACATAAGCTCAGCCAAAGAACAAACACTTTGAGAGACAAAAAACAAAAGCACACGGGAGGAGGGGGGAACAAAAGAAAGAAGGGAAGCATTATTTGCAGCATCTGCTCTCACATGTTTGGTGGTGCATATCGGAGCTGGATGGCACATCACTGTGAGCTCCTGCTTCTGACCCACTGGGAGCAGCTGGGACAGCCAACCCACCTCAGCAGGACAGGAAAAACTCCCTTTGCTCCAACAGGCAAAGGCTGTCCTCCTCATTTAGTCAAATCAAATCGGAGGCTCCTCCTCTCATAACAAACAGGTCCCTGCTTATTACATACACGAGCACTTTCTGTAATATTATTTGGCTGCATACTGACATGACTTAAAGATGTTTTTAATGACCCCTGCTGGTAGGACCCAAGTGCCACTCTTATCACCTCACATTCACTTGAAGTCATTCAGACACAAGAGCTTGCAAGCAACGTTTTCTGTCATCGCTTAAGAGTGCAGAGCTCAGCTTACACCCACTAACACCAGTGTAAATCAGGGG
Source organism: Gallus gallus (assembly GCF_016699485.2). Lineage (NCBI taxonomy): Eukaryota > Metazoa > Chordata > Aves > Galliformes > Phasianidae > Gallus > Gallus gallus. The sequence goes on from NC_052545.1 coordinate 1,686,283, forward strand.
CAAACCACTCAAGCCAACCTTCTATATGCCATCACTTACAATCAAGAGCTTTAACATAAGTTAAAAGCTAATTCCAGCTAATTAAGCACAATTCAGTGACCCCAACACAGTAAGCACGCATAGCAAAACTGGCAACAAAGATCTCTTGGCACCGGAGGCAGCACGTGCTGCTAACACACAGGGAATCAATGGCACTTTAATCAAAGCCAGCTTCCCACAAGTCACAAACCCTCTCTACCTGCTTCTGGCTTCAGTCTTTGGTCACTCTTCTTTGCACCCAAGCCCATCTCTCAGGAAATGATTCTGTTATGATCCTCACACAACATCAGCAAGCAGCAAGAACAGAAATGCAAGCTGCTCATATATTAATTCATGGTCACAACACATGGACAACACTGTGCAGGTCTCTGCCAGCCATGGAAAGATGGAACATCAATTGGTCCTAGGAGGGTTTCAGAACACAGCTGTAATTAGATGACTTTCTCCTAAACAGGCTGTATGGCAAACAGGTATACGACCAGAGAGATTATCACATTACAAAGGAATAATGAAATAAAGATCTTACCTGTGTCCTGGGCTCACAGAAGGGCTCCAAGAGGAGTGATCTCCAGATAGAGACCCATCCTGCTTGGGAGTCAGCCCTTAAATGGGGCCTAGGAGGGGTGCAGCCAGGATCCACCCCTTCCGGTCACTCAGGTGAAATTGCCTTCACCTGTGCCCCTGCGGCTGACTCAGCACTCGCCTCAGGTGGTCAATCAGAGGTTCAGGCTGTGATTCAACAGTTCCCATACTCAGGCAAATTTAAAGCTGAAAATCACTTACATGAAATTGCTTTAAAATACATCAGTGCCAAATTAAACTGAACATAACCCCAAGTGTTGTTTGCTTTTTAAATAGGGGGTAAAAGACTGCAGAAACCATTTTTTTTTCCCCACGTGTTTAAGTTCTTTGGCTGAGATTTTCCAAGGCAAATGGTGACTTCATTAGCCCATGCCCATTAGCCTTGAGTGAGGATTAGGCACAGTAGACCTTCCATCGTCTTCAGCTATTGCACCATAGGATTTAGGAGCAGAAATAAGACCGCTCCTCTGGGCTTCAGAGCTGAGTCATGGTTATGAGCAAGGAAATTAAAAGAGGTCTTCGTTGACTGCAGGAGAATTCTGACCTATCTGAAGATGGAAACACAGAAAGGCTTTTGGTTTACCACCCCTGGGCTCACACACCCCGAGCACTGCCCCGGCAGCAGCCCTTCCCCCGAGGCTGCGCTCACCCCGGGACACGAGGGCTGCCCGCATCGCGCCCCACACCTGGGAAGCAATCAACACTCAGCACGACTTACAGAACAACGATGTCAGCGGTGGGCAGAGCTCCCCTGGCTGCGGGCACAGCCCGGGCTCTGTGCTGCCTCGTGCCCCGGCTGGCCCAGCACACCCCACATGTTCTCAGCTTCACTACCGTCAGCATTACTGAGCAATCCGCTTCAGGCTCATCTAGCGCTCTCGAATTAAGGGACAGAAGAGCATTTTCATCCTTCCTTGCTAAGGAGCAGCCCTCGGTGACCGCCGTGAACGGAGGCCCTGCAGCGAGCCCGTTAAACCTCCAGCCGCTCAACCACTTCTCGTTTTCAGCTCTGGACGTGGGGCAGACCTGAGTCAGGACGGCGGATGGCGGGGTGGTCCATGAATTTAAATGCCACCCAAAGCCGAATTATTCTGTTTCTATGCCAAGGCTACACCGAACAGACAAAGCGCAGCCCATTCCCCGGGCATCTGCCCCAGGCTGCGATTAAACAGACACGTCCAGCATCTGCTTCCTTCTGCTCCACACACAAAGAGCCTCCCTTACACGTGCGCGCTGCTAATTAACGAGCCCCATACAGTCAATTGCTCCTTTCAAGAGGCAAAAAAGCCCCAACGTTACTCATCCTTCATTCACACTGAGTATTTCCAAGGCACTGTCACAGGAATCAAAACAAAGCCCCTCATCAGTTTGGAAGCTCCAGCCGTACCTCACGCGGCTCCTGCCGCCGTTGCAGACGCCCGTTCCCATCGCACGGAGCAGCCATCGGAGCGCAGCCTCCATCCCTGCGGGACAGACGGAGCGGCTCAGTCAGCGCAGTGCCCCATCCCGGGGCAGGCAGCTCTGTGTTACAGCCCTCAGTAAAAGCGCCCCAACGAAAAGAAGGACAGGAAACTGAGATCTGGGGACACTTCGGAAAAGCTTTCTGCTAAGATGCCTTAACTTATCTCAGATCTATTACACTGTTTCATTAATGTTTCTTTCCTTCCTTCCCATTCTCCTGATCTGCCTTCTCCCTGTTTGACTTCTTTTCCTTTCCCATAGGAGACACAAGAAGCAAACATAGCTCCCTAGCATCAGCTTCCAAGCAGGCCTTCAAAAACAAGGCAGCAAGGTTTACAGCACTGCAATAAAAAGGCAGCTTCCACCATAGGCTCCTTTACTCAACACCAGCCACCCTCATAAGGACCAAAAGGGAGATGAAGAAATGAAGCGCAATTTTCTCCCTGCTTTAAAGCCTTACCGAGTTCAGCCTCCACACAGCCAAGCAAGGCTGCTGGAGAAAAGTCATTTTGTGGTGTGTAAGGGAATCCCTTAATTAATGGCAGCTGTCCCTGTCCCAGCACTCCCTGCTCTGTGCTGAAGGCATGCATGCAGCTGTGGTCCCTCTTATGCTAAAGAGGAGGACTTAACCCCTTCCCTGCTAACCCCAAATGAAGGCTACAGAGCCCACAGAGCAGACGAAAAGCGAATGAGACCAATGGCATCTTATGTAACCTTGTGCACATGATTGTTATCAGCTTCACAGCTGAAACTGATTTAATTTCTAAATAGAAACTATTGCCAGACTTTGCTCTTCCCCTGTGGAGTGACCACACCACATGTCATTCTGGTTGCCTGCTTTAATTTCCATTTTCTTATTTTGTGGGGTTTCATCACCTGGCAATGAAATGCAGTCCCCTGAGGTTCCCAAACAGCACTGAGTTGGGGAGCTCAGTACATCTGCAGCATACAGAGTAGAGATAACAGATGGTGGGTTTGCGTTAGAGTGGTGATTCCAACTGGGCAGGTGCTTTAAGACAACCTCCCAAAGACTCCCAGATATTCTGCAGAGAGGTGCGGGGCATGTGAACTGGAATGTTCAGGTCTCTTCAGAAGTATTTTCCTCTGTGTCCAGTAATTGCAAAAACAAGGCAGTAGGGGAGGCAGCAAATATGGAATGGACTGTGCACTTTCACTGTGTTATTGTGCTAGCTGGAGCAAAGGGAGATGCATTCCCATCTCCCCAGTGCACAGCTCCTCAGCCTCAGGGCTCCCAGGCACACCAAGTGCATCCCACTTCACAGCCTCACCACTGAGGAGCAGGTCTCACTCCCCACCATGCTGCTCTATGCGGGTGCATTTCATTGTTTTACAAAGACAAATCCCCATGTGGAGTTACAGAAAAAGAGTTCTGTAAAAGCCAGCACAAACCTCCCCCTCCCATGGAGACAGAGCTGCATCTGCCATTAGCACATCTCAGATCTGATCTGGGACTCTGTAAGTGCAGGACTGCACTGTGAGCTCCTGCGTGCCGTTTGGCAGCAGTGGACATCACTGTAACACAGTGAGTCTGTAGCCCCCTCCCTTTGCCCTGGGAAGAACTACAGGCGTACTCAGCACAACCTGGCTGGGCTGCAGCCTTTATTCCTCATCTGGATCTGGTCACTGAGGAAGTAAAGCACCCTAAATATATTTTGAAAACATGACTTGTAAACACTGCAAGAAATGATTACTGTCTCTAAGCAATGAAGAAGAAATGCATCCTTTCATAAATGTGAACCATCTGACCTCAAAGGAGGAAAGAGTAATAAATGAAGAAAGTGCTGTTGCATACAATTGGCTCAATCCTAACCATGTGGCACAGAGATTTGGTGCCATTAGGGTCACACTGGGTGTTGACCACACTTACAGATGTAAGAGATGGACGATCCTTTTGTGTTTTTGAACAGCTGAATTTGCAGGGACTTAAATACTGTCATCAGGTGGATGGCAGTACTGGAGGCCTTCTGGCAGATGGCTAGATGGGAATAATTATTTTAATTAATTTCTGGGTCATTGTAGGGATCAATTCTGGTGTTGTGGCCCATTAAGTCAGATCGGTTTATCCCATAGCTCTTGGTCATTACTAGCTCAGAGTCAGTAAGCCACATTGCACAATCGTAATCAATAGATGAAAAAGAATTCTGAAGGAAAAGAAAGAGAGGGATGGATTTTGACCTCGCTTACATCAATAATTTCCCAGAAACTGGTGGAATTCCCTGATGTAAAATCAATGTGAGCAAGTTCAAAATTGAGTTGTTTTGCTTTGTCAAGAAGATAAAATGGAGAGCTTGGATTGTGCCTTTAAAGTCAGACATTTATAGATTAAATTTTATCTGCAATATCTTGCTCTCCGGAGATTTTCTCCTCATTTATAGGCTTAAAATATCTGTGCTCAGAAGGGGAAAAAAGAGGGATTTTGCACATCTGACTGAAAGAAACCTTTGATGGTTCTTCAGGTCAATCACTACTCACCAAAATACTTCCTGTCATCTCATCTAAGATGGAGATTTGGTTACGCTGTTTAAAAACATGAATATTTTCATTTAGGACCCAACACTAGATATATCAGACACTTATTCTCTGTGGTTTTAGCATTAACCAAACTTGTAGCTTGGCCAAAATTTCACCCAATGAGGACGTGAATATTTCTACATCTTCATCCTCCAACATCTTCGACATCTTCATCCATCATCATCTTCATCGATACCAGCAAGCTGAGTGGTGCAGTTGATACAATAGAAGGGAGCCATGCCATCCAGAGGGACCTGGACACGCTCAAAAAGCGGGCACATGAGAATCTAATGAGGTTTAATGAGGCAAAGTGCAAGGAGCTGCACTTGAGTCAGTGCAATCCTGGGTACAAATACAGATTGTGAGAAGAACTCACTGAGAACAGCCCTGCAGAGAAGGACCTGGCAGTCCCAGTGGATCAAAAGCCAGCAGGGGGATCTTGCAGGCCAGAAGGGCTGCGTCAACACGAGATTCTTCTGCAGACAGGGGAGAAAAAAAGCAACCTCTGTTCTTTGTGATGGTAGGAGTCTGAGATGCCAACACATCTGCAGCAGCTCTACAGCTCCGGTTGATGCAGCTCAAGTGAGTGATAAGTCACTGACATCAACTGTGTGCTGGGAACAAAAATACCCAGCACTGGGAGCTTTCTGCTGGACAATTATTGTGAATGTTATGTACTTGAGGGCAGCAACACAAAGTCTTGTTATCAGACATGTCCCACTGGTGCATGAACCCAAACTCTGCCATAAGCAACAGCTCTCTTGCACTGCAGATGTGTCTATTACTGATACAGGGCATATATACTGATATATGATTGATAGATTGTGTAGATTTTAATGTTTTGCTTGTTCTCTCTTAGAGAATAATTACGGCCTTCCCTCCTTTCATTCATTAAATCAAACCTTGTTCCCAGCACAACCAAGAGTATTGCCCACTGGCTATGCTTGCTCTTGTGCCGAGACCTTGTCAACTTGTTTTCAGCCTAAAGCAAAAAACTTCTGGCTGAGTTCCTCACTCCTCGTTATAAGGGGCTGATAATGGAAGTGGCACTTTGGGCTCAGCTCTGACAGCCTGCTTGCCCTGCAACGACACTCCCAGCACTGCAGCAGAGGAGCACACGTGCCCTCAGGCAGTATGAAATGACCGCTTCCCAGTGACAGCCAAACCTCACGATGTGGTACAGCTGTGTGGTGTGCTGCTCTGCTGATTTGTTTTCATAGGCAAATAATTAATTTGCAGTGACTGACATTGTTTTATCTCCACCCGTCACTGACATCTTGTCTGAGTTGCATCGTATGCCACAAATTGCTTATCTTCTTTGGTCGCTGGTGCGCTCTGCTCCTCCTCTAGCATGATACTCATTACAACCTGCTCTCTTATGCTGAGGCCAGGAGTCCTGCTGTGATTCCAGGTAACGGATTCTATTACTGAGCGGTTCAGTTGGGGAGGAGAGAGGAAAGAAGGAAGGAAAAGCTTGGAGAGGGAAAACGGCCAAGTTGCAGCATTTCTGGGTCTCTGAATCAGTTCCAAAGTTCCTTGGTGTTCTGGAGGTCTTTCTGCGCACGATGAAAGCACTGGGCTCTTGTATTGTTTGCTTTATTTTGCAATACTTTACTGAGTATTGTTGTGTTAACTGAGTTGTGTTGATTTGTGACCAGTATTTCATCGCTACCCCAAGAGGAATTTGCTCTGAAAACACAGGAAAGAAACAACGCCCTGATGCAAGGCTGCGAATGAGTAACTGCCACCAGACCATGGCTTCTGTTATTCACCCCGCTCTTGCAGAATACTCACGACTGCAGTATGTGATCACCTCCCAGAATGATAAAGCGAAAGTAAAGGCATCTCTCTCCTGCTCCCTCCCCTTCCCATTTACCTCCCACATCAGCTCTGCGGGCTATCGCACAGCAGGGAAGGGCCACAGACTTCCCCAGCCAGGGAGGAAAGCTCTGTGATTAAAGAGGTAACCATGGATGCAAAACATGTCAGCTAATTGCATTCTCTAACATATGTTTTCTGGAGGAATCCACCTAGTACCAAGCATCTTAAGTCCCTTGATTTGTAACGAAACCAATAGATGGTATAGATTTAAATCTTGTTAGGAATCAGGACTGCAGTCGTTAAATGTGCAGGCTGTGAAGTGAGGATATCAGCACTGCCCTGGCTTACAGGCAATAATTGATCCATGCAGATATAGAAAGCACTCACATGCTGAGGTTACGGGAGCTGTAGGTATATCTCAGACCAATGACTCCATCTCCTTGCTCTGGGGTTACTCCTGATTTTCAGGGATATAAATGAGACCAATTTCTCATCACTCGTATCTGAAAGTACTTCCACAAAACCAGTCATTCTCTGAGCACTAGAAATCAGGGCTCTGATTTACTATGGATTTGCATCCCTGTGCCAGGACTCCCTCTGGGTCCTTTAATAAGTACTGAATTCATGACACAGCCATTCTCTTAACTGGGCACTAATAGGATTTCTCTTCTACTCCCAGCCACCCACAGCCACCAGATGCGCTGTGCTCACCCCCCCACCTGTCCTTAACGAGCTGCCCAGGCTCATTTCCACTAAGAAATTGCCTTTGCTCATTTAAAACATTCATATCCTCAGCTGTCACAGCAGAAAGAGTATAGAGCCTAATACAATTAATTTTCAAGCCAGCTTTACTTACATCTGAGCAAAATTACTCTTTGCTTTCGATTCTGATCTCCCAGAATACTTTTGTCATTTCAAATTCTGTTTGTATATGCCTGAAACTATACTGGCATCAAATCAGCATAAGATAACTGAGAATCAATTAAGGGGAGTTTAATCTAAATCACTTAAAATTGTATTTATCAGAACCTTGGGTTCACTCCACAGCAGTGAGGCAGATACAGCGTTCTCACTGCAGCTGGTAGAACGGCTCCAGATGTGCTGGTATGGATGAAAGCAGATCTGCAAATCTCTCCATATCTAGGGGAAGTGGGGAAAACCCTGGTTTCAACTTCTAATTGGCTGTACGGGGCAATAACTTCACCAAGAGCTCTCTCTGGAACCAGAGGCAGCGATTCCAGCCACTTAGAAGAGGGTTTTTTTCCTGCCCCATATTGTTCCATAAAAGCAACAAAAGCTAATTTTCATTGGGATGGGTTTGACTGAGTTTACAAAGGTTTATCATAGAGAAGCACCGACACTGAGGAATGTGTAAGTGCCCAGTTCTGACAGAAGCTTTCAGGGCAGCCCACATTTCTACTCCTTTTCTTTTGCTTCAGATGCAAATGGACCTACATGGGGGTACACACAGAACCACGTCTTGCAGACAGCTTTCACATCAGGTGTCATTTCATGAAGCTGAGTTCCTTTCTCTGGGCTACTAACGCTACAGCTGCCATTCTTGTGAGCATATTATAATGTACCAATTTATATTCAGAACGAAGAACCCAGGGTTATCCCATCATCAGAAATCCTTGTAAGCTTGATTGTTTTTTTGTTCCCATCATGTAGTAGGATTATGGTTTCCATAAGAAAAACAAAACAATTTTTGCCTTTTTTATTTTCCCTCTCCCTCCTTTCCTCCCACAGTTTAATTCTGAAATAGAGAATGCTTCATTTTCTTCTTCTTTTTTTCCAAGGCATTTGTTGCACATTACAGGCTGAGCGGAACGTGCCTTTCCCCACACAGCACTAACCTGCTGGCCAGATGTGTGCTCTGGCACACTGACAGTGCTGGTCCACTCATGTAGAGACCCCCAGGACAGTTTGGTGTTGATCTGTATTACCTAACAGGACGGAGTTCATGTGACATCAACCAGCACCAGATAAGGGTTTCTTTCCTACACCTCTTCCTCCCCCCCCCCCCCAAATAAAAACCAACCATGAAGGAAACCAGATAAATTCTAAACAATTTCTGTGGAAGTGCTGGATATCTACTGGAGATGCCCAAGCAGAGAGTTCTCACTAGCATGAAGTAGCCAAAAATGAATGGGCTGTTTCTTCTCACAGGTGCTCAGATGTGTTACCCACCCAGAAGGCAATGAGGTGCGAGGTGACACCCCAGGACAGCACCATTCGCCAGCATTAGGTGAGCATTCATCAAGGCAGCACGATGCTGTAACTCTCACTGTGATTCTGTTTTTCCAATGAAAATATTCAAGACGACACCAATTCCTCCACCTCAGGAAACTGTATTTTCTATTGAAAAATCATTCTGATGGAAAACTCCCTACACTCAGCTCATAGGACTGGATGCTCATAGGACTGGAACAAACCGCAGGGCTTCCCCATTGGTGGTGGCATCGCTGGAGGGCAGAACCTCACAGCATTTCCTACGTAGAGCCATGTGGACCTGCAGGGCACAGAGCTGTGTGTGCTGGGCTCTGCCCTGGGAGCTTCCTTCCGTGTACCTTTTTATAAAGAAAAACACTCTAAACGCTTGCTCCGTGCAGGCCCATCACCTCAACATGGAGATGGGAAGGAGCAATGTTTTACAAACATCTGTCTATCAACCTAACTTCGTTCACCTTTTTTTACTGCTTCCTCTCCTCCGGTGCCTTTGCACAGCAAACTCCTGAAGCAACACCTCTGGATTTTGAGCTGTTTGGGTGTAGCTGTGCATTTTTACAGGGTGCTCCACCTCTTTCCTGGAGCCCTGCCACAGCTTTGCAAGTCAGAAGAAAAGAGAACGGAGTTGGGAACCCATCCAACTGTGTGTTTGCATCAGATAATTCTGGAAGGATTTCATCCCCAGACTGTGCTCCTCACTTGCTTTGCCCAGGAAGGAGAATATATGTCATATCTATGGAGAAAACATTCCACAGAAAAGCTGGAATCGAGAAAAAGATTCCTATCATAAAAGATTCCACACGCATAACCCACGTGAATAGAAAGAGCACTCCAGCTTAAAAATAAGCAGTACGTAGGGGTAGCAAAGATCCTCAGGTTCCTTTTCCAGAACAAATTTCCTTTCCCTGCTCCCACATTCCAGGGCTTGCTGGCTTTGCTGTGCCTCCATCCATTCCATTCATCCCTTGCACAGTTTGCAGGGATCCCCCTGAATGATGCCACCCAAAGTGCCTGGATGCAATTCATCGGTGATCTGTACCAGGCTGACACCATGAGCTATTTGAGATACCGAGCATTCAAGTCCTGACCTGTGACACTGCAGGAAGGAACAGTGAATGCTGAGTATTTCTGTTCATGAGGAAACAAAAATGGAGAAAACCTGGGCTTCTGGCCACTGCTTTCCTCCCCTGTGCTTGTCCAGGTTTCCCTGTGCCTCTGCACATTGTACGAGCCATAGACTATATATAGAGCTCTGCTTTCACTACTAACCTGAGGAGGAATGACAGTGGTCTGTGTGTACCACGTACACCCTCCCAGTGCTGCTGTGGCAATGGGATGGACACCAGTATTTCGCTCCCAACGTTCTGGGAACTGACTGCTCCTACAGAGAACTCACAAACTGAGTTACTCAGAGCTCTGTACAATTACAGTTCTCCTCCTGAGGTGGTAACGAACTCAACTGCAATCTGGGCCTCACAGTCAGTGATATCTATTCCTCTACAGAAATACAACAAAAAAACCCCACAATATCGACCCCCTGCACCCCAACAGAGCAACCACACACACACAGCTGCCACAGAGGCAACGGGAGCTGGCGATGCTCAGCCTCTCCCCACAGCAATGTGGGCACTGGGCTGCAGTGGCTGCTCCTGCAGGACTGCTGATGGCTCTGCCTGCTTTACAACCAGGGGAAGCTCCTACAGCCACCGTGTTCCCAGCAGGAGACGCTCAAAGCGGATAAAGCAAGGATCTCAGTGGCCCACCTCACCCTCAGGTGATTTCTGCTCCGTGATGGTGAAGGGTCTGATCCACTTACATGGAACAGAGGACAACAATCTGCTTTGATTACTGCCTATAACTGCACTGCACATTCAAATCTTGCTCCGTGCATTCAGAAGTCCATCCCCAGTCCCAGCAGCATGGATTAATGACATTAAGGGAATGGAGGACAAAAACGTCCCTTCATTTGCCTTGCTGCAGATTTGTTAACATCTGGACAAAATCATTAGCATTCCTTAAGAAGTCCGACTCTCTGGCCAAAGCTAAAATTAAATTGATGGATTCTCCCTGACTCTCAGTTGTGAGGTGAGTGCAGACTATTTTCATAAACACGGAGGACCTTGACACAGCTATCTGAAAACTGCCCGTGTAATAAATTAAAGATTTGCTGTCGTATAATCTCTTGCTGTTCATTATGCCCCGCTCCTTCTACCAAAGAAGGTTTTTGTATATATTTCAGCTCCCTCCCTGCAAGAACTCTTATGTGCCTGGGACGTACTTGGAAACCTCCCCGTCACACAGCTCGAGCAGCAAGCAGGAAATGAAACGTGAGCAGCGCAGCTCAGCATCGCTTCAGCCTTCCCCGTGAGCTGCTGTTGGCTTCAGATGTTCACAGCAAAGATTCTAATTAACAATCCCAGCAGATCTGCTTTCTAAGAAAGCTATCATTGACGCAATAATGCTTCGCGTCTCAAACTGCTAACAGGCACTGCAGAGAGACGGGAAAAGAGGTCTGTGCTGCAAGGACATTTGTACACCAAAATTGGGTCAGAAATCACTTACTGAGATCACAGCTATCAGAAGTGCTGTGTTTCCAGCTGGAAAATTGGGTTTATCAAACTACTTCTTAATGTGGATGATCAGATTGGAAACCTGACATCGTGACCCACACACAGCCTCTGTCAGCCCTGCCGTTCCCATGCAAATGAGAAGAGAATTTGCCCACTGAGTGTGATGGGAGTTTGCCTTAATAGGCAGTGAAAGTTTGGGTCCAACGTGAGGAGACGTCGCTCGTGGAATCCTGAACTGCATTCCTCCCAAACTTAAAATCATAGAACCAAACTGTTCTGTGTAGCCCGTATATTTTATTAGATTATCCCAAGGACCTTATATTCCAAAGGTCCTATAAGTGGAATTTCATTCTTCCTCCCCCACCCCTTTCTCTATTATCCTTGGCGATATTATCCATATGTCTCAAAGTAAGGTACTTTTACAGACCATTTTGCCTTGTTACAAATATTTACATTTTCTCATATTGCTGTTTCTTTTGGATGAGTCACACTGTCTCCATCTCACTGTTGGTCACATTTCCATTGCTTGTAAAACGTTTTCACACGTAGGATGAAAGTGATAAAATTCCCCTTCCTCTGGTGTAAAGAGAACATCAAACTAATTTGCTTCATGATTTTTTTTCCCCCCAGATTTTAATAGTTAATACGTTTACCATTTTGCTTTGGAGAAACAGAACGTTTTGCTTTCTCTGACAGGGCGTTGGAGGCTCAATGCCATCCTTAATTAACACAACACATTGGAGTTCTACTGACTTAGGTGGAGCTGTATCACTTCACAAGAACAGAAGACTCAGTCTCCAACATGGTATGAAAACCAAGCAAGCACAGCACAGTGAGCTTACAGACTAAAAAGGGAGAAGGATCCTTCACATCCCTGTGTCACTGCACACCCAGTTCATGAGGCCGAACGTTATGGCAACCTCAACGATTTCATAGGGCTGGTTTAGAAAGAGAGTCCAACTAAGAGGCTTAAGTGCCGTATCTCTGCCAGTTTCTTTACAATTTCAGTAAGTTTTCCTGCCATGAGGATCCATACTACACTGTTCTTATTTCGTGGCATTTTAGCACAATTGCTGCGATATGGATGGAAGTCCAACCTGTATATACATATACAGGACGGGAAACTCCTCTTTCTCTGTGCCCTGCAGCGTTCCAAGCAGCTGAACTAGCTCAGCTCAAGTTTCCAGGAGCTGCCTTTCCAGGCACACACAGCTCATAAAAGGGTCTGTGAGAGTCGAAGGGACAGCAGCAGGCACAGGGACACAACCACTGAGCCACTCCAGCCCTGCCCTGTGCTTGTGCTCCTGCTGTGCTTCCCCACCTAGCAGCCCACAGTTGAGGTCCCACATCCCACAGCAGCTGCTCACTTGATCCAGGAGGTCTTAAATTTGCAAAGCAAGCCAAAGGAAAACAACAGAAACGATCCTGGTGGTTTATTGTGGGTGGATGATTAAATGCATCAAGATTGCAGCTATGATTACTGAGCTTTCAACTCAGGTGATGCCAGTTCAGTTTTCCATTCTTCTGCACACATACACAGTGTTAGAGCAGCCTCACTGCAAGTAGTGCCAGGGCTGCACACTGTTCATCATCACAGCCAACCAGCCTTACAAACTACTCATCCAAGGCATGCTTCGTTGAAATAAGGCACCACCTCCATTTATGCAGTGTCTAAAGCACAAAGCCTCTGCTCTGGGCCACGCTTGGGTTTAGGAGCACAGCTTTACCAATCACCTGGGTATGCCAGTACAAGTGCAGCCATTCCTCCAGCTCCAGAGCAGACAGACAGCAAAAGATCTGTGTACACAGCCCAGACTGAGGCTGTTCGTCAGTTCGTCAACACGAACGCATCTTATCAGTGTTTGGGCAAAGTTCAGCAGAACCGACAGCCATTGGAAGCATCCACAATACACTGGGCCCAGCGGAGATGAGGAGGACGTGGGCAGGTCTGCAAGGAGCCCGGAGGAGCTGAGTGCTGATGCCATGTTGCTATCCACCAGCCCCAAGCTGCCTGGCAGGGGCAGCACTGCAGGCCCTACCACAGCTTGCAGCTGTAGGCACTGCCAGAGCTGCATGCCCCAACAGGCTGCTCTCTGCAGAGCAGAGCCTGAGGGCTGTGGAGCCGGGCTGCTCGTGCAGGAGAGCAAGGAGGAGGGTGGAGGGCAAAGCAAAGCGTGGGAAAGGACGTGGGAAATCTGGGAGAGAAAATACAGAATGGGCCATAACTGTTTATTCAGCATAAGTATTTCTCACCCTGGGAGAACCCTGGTTTTCTGATTGTGTCCTACATCACGACAGCACATGGAACAAATTAACTTGCAGCCATGACCTACAGTGAGATCAGAAAAGATCGTTCAAACTATAAGTTGTGAGCTGATGTTGTCAAAATACTGAGCGGTTGTTTTCTTACAGCCTTCAGGATGATCCCCTGCAGCAAAAGGCTTCAATGTATTCCACAGCAGAGCATGCCTGCTAGCAGCTTCCAAGCACTTAAACCCCTGGGAAGCGCAGCTATCCCTCACTCATTAGCCTCATTTGATCGAATGGGACAAGCACAAACAAGAGCAAAGCCAACAAACTACAGCAGTGGAAACAGCAGTTTCCCAGAAGCATCCAGTAGGTGTGAAATAGCTGGAGTCCCCAGCAAAACCACATCAGACCTGCAACACGTACAGACGTACTTGGCACGCTGATGCTAGCTTTGAACTTGCTGTGGTCTTTCTGAATCACATCCAAAGTAGGAAAACGCCACTGAGACCTCATCTTCTGCAGCAGAGACAAAGCAATATCTGTTCAAGGGGCTCATGCACAGAGAGGGGCGATGCACAGAAATGGCCCCAAACGTGAGCAGTCCCTGGCAATAAAGAGCAGCTCCTATTTTTTCAGCCAGATCTTCTGCAATCCAAAGAACGCAGAGATGGGTCTCAACAAGCACTCTGAGCCCTGTGCGCAGGAACAAGCACGCCTTCCCTTCCCTCTGGCTGTCTTCCCCATCTTGGTACAATTTCAGCAGTCAAGTTTTTACCTTCCTTTATGTTTCCCATGTTCCAAAATTCAGGCTGCACCTCGATTACAGCCATTAGCTTCCTAAGATAGGATGTGTACCCTAACAAAAAGCTCTGCTGTGCTCTCCCTGTCTTCCCCTTCTCCCAGGCTACTAAAGCAGACACGCTAACCCACGAGTAAACAACCTTAGACAATTAACTTAAATATCATGTTAGGGTTTGGGAGGCTGCCGTTGACAATGCACACACAGAAGGATGACAAGACTGATGAGACAGAAGGAGTGCCACCAAATGTCATCAGACATTACCAACCGTCACTGTGCCTGGGGCTTTCCCAGGGAAGTGTGCCAAGGAGGAGTCCAAGGGCTGCATGTAGCTCAGCCAGGGCGAGAGACCCTGAGCTGCTGCCTATAAATCTCCGAAGACTGCTGAAACATAGCTAGAGAAAGCAAGTAAAGCAGCAGGGAGACCAGTCTGGAAGCAAACGACAGAGCATCACCGAACCATATGCAACCCCACAAAGATAATGGCCCTAAATTACCTCTCACTTGCATTGGTTCATTAAGAATTTGATAGAGCTCCTCTAGTGCTGTTGGAAGCCTGCTCAGAGAGCTAAGTGGACTCTGGATCAGGCCCCAAGACTGGAAAATATATTAGGTCATAAAGTACAGTATTACATATTTTATAAGGGAACAGCTATCAACGTCTGCTCCACCCAGTGAACATACAAAAAACAGCTGGAAATAAGAACAGCTGTGCAGATCCCAAGCTCTCTTTAGCTGCAACTTCTTCCAGCCACTCCTGAGCTCACGCTAGAAAGACAATTCTACAGCTCGTCTGCAGGACGAATCTTAAGACCATGAGAATACCATTATGTTAGCAGTGTATGTGAGTAAAGTAACTACAGCATAAAGAAGATACACTTAACATCGTCCATTATGAGAGTTAACCTATGAGAATACAAACATGGGCAATGATAGACGTGTGTTTGCAGGCACCTTTAGTGCACACTTCTTCCATCACAAATTTGCAGCCAAGATTTTGGTATTTGCTAGCCTGATTTAAAACACTTACACAGCTGCAGCCCAAGTCAGACCAACCACTGCTTATAAACAAGATTGTCCTGCTAAGGTCTGCATGGAACAATGGGCATCAGGGGATACATAACCTCATTAGCTGCATCTCCACCCACTGCTTCTTACTCCCAAGGTGGGGATTTTTAGACCTGGACCGAATTGCTTGCCTTGCAGGCAGCACTCCTCACCCACAGGGCTGATTCGGATCACATTCACAAAACTACCACTACATCATCTGCATTTCCAAGAGGGAGGGGATACAGATCTGTGGTACAACCTGGACAATTTTGTATCCAATTTTTTTTCCCATCATGTCTGGGAGGTGGATCCATATGGTGCTTTTTCATCATGCTTTTCTTCCTCCCTTAGTCATATAAACCAGAGTATGTGTTGTACTGAGCAGGCTGCTTGATCACTCCATCGAAACATCCAACAATTTATCAAGAAATTGGTTCACTTTTAGGCCAGGGTGGTCAGCAGTGCAGTGTAACGCGACCCTCTGAGCTGCACATGTGGTAGACCCCAGTAATCTACTGGCTATGGCAGCCCTACTGAAATCTATACAGGAGAGAGACTTCTGGAGGCGGGTGTTGCTGATGCGCTGGATACAGATACCACTGTCTTGATGCTTTGGTTGGCAGGCTTCTCCCATCGGATTTTATCCATACATAAGAATTAGAACTAAAACAATTACTCAGTCATGACAGTGATGCCAAAAGGTGAGAATTTCTGCCAATTTAGCACAAACATAGCCCTGATGCAGAGGAATTCCCAAGGGACACACTGCTGTGATGGAGGACCTCCAGTCCTTCACAGCAAAGTGCTGGCACTGAAGCAGAAGCTCATAGAACACAAGTGATGTCACGGAGCTGAGCTCAGAGATCCAGCTGCTGAAGTTAGCTTGCAATAAAAGCACCAAAGCCAAGGGCACTCCAAAGCACTGAATGACTGCTAATGTGGAGCCAAGAGTCAGAAGTAGAACGGAGATGATGTAGGTAGTTGTGAGCCAGCTGGCCAGCACAGCGCTGAGCAAAGCAATGCAAAGCTGATACAAACTTCTATTAATAAAGGTAATTAATTAAAATAATAAGTATAGCAATATAATTAACACCAGTAATCATGGTTTATGGAAAACAGGCCTATCATATAAATCTAATTTCATTCTTTGATGAGATTACGAGTTTGGTTGATGAAGACAACAGCAAAGATGCAATGCACGTGGAGTTCGGTGAGTCAGAACACTGCGTGCTGATTGCATGGACGTGGTGAAGCATCTGCTGAAGGAACACTGCTTGTAGTAAGAGGCCATGCTGTGCCACACACCGCCCAGGAGGGGATCTGAACCAGCAGGAGTCAACAGCAGAAGGTAAGAAGTTAATCATGGAGAGCAACGTGTGTTACTGGGGGGGTTCTGGGCACTTACAGCACTATTTAATGCAGGCAAACAGCTTCATAGCTATCAAGAGGAACGTAGGCCATTGCTGCAAGGAGGACTGCATGGAGAGCTATGAGTCAGGACAGAATTAACCTCTTGAATAAACTGAATGCAAGCCCTCTTTTTTTAAATGGCCTTCTTTCCCTACAGTAAATTTGATCCTTCAGTCCATGAAAAGAATAGACGCGGGGGGAGATTTTATCTCAGCACACAGCACCTGCTGTGTTTTATCGCCTGCATTTCTTAAGGCTGCTGAAGATTTGTGTGGGTAAAGCTTGAAACCATTCGGTAAAATATTTAATATATTATCTGCGGAGTTTAATCCATTTAATTAAGCAGCAAAACAATGGAAAGGTGATTTAATACCGTGTTTGTGCGTGCGAAAGAAAGCAGTGGGTATCAAAGGAACCGTTCATCAAGTGAAGCAAAGCAGAACCTGCACCAAGGTCCTAAATGTGAAGCCAAACAATTTTAAGTGAGCAATTATGAATGCAATTTAATAGAAAAAGATATAAAGTGCTTGCAGGATCTACTGAGGCAATGGTTGATTCTGCAATTTTAAGTGTATAAAAAGACAAAACTAAATGCGGATTGCTTTTCTTAAAGAAAAGAGAAGAACCAACTTTACATCTTCAGCCTAAGTGTGGGGGTAGCTGGCCCTCATTAAACAAGATGTCAGAGTAGATGCTCTCACGGTCCTTTCTGGCCTTAAACCAATGGGATCCCTGAAGAAACAGACTGCTTTTGCTGTAAATAACATTGCAGGATGACTGCTGGTTTCCAGCCAGTTCTAAATACGCTTTAAATTGTTCAGAGTTGTACCTGTTTTTCCCATTCTGCCTTGAGTATTTCAAGCAGGTCAGTACAGATATTGATAAAACATATTTCCCACCAAAAAGGAGATTGTTTGGTCAATAATTTCCATTGGCATTCATATATTTTTACATGCTTACGACCAACTTTACAGAGTGCTGGGTTGTTCTCAGCATTTCCTGGTGCAAACCAGAACACTTTGTCATCAAAATGTCCATACAATTTTGTTTTGTACTCTTTTCCTTGCCTATATGTAATGCTTTGTGAGTAATCAATGAGTGAAATTGATGTATGAGGTGGTTGTTACTTCCAGCCTTTACATCCAGAACGTTACATCACCACCACCTGCTGAGGTTTCTCCCTCCTGCAGCACAGGATGGGATCCTACGAACGTGGGGCAGTTTCTCACCATAGCACTGCACACAGCCATGTTTTTTGCATTCCTCCATTGCTGTGTGATACTTGAGCTTAACAGACAACTGCATGGAAAAAAACAGCATTTACATAGATGTTGGGCCAGATCCAAAGCACATTAAAGAAAATGGAGAACTGTGATTGAGCTAACGGAACAGGACCTCCAGGGCTGTGGTTTCCCACAGGTCCTTAAGGTACATCTCCATCCTTCCTACCATTTTTGGTGGGACTGACTCTGCAAAGAGGCTCTGAGCAAAGCCCTGGTGTCTCAGCTGGGGAGCCCGGGAGGAAGGCACAACAACAGCCCATGGTTTGGCACATGGAGCAGCCCAGTGCCTCGAACCACTCCCCACAGCTCACACCCACAGAGCAAAAACCAAAAGAAACAACATCCATCAGCTGGTCATCTGGCCAGCAAGGGCAAGGATGCTGTGTTTGGGTTATTTATTTTTAGCAATAAGGCCAAGTACGTGTCGGCTCATCTCATTGGGGAATTCCAACTTGGGAACACAAAGGATGAAGTGGTATCTCCTAATAAAAGCATACTCTCTGCTGCGACCTACAGGCCACAGCCGGTATCCTTCTGCCACGGGATGCCTTTTTTGGGGTAAGACTTTCTGCTTTTGGTTTTACTCCATGCTGTATCGAACTGCCCCATTACAACCAGTACCAGAGAAAGGAGAACTAGGCACATTCTGTTTTCAAAACCTATCCCTAACACGTACCAACATACTGCTCTCCTTTCATCTTCCACCAGGGCACTTACAGCTGCTCCCTTGACATGCCCAGCACTTCAAGTCCAAATCCTCCTCCTCCATGCTTTCTTTTGGGTAAACTTGAAGCAAGCACACAGCAGAGTCCATCACAGCTGCACACTTTGGACCATCATCCCTCCAAACAATGGGCAGGATGCAACAGGACAATGGAAATGGTTTCAAACTAAGAGGGCAGATTCAGACTCGGTGTAAGAAAGACATTTGTTACAATAAGGGCAGTGAGGCAGTGGCATTGGGTGCCCCATCTCCCTGCAGAGACCCAAGGTCACGAGATGGGATCTGAGCACCCAATGGAGCTGTGGGTGTCCCTACCCAGTGCAGAGCATGGGACAGACGGCCTTTAGAGGTCCCTTCCAACTCAAACAGTTCTATGATTCTATGACTCGGGGACAAACGAGACATGAAGTGTCAATATGGAGCAGCCTCAGGCACTTTGGCTAAATTTTCCTCCAACTGTCGACTTTGAGAGCGTAATTAGTCAAATAGCCAAGCCTGTATTTCAATCCTGTACTACAGGGACTTCACAGCCCCTTGGTTTCACTGACAGCCATCAGAATTCACTCCATGCTCCTCGTCAAAACACCAATAGTAATTATGGGAAAAACCCACCAGGGAGCCCAGAAGGAGGCAGAGCTCCATCTCAGCACCCATTCTTCCCGTCGCACTTTTTTTCCTGCTTAGGGATGGTGGTAACCACCAAAACTACAAAGTAGAAACAGTCCGCAAATAATAAATCACTGAACCACCTGGAGGACAGGTACAAATTGAGCTCAGAAGCTGTGCTTTACCGGTGTTTCAGCACTCATTTGTCACTCATACATCCTCCTTGCTTCAGAACATCCCCCCGCATGGGAGCGCTTTGTGAGCCGTTAGTGATTGGCTCCAATCATCCCCATTTCCAAATAAGTGCAGGCCCAGCACCTAATGGTGAGCTCAGAAAGCAGCAGAGTTTGTAAATCATTCACAGATCAAACAGAGCACAAAGCCTCGGGAAGTGCAGTTTGAACAGCTATCACATACTTAACAACATCGCCGCAAAATGTTGATGCGTGGAAATCAATAGGATCTGACAGCCTAAGTATCACTCTGCAGTCCAAACGTGAGTTTAACTAACTTCACAAACGTCACCTGGGCCAGATGAAGATGGAAACTGGGCTTTTCCTTCACCAAGGGAAGGAAACTACCATTCTGAGCTCTGTGATCACACACAGGTTTCACCTCCCAGCTGCTGTGCCACCCTCCCCATCTCCCCAGCCCAGGGAACACCAACGGTGTTCCTCTCCAAAAGCAGCCAGGACACACAGCACACCTTCCCAGAGCCCTGCAGGGAGCAGCATGATGGGCAGCACACAGCACGGCAGGGAGGGCTGAGTCAGCACCCTGCGGCCATCCATCTCAGCCATTGCACAACACCCTTCCATTTATTCCATCTGATCCTTTCCACTGATTTGGTAATGAAGTAATTTTAAAGGCACGGTTACCTCCTCCGAAGGAGTACAGGACCTTATGGGGGGGGGGGGGGGTAGGTGATGGCTCACACCACTTCTGTCTCGAGCCTTGTGATTTTTTGTAGCATGCTTCAGCTGCCAGGGAAATTTCCCATGGAAATAAATAGAAGGCATTACTTTTGGAGCAACCTGCATACTTAGAACTAGAAAGGGAAATATGATGGGTGCTCTTACAGTTCCCAAGCTGAGTTTCTCTGCCTTTCAGGGTGCCAGGGCTGGGCACACATCCACAGCGTCACTGCTCTACAAAACAGAAAGGCTAGCAAATAAATTGAGTGGGGGAAGGGAGCATTTAATCCTCTGCATTCAGAAAGGTTTTGCTAAATTCCACTGTGGCCAAACCACGCTGCTGCCAGGGCCAGCATCTCTGTATAGCTGAGCTCAAAGGACAACCAGGTTTAACCCTGTAGAGGTGAGCGGCCATCACAGTGCTTTTCAGAGATGGGCAGAGAGGATCTGCTTCAGTGAGAAGAGCGAAGGGACTGCAGCTTGTAAGGGAAGTCCTGCCCAAAGCATGGGGCAGAGCATCCTCAGGGTGCTGCTGTCTCACTGAGCTGCCACACCGCCACTGGTTGGCAGCCACACCGAGGCCTGTTGTTCTTGGCACCTTCCTGAGAGCCTCACCTACTGAAAGCATTTAATTAACTGAGAATTTTAACCTTCACAACAAGAAAAGCAAGACAAGAAGTGACTGTTGAGCTCTGATGACTTTGGAGAAAAGCTCAAAAGCATAACCCTGGCATCTCTCGAAGGCACCAAAGGCAAGAAGAAAGGTTGCGAGGCTCTGTGTTCTGTTTTTAGACCTAAGAGCCCCGAAGCCAAACTCCTACTTTTAGAGGACCTGGCATCACTTTTGCATGGGAGGAGACATCAACAGCCTAGCTGGGCATTATCTTTGGGAGAAAAATCATTTACCAGATATTAGCTATCTCTAGATAGTAATGGGCCAGTGAAGAAAAATGTGTTTTGCTTAAGTGTTCATTAGCAAGGCGAGTTTCACTTGCTCTAAAACAACTTGCATATTAAGTAGCAATAATGAAAGCCTCATTAAGGGCTGCACATGTCTGGCACTGAAAGGACACACAGAAAAATAGAAGCTTGCAATGTTAGGCTGTTCCCAACCTCCTCTGCTGGTGATCCCACCCACCCAAACTCCTCATCCCCATGGAGGCACTCACTGCTGCTGGATGCGGTCCTTCACAGCCTGACTTCATCCATCCCCTCTTTTTCCATGAGCGATTTGCACATCGTTCCATGTGTCCCAGGGCACATCGCTCCAAGTGCAAAACAGGAGGAGGAGATTGGGCTCTGAATGGAAAAAATATATATATTAAGGTTTAGTGTATCAATAATCAGAACCAAATCAATAATGGAGGACTTCCACCCAGAGCTGTATGATGTGTTGTATATTTCATGCTTCTAAACAACAAACACTGCTATTTCCTGCAATGTATAATACAAGGGAACTTCAGTTTCTTTCGAGCATGCATTTTCATAAAGTTAGAGGAATAAAAATTGACCTTGAAGCAGAGCCATACTAACATTAATAAAGCCCAAAATGCCTACGATCCAGTTTATCATTATGACTCAGATGAGATTAGCTAATCAAGCAGCTTAACTCCCAAGCAACTACATACTGCTATTGTTTGTTTGTGGTTCCACCAGAGAAGCCTCAAAAAGGATGAAAAACCACAATTAAGGCTTTATTTACATTTTCTTTAAATATCAGCAGCATTACATTATGGACAATGCCCTTAATCACCTCCCCAGCTCCAGCTTTATAATGCACTACCTGCTCGTAAATTCCGAGCGCTGATTAGTTGTCTGACAAGGCACTGCTGGTTTTGTGTGTGAGCCTATGGAGCCCAATCTAACTCTGCTTCCAGTAGAGAATCGATGGCTCTCAGAGAGCTCCAGTGCTTTCCCAGTCTCTGGTGATCACATGAGAGCATCAGACAACTCACAGCTTCATTTCCAAATCAAAAGCCACGTTAAATCTACAGCTTACAGCCCAGTCCTCAGGGAGCAAAGGTGGGTACTCTTCTACAAGGAGCAGATCTGCTCCTCAGACAGCTTGATACCTGGCTCTGAAATCTGCGTCGGATTCGATGATCCTTATGGGTCCCTTCCATTCCAACTTGGGATACCCTATGACCAGAGCAAACACCTTTTCCCCTGACTTTCACATAGATAAAGGAAACATGAAGCTACAGTGGCACACCTGAGATCCATCAGTTTGCCATTCCTAACATGCAGGAACATTCCCCTCCTCCCTCTTTCCCAGCCTGCCTTCAGCCTGACATGGGCTCCACCTGCGCCTCGGCTGCTTCCTCTGAGAGGGGAGGGAGGGATGCGAGGCACCAGGATGGCAGATAACGCTTCCAGCCCGACCCTCATTTCATCATCTCCTCCGAGAAGGAAAAGCTGAGCAGACTGACTCAGTCATCCCAGCTTGCCAAAGCAGGAACACGCTCTGTGGTATTTTCTTAAGTGCTTCTGTCCAGTTTACATTTAAATGATTCAGGTGATGGGGATTTCACGATCAACCAGCTTTGTTGTTTGGAAAAGCACTCTGGCAGCCAGCTGGCATTTCCTCGGCTCGTTCTCATGCCTTCCCTACCCACGGTGCCTCTTTCCACCACCCAGCACATCTCCTGGGCCCTTGGAGCAGCTTCCCTGTCCTCACTGTGCTGCCTTCGGCATGGCACAGAGCCAGGGAAAGGCTGACCTGCCCAAAACACAGCAATAAGCACAGCTTTATCCACCTCCAGGATCTTGGGAGCATCTGCTCCTTGGTCACCAACTGCAGTCCCAGCACATACCAGTGATCTCACACCACGTGCCCCAACCTGGGGACATCCCCCATGTTGCTACTGACAGCTGAGCTCTGCTCCTCCCCTGGGCTTTATCCATCCACACGTGCTTCTTCCGAGCACCCCTCCCTTCACAGCCCTCCCTCCCAATCTGACATCCCTCCCATCTGTCCAAGGGAGCTTTTGTTCCCCCAGCCCACTCCACAGAAACGAGGCCCTCTGCAAATTGCAGACCGTCCTTCCCATTACATTTCTATAGCAATGCTGGCACATTAGTTCCACTTATCCTTGGTTAATAGTTCAGCTTATATTCAAACAGCCATTAGCATAAAAATCAACACAGCAATTTTGTATGAATTCTCATATCATTAATCCATTTAGAGTGGATACACAGTTCACACTCCAAATTCACTTAATTATTGACTTAATAACATTTAAAGAGGCCATGGTCTTTGGCTTCATTGGAATGCAATTTCCCCCCCCTCTCCTCGCTTTTATAGGTTTGCTGCAGAAGTTAATTTTGCAAGGTTTGGGTAATGCCTGGAGGTGTGACATCTCTGTGAGAGATCCCCACACAATCACAGGTTCACTCTCATGAGAAATAACCTTCCAGAGCTCTGGCTGGCTGCTCGCTTGGTGCATTTAGAGAAAGAGGTAAAACAAAGCCAGATAGCATAAAGCAGATGCCATTCACCCAAAACACTCCGTGGGGTCAGCCCTGAGCATCCCAGCTCCAGACATCCCAGGACTCCTTCCAGCCTCCCTTTGTCCTGCTGCAGCAGTACACACGAGCCATGCAAAGGATGGACAAAATTACATCCTCCCCTACATTCACCAATGAGCTCTGGCATGAACAGTGAATATATCACCATGATTTCCAAGCACCACAAAGTTAATAACTGCACCAAAACTGTTCAAGAGAACTCTTATTTCCTCTACCATTTAATTCAACATTTTGTCTCTTCCCCATCCCTGTGTTCTCTCATTGTCCATAGGGGATGATGCTGTTTGCACTTCAGCTGCTGTTATTGGGAAAAGCAATCAACGAGCAGCAGGCCTTGCATTTCACTTTGAAAAACAGCAAGTTCGGACTTGCCCGAATCATTGCATAATTTGTGCTGCTGCTGGAGGCCTTTCCCAGAAGTTTGCCTTTTTTCCCAGTGCAATTTGGTGGCACAGCCATGGACGTGGAGAGGAGCAGAGAAGCATCCTGAAGCCATGGGGAAGTGCAGCATGCAGCAGTATCCCTTCAGCCTCCTGCCATGCATCCCTCTGCCAGGGCCTGGAGCACAGAAAAGGATGCTGAGCACACCAGGCAGTGCTGGGCTGGAGCCCACCTTGCTGTCATACCAGACAGGGCTATCAGACCCACATAAGCCCATGCTGGGAAGGCTGTTTGGAAAGCTTGGGGTGGATCAAGTTGTTTTCAATTATTTTGGTAACACATTCCATCAGCTTAAAGCCACATGTTTGCCCCAGGTATGTTGCAAGCCACATCTTTTGTATGACTACATCCTAAATACAATTCCACCTTTCCAAGTGATTGTAACAAGCCCAACACCCCCATGGCCTGCAGTACAGTTGTGACAGCATGCTGGCAGGAAACCTCCACTATCACAGACACTGGTGGAGACCAACTGCACCAGCACAGAACTTTCTGCTGGAGAAAGGGGCACAGGAGCCAAAGAGGCCACTCTGCCTTCCACAGGGAAATGAGTGCTTGGAGGATGCCCCAATGGGCTCAAGCCCAGGTTTAATAACACATCTTACCACAGATGTCAGCAAAAGCAGATTCAGATGTGCAGCACTGCAGGATATAAAAGCAAAAGCTTTTATTCAGATGTTGTAGTAAAGAGGAGAACATCCCAGAATAGACAATAACTGCACTGTGTGTGGTTTCTCCCCGTCAATTGAGCTTCAGGGTGTTTCCCACCTCTTTACCACACAACACCATTCCCTCTCAGTTTATGCACATGGGAATTTCAAGGGAGCAGTGCTTTCTTGGGAGTGCCTTTGAAAGAGCAGGAAGATGCTCAGCACAATGAGGTACAGCTTTGCACCCATTGCCTTTTGCTTGCAAGCTGCTCCAAGAATAAAAGTCCCCCATTTGGGATTTGAGAATCTATCCATGCCATTAAAAGCACCCCTTTGTTGCAAAGTGTCCACCGCTGCATCTGCTTAATTTATAAGGTGACACCATAATCCTACTTCTACTGCAAAACACAATAAGAACCATTTCAAAAGGAGGTAGAGCTGCCCCTGAATGCTCTGTGACATTTCACAAACATTACCAAACTTCTCCCTGCTCTAAATTTGACACAGACTTTAAGTTGTGTTTAGAAGACAGCCCTCATAAGCAACAGTTTTCCTGCACGAGGTCCATGCCTGGTTT
Organism: Gallus gallus; assembly: GCF_016699485.2. Classification (NCBI taxonomy): domain Eukaryota; kingdom Metazoa; phylum Chordata; class Aves; order Galliformes; family Phasianidae; genus Gallus; species Gallus gallus. The sequence goes on from NC_052545.1 coordinate 1,711,749, forward strand.
GGGCACCACAGCCATCACCCCCCGCCCCAGGCATGCACATACAGCCCGCATTCCTCCTTGCAGCCCGCAGAGAGATGAAGCAGTTTATCATTCATCCATCCCTACATGTGCTCACAGCAGCAATCGCACCTCGTGGCACTTTGAAGAGCACGGTGGAACAAGGAAGGAACAAGGAAGGTTCCTGGAACAGGGAACAAGGAAGTCCTCCAAGCCACACAGCCCAACGATGCGTGCAGCCACAGGTCAGATATGGAGCACACGGCCGGGTGGGCTGCAGCTCCACATGGGTTTGTCTCAGCCCTGCAGTGATAGCACTCCACGCGGCACACACAGCACTGCACAGAGCAGCACCTCCTTAACCAAAACGGCTGTCTTTTCACCTAGCATTTGGGATTAAAAAACACAGCATAGGAGCAGGCTGGGCTGCAGAGCACGCAATCTGCCCAAGTCTGCATCAGGCAAGTTTCCCGAGGAGTGGGTTAGCACACAGGCTGGGCCGGGTGCGAGCAGCCCTGCCAGCACCGCTGCTGATCCTCAGATGCCAAAGCTGGGATGTGTCCAGACAAACCGCGCTGCTGAGCTGCAGCCTTTGGCCAGAGCAAACTCAGCAGCTGGAGTGGAAAAATACCTCTTTCCCACGTGCAGCCATTCACTCCCACCAGCACGTTTGCTCACGCACTCCGGAACCAGGATCATCCTGAAATAGAGTTTAAGTTGTTTCTCATTTACACGAGAGGAAGTTCTCCTGCCTCACTTTCTTTGCCTTGCTACACACGAGTTAGTATAAATGAATTTGGAGGGCTGCCCTGCTTTGGAGATTCACACCATGCTTCCTGGTAGGCCCTTTGCCACCCTCATAAATACATACTAAAATGGTCATTGTTCCCAGAATAAATCACATCCTAATCAAGTCTGGAGCAGTGCCATTAAGTATTTTCTCCATCTTACTGGGCCCAGCTTTTTTCTATGGGGACACTGTTAGAGGGTACATTTTAAAATGAAGAGATCCCAATTGTGACACAGACACTAACTTAATTTAGGAGAGAGAAAGGAATTAATGATGGGATACTTTGGTATCTCCAGCTACTCCTTTGGGTATCCACCAGTAAGCCCCAGCCAGCAGCAGCACCCAGCTCCAACACTCCCACCTCCCAAGGCACCATCCAAGAGGAGCCCCAGCATGTTCAGAAATGCACATCTCAGCAATAAAGGCAATTCCTGTCTCATGAACATCAGCAGGATGAAGATCCAGTCTAGCTGTAGGCCTGGAGACCACAAGGAGGTCTCACTGCAGTGATGCACAATAGTAAGATGAAGAACAAGCATCAAAATGTGTCTTGTGATGTCCATCTTCCAGGGACACCTCCATTCACGCCCTGCTTGTGCTAGCACATGGAAGTACAAATCAGCTTCGTTTTCCTTGCAAGAACAGAAAAATTAGGCTTTTTTACTGCTATTTCTGCGTTGGTGTAAACCACAGTTCTCATCCCTGTACAAGCACCACTAAAGGAAGGAGAAAGCATACATGCTTCTTTATTTTTAATACAGATGAAAGGAAAAGGAGGGAACATGTTTGTACCAATCACTTAAACAACACAGACCAGGATTTTATCCAGTCTTTTTACAGAGATGGAACCATCTGAACACCATGGATGTTCCCCTCCTGTTTTTGCAGTTAAGATGCAGAACCAATACTGAGGTTTTTTTTTCCCCTGCAGTGAACCATCAATATGAAACAAGAGATATTTAAAATTGTATATAGCAGATACAGCCTGACCTCCTAGAGAGCAGCAGGAGCCAAACTGCTCATTAAAAAAATAGCAACAAAAACCCCTTCTCACTGCGTTTGGTTTTAGCTGAAGCAGGACACAAATGCAAGAAGCCTGACTGTGCCAAGGCAGGGGATGCACAGTGCTCAGGACCAGAAGCATTTGCTCTCAGAGCCAGCAAGAGGAAGAGGCCTGCATGGAAACATAATTAAAGGCGAGAAGCTTTCCCCTAGCTGAGATCTCACCCCGACTTTTAAAGCTGCGCTCTGTCCAGATCAGTGCTCACAGGACAGGGTGGAGTCCAGGTCCCAAAGCCAAGAGTCGTTTCAAACCTTTCCGTGCAAGCCAAACTTTTCTCATCTGACACTGCCAGAAGTGGGGAACAGTTTATTGGGGCGCAGAGCCCGGGGCTGCTGATGCAGAGCTCCCTCTGATCCCACATTCACACCACAGCTCAGCACAGCGCCCGCCACCCATTGAGCTGCCCCAGTGCAGCTGCCTGCCCAAACCCGGGGCTGGTTTGCATTAGGGAAGATTTAGTACGACCTGACCCCAAGGGATGCACAGCTCACACCCATGGAAGTCTCTCTGTTGGGACAGCTCAGTGAGTTCTGAGCCAACGAGCTATTTCAGCAGAAGGATGCTGTTGTATGTGTGCCTCCAATTAGGGCTTCATTCCCCAGCCAGCTGGGAACAGCCCTAATGAAAGCAAATGAAAGTAAATAAAAGCATAAGTAAATATAAAAGTAAAGTATGGGTCAGCATTCAAGAACAGATATTTTTTGGAAGGGAATAGATATAATATAACCCTCCATTCCTTTTCTTTGCCTCAAGAAAAGAGATCGGGGTGGGGATGCTGTTACAAAAGAGTTTTGAAGAGAGGTCTCACAAAGGCAGTGGGAATGGCTGCTGGGAGCTGCAGGGCTGGTGTTCATGATCCCAACCCAGCAGCTGGGAGAGAGGGCTGATTAATGCTAAGTAACTCATACCATTATTTCATTATTTACGATCCCGAATACAAATACTGTAAACAGATTTTAAATAGGAGATCAAGCCAATTTTTTGATTACTAGTATTAAAAAAAAATCTTTAAATTCAGTATTAGCTGCAACCAATACAGCGCCTTTCATTCCACTAATTGAGCTTAATAGACTTAATGAACACACTTCATTTTTGTGCTTTATTGCCAGCACATTCTGCCACTTTCTATTACAACCCATTGTGGAAGATACCTGATGTTCATACCTGCACATCCTTTCACTTGATTCCTGCTTTCAGCCCAATTAATTAGCTGCTTTCAGCAAGCCTTGAGCCCCTGTGCCTCATTTCTTCCAGCCAGCTGCTGACAGCCAGGAGTCAGCATAAGGAGCTCCAGCACTCCAGCAAGCTGAGAGCAAGCATCCTTCTGCCTCTCTGCACTGCACACGAGACCCCTCTGGTTTATGTTCTGGTTCATCTTCCCACTAAAGGACCATTGTGCTTTTCAATGGGGGACCTCCATACAGATGTTTAATAGAGAGTTGTGTCTATTTCAGTGTTCAGATGTTCACCTCTGAGCTTGGCTCTGGGTTTCAGGGCACAACTCCCACCCTCCAGAGAGGCACCCTGCAGGATATAGGAGGAGGAAAATGGGGGAGGAAAGCCCAGGAATGAGGGTAATGGGAAAACTGCATTGTCCAGGTTATTGACAAAAGAACTTATTCACTTAGAAGGGAAATATTTCCTGAAATAGCAGACAGTGGAACACCTACATTACACTTCGCATAACATTAATCAAAGAAAGCAGAGGTGCTCCAGCACTCACATAATGAATGGTACATTACCACTGAGCTACTGGAGGAATCCAGGGCTGTATCTGGGTTATCCATCCCTGGGGCTTCAGTCAGAGCTCATCATGTAGGCTCAGAACACAGCCTGCCCTGTATGTGCTATTAGAATATTACACATGCACTGGTTGGAGTTCTGAACAGAAGGCAAAGCATGTTGCACAGTCCCTAGAATCTATATTCAGGAGAGAGGGGAGGTTTATAATACACAGAGACCAGAAGTGCACATAAATAGGGGGGAGGAAACGGGAAGAAATCTGCAAGGAAGAAAAAAAATGGACAATCTGAACTCTCTGTTCCTGTTTTGAAGAGGGAACCCTCCAGGAAAAGGACATCCCAGCGCTCGGCTGTGGGTTCACCCCAAAACTGGGGATGCTGCCACTGCATTGATGGGCAGCGCTGAGGAATGATAGAGCTGCAAGAGGTCCTTCTCTCACCACAAAGCAGGAATGCAAGAAGGGCTCACCCGTGGAAGACACACGCCTTGCAGCCTGCTGAGGTCAGCAGCTTTTGCTAATGATTGCCACACATGTTAATGTGGTATGAAGGCCATCTCCGAGCAACTGAACTTCCCCAGCCTCCAAAACCAAGGGAGAGAATTACAACCTGCAGGTGATGCCTCTGTCCGGCCCTGCAGGCTCCGAAAGAACGCACATCTGGAACCAACAACCGGGATATGCTTTTACTACCAAAACCATAATTCTGATAGAACAGAGCATAAATCAGTACACTGCCTTCTTTATCAAACTGATGCCAGCTCAGCTTTCTCTCCTCGGAAACGGCTCTTCCAAGTTCCGGCTGCACTTGGCTTTTATCTCATAAAGATCTTTATCTTATCTACTGCAGAAGTCAAGCAGGGGAAAGGCTCCCTTATCTCCCCCAGCCGACAGGGAAGGGCCTAATGACAAAATCCCATTGTTCCTCCACAAGGACCTGCCTGCAGCTCCCACGGAGCCTGACACCCTGTGGGTACGCACCAACACCCATCGCGCTGCTGCCAACATCTGCTCAGATCCAAACCACACATCTTACCTATCCCACAGGAACCCAAACAGCACTTCACTGCATTTCTCCTCCCCCCCCCC